>NC_143487.1:51433858-51748858 GCF_027475165.1 Benincasa hispida | reverse complement strand
GTTCATTGAATAATACAAATTAATTGAATATAGTCATTTATTTGTTATTAATTAACGCACGAGCTACATTCATTTTAATATTTTTTGTAACATTAAATTAAAAACATTATGGCAAGAAAATAAAATAAAAATATAATTAAGGAGAAACAAAAGGTCATCATTTAGAAATCTTAAAAACTCAAAAGTTTGAAAATTAGGTCCTTTGGTAATTTTTTATTTTTTATTATTTTATTTTGTGAAACTTAAGTCTATAAATCTCAATCCCATATCTGGTTGTCAAACTTTACGAATGTTTTCAAAATCAAAATCAAAATTAAAAAAAAAATAGTTTTCAAAAATTTATTTCTCTTCTAAATGTTTAGATAGGAAATATGAAAACCATGAACACAATTTTAGGAGAAAACATACTCAAATTTTAAAAACAAAAAGTTAAAAGTTAATTGGTTACCGAGCGAGATTTAAATTTAAAAAATATAAAAAATAATAATAAAAAAAACAACTACCAAAAGGAATTGCCTTACAACATCTAAGAATGTCTAATACTTTATGAACTATTACGAGAAAAACCAATAATCTAAATTCAAATTATGAGTCGGTTTGGTAATGTTTTTCGTTTGCTATTCTTTTATTATTTGGGTTGGTTTGATCCATTTTTCTTCTAACAAAGTTAGCGAAAGGCAAACTGAAAGAGGCATTGGCTGTTGCTTCGAGTAGGAAATTATTGTAATAGCTCGAAATGTAACAGCTCAAAATTTTCATGAATTAATGAGAGACCATTATGGGTCTAAGTGTCCACTATGCTTCAATCGTATGAAGTCACTCATTAATAGTACGCTGAAAATACTCACGACTACTCTTTACTACATTCACTCATCTCAACTCCTTACTGATTTGAGCATTGGAGTATCAATGACCTAACACCACACTAGCATTCATTTTCCTTGTTTTGTAGGGCACTTGGATTATTCTCCCTTCTCTTGCCAAATTACAAATTTCGCAGTTGATCTATTTTTTAGCATCAATATTAAATACAAAATTTGAATTTATATTCTATAGATAAATTAACTATTTTCTTTTTCTAATTTTGTTAAGAGCATATTAGACACAAAAAATTAAAAGTTAAGGATTATCTATTTGACACTTTTAAAAGTTGAATGAACCAATTAGATACATACCACAAAGTTTAGGAATTAAGATCATAATTTAATCAAAATAAAATCACTTTAAGTAACTTTTTTATAAATTTTAAATAAAAAATGTAAAAAAGAAAAATATGAAAATTATTTTTTAAAATTAAATATCTAAAAGTTGTAGGGTGTTTTTAAATATAGAAAAAATGAATCAAAATATTTATAAATATAGCAAAATTTCACTGTCTATCTGCAATAGACCACGATAGACTGCAGTAGACTACTATCTGTATCATGATAGACACAGATAGTAGTTTATCGTGATTTATCTCGGTCTATTTTAGATAGACTGTGATGTTTTGTTATTATTTGTAGATATTTTTAGCATTTTTGTCTTTTAAAACCATTTACCAAAGTTTTATGCCATATGTTTATTTTTAGATACTTATTATGTATTTTATAGTCAAGAATGACAAGGAATTTATTTTATGGTTTTGAAAAAATAATAATAAATAAAAACCGAACCAAGAAACAATTTTTTTTTACCCTATTTGATAACCATTTAATTTTTTGCTTTTGAAAATTAAATTTATTTTCTCTCAATTTATTACCATGATTTGAATCTTTTTAAAATAAAAAAAGAGTTAGAATTCTTAACCAATTTTTTTTTTTTTAAAAAAATTAGCTTTCAAAACTTAACATTTTGGTTAAAAAATAGTTAATAAAGTAAAAAATTTAGAAATGAAATTAGTGTTTACGGTCTTAATTTTCGAAAACTAAAAATCAAAATATAGTTTAATTTTGATATCTATAATTTATAAGAAGAATTTTTTTAAAAAAATAAAAATAAAATAAAAACAATGATCAGACACTTCTCATTTTTCTAAAGAAACACTTGGCTTGCATGGTTTGAGAGAGAGAGAGAGTCAAAGAAAACTCTTAGTATAATTAATTGAGTGATAAGGGTGATTGAAGCTTTTGGTATTGTTTATTTATGAAAAATTAAATTATTGATGAATAATTGACCACTCTTCTTCATACCATACTTTTCCGGGTCAATGTTTTCTTTCCACTTTTAAATTATCAGGCGGTGCCCCTAATTATATATATTTGTGGTCTATCGTAAATATAATATCGGATTTAAAGTATTAACATAAATAACACAATATAAAAATATGTATCAATTAAAATCTTGAACTAATATTTATATAAATTCAAATTTTAAACATGTGTACATATATCGATTTACATATTTCTATAGATTTTGCTCTATCGTGTGAAACTTATAGTTTGAGTCATAAACACATAAATTTTCATATATTAAATGATATAAATCCTTCATTCGGATTGGTTTTGAAAATCATTCATGCATTAATTTTCAATCACATGTAGACTTTTTCAAGTGTTGGTTTTACAAAATGGACAAGTAGAATAAATTTATGGACGATTTTCAATGGAAATTCTAACTAGAATCTAAATTGATTCGTGTATGAAAGTTTAGGGTTTAAAGGACAAGATTTTATACGAGATTTTTCCAAATAAAATGTAATAAATGGTATAAATTAATACATATACAAAAGTTCAAGATTTAAATTGATATTAGCCATAAAATTTAAGAAGGTAAAATTGATAATTTCGCATATATATGTAAATATATATATATATTCAAATCCTTCATCTTCATATAATCATGATCAACATTGTTTTGTATTCAAATATTCATTATTTCTCACTAGTAAAAATGAATATTTGAATAATCTTGGATTTCAAGAAAAGAATGAGATTTTTAACGCAAGATTGAAGGATTTTGTTCAACGTGGTCATGGTCAAGACCACTTTCTTTATAAATAATGTTAAAAAACTATTATTTACATTTTCTCTCACAGATTTATCTAAATAAATAAAATCGTTATTTTGTATGAATATCAATATACAAAAAATATTCTAAATTCGAGCATATAGTTTAATGAAATCAAGAATCTTCTAATATTATATGAGTTCCTTTAACCTAGAAATATAATAATAATAATAATAATTTAATTCATTGAAATTAAACAATAATAATAATTCAATGTCAATATTTTATTTCGAAGATATGCCATTAATGACAGCTTTTCTAAGAAATAATTTATCTTCATTATACGAGTGTTATGAGCTAAATATTTTTCTTCATGAACTAAATTAACATGAGAGTGCAGCTAAATCTGAAAGTGAGTTTAGTTTGGTACAATCTTCTACTTTAGAGGTTGATGGTTCGAACTACTATATCTCTTTTTGGTTGTACCAAAAAAACTAAACTTTGCTCATCAATCTCCTTGAATATCTAGAATTGGGGTCCTATGATGATCAATTAAACAAATTGGACACTTGACTTTTGAATTGAAGCAGAGGCCGATCGGACCAACAAAATCAAGGTCAAGGTTGGGTTGAGCCCCAACCCCTTCTAATGGTCTAGTTGCATTATGCATGATTTCGGTCTTCGTAGTGGTCCAACTTTGACCTATATATTATTGTCTTACTTCAACCGTTTTTTTAATTTATTTCTTTGATCCAAAATTACATATGATAATTTTTATAAATAAATATAATAGTGAAGAACTATTATTTTTAACTTAATTAATACAATAAAATAAAAAGTAATATTTTTAATCACTATTATCGAATAAATAAAAGCAAGGTTATTGAAATAGAAATTATGTTTGATGGTACACAAATTTCAAATCTTATGAATCAGCCTATTTGAGAGATAATTAACAATTATTCAAAACGCCTTCCTAAAAAAATTGAAAAAAAAAAGAAAAAGAAAAAAAGAAAAATAATTGTACAAGACAGAATCTGCCTTGAAATTATCCGTTATTTATATTATTTTAATTTATCTAAAAAAATATCTAGTATTTTTAAATTTTAATTTCAGTTGAATCTTCGGATACTCCAAACTTCATAGTTCATTGAAAGTTGACAAGTTGTAGAAGCCAACCTGTCGGATTTTTTTATTTTTCAATCTATTTTCCCTTTTCTAATTATTATTTTCCAAATTTATAAATATTGGTGCCAGGGGAATCAAGGGAAGGGTATAATTTATTATTATTATTATTAATAAATTGAAAAACATTAAAAATATTATTTATGTCACATTATTTAAAATTTAATACAAAATATCTAATAAACAAAAATACCAAAACTGGTTTTCTTAACGTCACTTTTATTATAAATACTATAGAAAATAGATATCCATTAGATACTCGTGTTTAGGGTCCATTGACCATATGTCATGCCCCATTTTCCAAAGTTTTATCCATGTTCTCGTAAATATTTATTTTTAGTGTCTAGGTAATCCACCTACTTGCCAAATTATCTATAAATAGTGACATTCGGTAAGTTTTGAAAGACACAGACAAATTCCAAAAAGTTTGGAGAAAGTGGAGAAATCCACAATTTATTATTTTATTTACAGATATTATGTTTAATTTAATTTATTATTTATTTATTCTATATATTTATATTATATTTATTTATTTTAATATTATATTATGTTCCCATTGTGCTACTCAAATTCGCAACACCTCTCATAATTATTTTACTTTTAGTTGTCTGATTTTGAAAATAACTTACATTTTCCCTTTTTTTTTTAATTGTAATTTCACACACCATAAAAAAATATTTGAATTCGTTAGCAAAATATAAAATAAAAATAATTTCTTTAAAAAATATTTTATTTTATAGAACTTTGTCTTAGATTTTGAAAATAATTCTAGAAAGTAAATAATGATATACGTTGTGTATTTACAAATCCAAGTTTTTTAAAAACAAATAATTAACACATCGGCTTTTATATCATTAGTTAATTACCAATGATAGTTTAATGACACCTGGTTAGAAGATAAAAATGAATAACGTAGTCTTTTGATAATCATTTTGGTTTTTTTAATTTATTTTTTTAAAATTAAGCTTATAAATACCTTTTCCACCTCTAAATTTCATGCTCTACTATCTACTTTTCAACCAATATTTTTAAAAATCAAGTGAATTTCATTGAAAATTGAAATTGTAGTTTTTAAAAACTTGTTTTTCTTCCTATAATTTAGATAAAATTTAATCATATTCTTGTATTTAAGGAAAATGAAAACATGCATAATAAGAAATTGAGAATAAATAGGTTTAATTTTCAAAAATAAAAGACTCAATGAATATCAAACAAGGTCGTAATAAACTAAAACTAAAACTTCAATTTTGAAATTATAGAACTCCATACTCATATAAATGGATAATTACCTTAGTTAACACTTTTAGGGATAATAATTAAGTACAAAGCAATATTTTTTAAAAATTGTAAATATAGAAAAATCTTTTCATGATAGACTTTACCGTCGATAGACTCTAGCCAGCGATATGGATCCATCACTGATAGACTTCAAAAGCATAATCTAAATTTTGCTATATCTGCAAATTCTTTTACATTCTTTTACCTTGTGCAATATCTACAAATACTTTGGACCAAATTATTATTTCCAGTATAAATTTTGTGTTATACACTTCATTTTCTCTCTTAAAAGTTGTCGTTGAATTGACCAAAAGATTTGTTAACATCCTCTACGATGGTAAAATAATTGAGAAATTTAGCTAACGTGGCATTGTCTCAATGGCTAGCAATTGGTTTCTTTTCAAAAGGATCTCTTTTTCTCTCACTTACTCTAGAAAGACAAAAGAGCTCTAATTAAAGAAATTAAACCTGTTTTTTTAAGCAATTAAAGAATTAAACCTTGAGTGTCACACAATTCAAAGATTTCTAATATATATATAGGTTATTTATTTGACTAATATAGAAAATTGTTCATATGTACTAGTTAATCAAATAGTACATATATGTGGGTGATTATATGTTCAATGCTACACTTTAATTATATAAGAACCTTACACATGTATTTATTTAAGTGGAATATCTTGACTAAAATTAGTCTTAAACGTCATTTAATTCAAACCCTTTGTCCTATATAATGTCCCTATTATGAGAAGACACCATTTTTCCAATAATTACGTATTCCATTGAATAATTAGAAACGTCAAGAATAATGTGTCTCCATATTTTAAATTACATGTATGTAAGTGCGAAAGAATAATGTATATACCTACTTCAGTTGTAGACACATACAAAATTTATTTGGAATCATAAAATTAAAATAAGAAATAATGGTCAATTCTTTTGAATTTTTTGTAAATCTATAATTGGTTTGAAAATATATAAAAAAAATTCACACATAGAAAAAATGTCAAACTATTAAAAAAAATACTGATAGATATTGATAGACTTCTATCCGTTTCTATCACTGAAAAACTTCTATCAACTTCTATGAAGATCAAAATTTTACTATTTTGTGTAAACAATTTCCCTTATTCTTCTGTTTTTGAAAATCTCTTTTATATATATATATATATATATATATATATATAGTGTAAAATTTGTTGCGTAGAATTTGAAACTAGAGATTTTATTCTTCACTAATATAAAGTTGTAATATAGACCTTGAAATTAGAAGTTTTGTTCATCCACTCAAACATATCGTAAAAAAAATGGTTAATTTCAAATATAGGAAAATGGACCAACTTATTTACAAATATAACAAAATGTCAATGTCTATCAGTGATAGGCAGTGATAGACATCTATCAGTATTTGTGAATAGACACTAATGGACGTCTCTTAGTGTCTATCACTGTTTATTACTGATAGATATTCATATTTTGCTATATTTAAAAATATTTCTAGCAATTTTGTCATTTAAAACAATTACCCAAAAAATGACATATTTTAACCTATTTTCTATTTCGTTATCAATAAAAACATAAAATAATTTCAAAATAATTATAAAATTAATAATAATATAAATACCAATTTTTCATATATAATTCACATAATTTTAATATATTTTTAGTGAAGAAGAAACTATTGAACTCAATATCAAATGGAAAATATTCTTTAATGAAATTGATATACTACCACTAATAGTCCTACATCGTTGAATGTGGATTCTAAAATATATTTACCGTAATATAAATTTGAAGTACTTTTATGATTTTTTTTTTCATATATTTAATAGTATAAAGATATTTATCATATTGTAATAGACTTCTCGAATAATTTTTAAAGATAAAAGGTACTCAACCCGACCCGCCCATTACTACCCTAAAAAGGGATGAAGAATTGTGCAAATAATTCAACGCTTGCAAATTGCAAGGAAGATAAGCAGTCACTTTAAGCTTCCCAAGCACAATAGGGCCCGCTTCAGATACGTCGGACCCGCCCGCCCTTTCTGACCTGATCGGAACTTTTATCAGATATATATATATATATATATATATATATATATATATATATATATATATATAATTCAGCCACTTTTTCCACTAAGCAATAATTGTTTTACACAATTTTGTCGAACTTCAAATTTTTGACCTTATTCGTTGACTTATTGACACACTTTATCTTGACTTCAATTTTCTGTTTTCGTGAAATTATCTCAAAACTTTCTAAAGTTTCATTTAAAACTGAAATTTGTTTTTAAATAATTTAAAAGATTTTTTTTTTGTTAAATCATGAAAAAAAATTTGTATTTGTTTATGTGTTGTTTAAGTACACAAACTAAACACATATAGAAAGTAAATTTAGGAGTCACCTAGGAGTCGAGGTGAGAGAAAATATCATAAACAAAAGAACAAAAAGTTGGAAGTGTAGAGTTGAAAGGAGAAGTATGACCAGAGGTATTGGTTCACAAATATAATGTGCCTTTGTCTTTTTCTATGGATCTGTTTATATTTGTTCACATCAGGAAAAACAAATTATGTTAAAAAAATAATAAAATAAAAATAAAAATAATTTTTTCTATCTATGAGTTTAATGACAAAAGACAATCGGTGTTGTTTTAAACTTAGTTTCAAATCTGACTTTTTAGGTTTTATAAAGTTTTTGTTATTATTTCAAATGCTTTGAATAAAATGCATTAGATGTTTACTATTGTTAGCGAGAGAAGTAATGAAAATATAATGGAACATGTTGGCATGTTGATCTTGTTGAGGTTTTGGATCCGCGGGTGAGCTCCTTTCACTAACAAATGCATTTGAACCAACCTATGAGAGAACTCACATCAATTTGGTATCGAGCTGAACGTAGCACTTTGAAATCTAAGTTAGTGCAGGGAAATATTTAGTTCGGCTAACCACTAAGAATATTATTTTCCCCTTAAGGTGGTGGAATGAGATTATTTACACAGTTCGTCTTTTAACACCTTCTTGGGACAGGTGCAATATCTATCGGGTGCACTAGTGTAGGTGTAGTTCTTGAGGTTGCTAGTTTTTAACCAGTGAGTTGGACTTGATTTATTACCCTTTAGTGATAGGGATTGAGCTCGACATCACAATACTTAAGATTTTGACTTTTCATTTTGGAGTGTATAGGCCCCTAGGGAGTAGTATTTGAGCTTGGATCTAGCTTTGGACAACTATCAACAAAACATGTTCAAATTTTCGATTCACTACAAGAAAAAGGAGTTCTCCCGACGCCTAAATAGAGCGTCGGGAGAGACCGTCTCTCCCGACAAAATAAAGGACCGTCGGGAGTTCCCCGGGAAACTCCCGACGCCGTAAATGTTCGTCGGGAGTTCCCAGGGAACTCCCAACGCATCAAACCGGGAACTCCCGACGCCGGGTGTTGACCGTCGAGAGTTCCCTAGAACTCCCGACGGATCTCCCGACGCCCGTCGGGGCGTCGGGAGAGGGGTCTAGTTTAAACCAGACCCCTTCTTCTTCCCCACTCTCCCATTTTTTCTTCCTCTCCCTCTCAAAAAACCCTAACCTCAATCTCTCCCCCCACCGCCGCCGCCCCTATTTTCTTCCTCTCCCTCTCAAATTTTTCCTCTTTCTCCCATTTTCCTCATTTTTCTTCACCATTCTTCCTCCCTCTCCCCATTTTCCTATCATTTTACACTTTAACTCCCATTTTCTCCATTTTTCCCATCCAACTTTTCTTCCATCCTTTTACACTTTCCATTTTTCCCATAAAATTTTTCTTCTATCAATTTTTGCTACCACCGCCGTCGTTGTCTCCTCACCGGTAATTTTCTCATTTTATTTTATCTTGTATATTTATTTAAATCATATGTGAAATGCCCATTAAAATGTGTTAAATATTGTATTCGCTTTTGTTAATTTTCTGAAATTGTTGTACAAATCATGCCCATCAATATTATGGCCATTAAAATCTTATCTGAATTTTTTTTTGTACAAATCATGCCCATTAATATCTCGTCAATTTTGTAGAATATATTTGTTTTACAATTCTCTGAAATTGTTGAGAGTAATTTTATAACGAACATGTCATATGATGTTGGTTATTTGGGGCCTAAGCATGCATGATTTAACATTTCGAAGATGTTGAATAAATGAAAGGCCTATATTAATCTAAAAAATATAAAATAAATCTTTAAACCTCTGATTTGGTACTTAACACATTTAATATTTTAAAAAAGTTTAAAGAATCTACTAGACATAAAACTAAATTTTGTGTCTAATAGAAAATTGAACGTTAAATTTTGTGTCCAATAGGCTTGTAAATTTTAGAAGATGTTGAATAGATGAAAGGTCTATATTAGACACAAAATTGAAGGCTTGACGACGTACTAAATAAAACATTTGAAAGTTGTTAAGACAGTTTAAGTGGTCTAGGGACCTATGTGTTTATTTTGCCTTAAGAAATGAAAATTATGGAACTCAATGCTTAATAATACTTTGTACTTTGTCCTTTAATCCAGGTTATTGTTTTGGATTACAAATTGATCAGAAAATATTTATTTTTAAGGATGAATAAAGAATGGATTAAACTAAGGAATAAGTTATCAGTGGAGTATAGAGAAGGAGTATCACAGTTCTTAGATACGGCAAGGTTTTATGTTAATGATTCCGGACGAATAAGATGTCCATGCAAGAATTGTATGAATTCAATTTGGGAAAAGATAGATATTGTGGAACGACATCTATTAACATATGGAATATCTCCATCATATTGTGAATAGGTATATCATGGAGAGCCAGTAAATTTATTGGGTGTTCGTAATTTTCGTGCTTAAACTTTTTAGTGAAGTTGATGCATATCAAAGTTCTGAACGATTGGAGTAACAAATCGTTTTGGGGACAAATTTGAGTTTTATGTGTGTTGGTCATTGTTTACTCGTTTTGTATGTTTTTAATATTCGGAGGTTCCATGTTTATCGTGGGGGGTGGGTAGAGTTTCATTACACCCGTCTTGTCCTTGAACTTGGCCATTTTATATTAAGGACAGAGAAAAACAAGCCCAACCAGCCCATGTCAACAGGTGATGTGGCCCTATCCCAGCCAGCCAATTCTGTAGAAGGGCTTCCTATTGAAGAGTGACACATCTCGTTCTCTCCTTGCCTCTCGCTCTCTCCCTTTATCTCGCTCTCTCCCTGTATCTCGCTCTCTCCTTGCCTCTCGCTCTCTTCTTGCATGCTAGCCGTGATAATCTCCTCTGCTGTGAATCAGATTGAAGAAAGGCAGCCGAAGCAGAAATGGAAGGCTTCAATACCAAAAACTACGGAGAGGAGGCATGATCCATTAAATGGGTAAGCCTTTGGTTCAAGTCTCGCCTCTCCTTAATGAAAGAGTTGGTTGGTCAAGAGAGAGCTTTGAGTCTTATCCTTATTGTTTTGAGTCTGTCTTCGCTTCTCTTCCTCCATGATTCCCTAATGGAAGACTAACTTACTCTTGACACACTGCATATTCACCTTTCCTGGGATCAGAACTTCTTTTTTTTTTTTTTACTTTTTATTCAACTGTATCTCGCTCTCTCCTTGCCTCTCGCTCTTTTCTTGCATGCTAGGAGTGATAATCTCCTCTGCTGAGAATCAGATTGAAGAAAGGTATCTAAAGTAGAAATGGAAGGCTTCAATACCAAAAACTACGGAGACGGAGGCATGATCCACTAAATGGGTAAGCCCTTGGTTCAAGTTTCGCCTCTCCTTAATGAAAAAACTGGTTGGTCAAGAGAGAGCTTTGAGTCTTATCATTATTGTTTTGAGTCTGTCTTCGCTTCTCTTCCTTCATGATTCCCTAATGGAAGACTGACCTACTCTTGACACACTGCATGTTCACCTTCCCTAGGATCAAAACTTCTTTTTTTTAACTTTTTATTCAACTATATCTCGCTCTCTCCTTGCCTCTTGCTCTCTTCCTATATCTCGCTCTCTCCTTGCCTCTCGTTCTCTCCCTGTATCTCGCTCTCTCCTTGCCTCTCGCTCTCTCCTTGCCTCTCGCTCTCTTCTTGCATGCTAGCAGTGATAATCTCCTTTGCTGTGAATCAGATTGAAGAAAGGAAGCCGAAGCAGAAATGGAAGGCTTCAATACCAAAAACTACGGAGACGGAGGCATGATCTACTAAATGGGTAAGCCCTTGGTTCAAGTCTCGTCTCTCCTTAATGAAAGAGCTGGTTGGTCAAGAGAAAGCTTTGAGTCTTATCATTATTGTTTTGAGTCTATCTTCGCTTCTCTTCCTCCATGATTCCCTAATAGAAGACTAACCTATGTGGCGTCAGGAGTTAGGGGAAACTCTCGACGCATTGTAGTGAGTCGGGAGTTCCCCCTAACTCCTGACGCCGTTTAAGAGTGTGTCGGGAGATCCTCTTCCAACGGGTTTCTCCCGACCAAACTCCCGACGATCGTTTATGCGTCAGGAGATCCTTTCCTGATGAATTTTCCACACTTTTCCGACGAAATGTGACGTCGGGAGAAGGTCAGATTTCCTATAGTGATTCATCCATTCACAATATTACTAAATTCTTCTAAATAATTTAGGGTTGATAAGGAAAATAGCATTTTTAAAGTTTCACATTGAAATTTAGTAAAAAAAGAAATCAGAATTGAAGAAATTGTGGTCACCTATTTTTGTCTAATCTTTTCTAAAAGAATTTGAATTAACATGTAATTTTTTTTTGTTATTTTAATTAAGCCTAAATTTCATATACATGTTGATATGTGGAGTTTTTTTTTTATTTTTTTAGTTTGATTAGAATACCTAATTTAGTCAGATAAAAAGGAAAATAAAAGCAGTAAAATTTTAAATTGGAATTTGGTTAGCCTAAGGCTCCAACCCATTTTGAGTTCAGGCTATTTTTGTTAAAATATAAAATTTAAAATAAATCCAATCAAAAGAAAAAAAAATACAATTATAGTAATGTTTTTGGTTTTATAAAAATATCTTTCTCAACCAAAATTAGCTTAGCCTCCTTCAACCTCCTCCTCTCAACAAAAACCTAAAGAGCAAAAACATCCATTTTATTTTTTCTCTTCTAAGTAGCCTCAAAATCTCCATCTTTCTTACAAAAGAATATTTCACTAAAGATCAACATCTAGAGCACAAACGAAAATAAACAGTAACAATAGATCTATAGAATATACGTCCAGTGCTAGATAACAATTATGTGATAAAGAAAAATAACAATAATAACAAAAGAAAATAATGGTATAGCAAAGAATCTAATATATTTGCTCTCTCTTTACAAGACACCCGAAAGAAAAAAAGTGAAATTTAAGAGAGAAAATAAAAGAAAAAACAAACACAAAACCCTGATGCGTGTTCCAGCGAGCTACCACCCCACGTTTTATATATATATTGTTCTTTTTAGTGTGTGTTTTTTTTAATTTATTATTTCTTTACTGTTTTTATTTTAGTTTAATGGTAAATTTAGTTCATTTTCTATATTTGTTTTTATTTTCTGTTTTATTTATATTTTTGGTTTTTTTAACATGAAAGCATTATATATTTATCTTTATGATTAGCATTTTGATTTGATTTACTTAATTTATTTAAATTATTGTGTTGCTTATCGTGTCATTAGTATTTTCTTATTTCTACTTTTTTTTATGCATATCTTTTTTTATTCTCTTTTGTGGGTAACAATGTTTTTTACCATAGTTATTTGAATTTTGTAAATCTTTTTGTATTGTTTTTTATTCGTATTCACGTTTTTTTAAATAAAAATTTCAGTGACGGATTCTAGAAATATTTGGGAGTTCGATTTTGGATCAATCACAAATGTCACGTCATTTATCAAAATTAATGACGAAATTCCAAATCGTCAAATTTGGGATCAATTAGAAGTTGACATGTGTCACAAATTAAAGTTGAAGATAAATTCTAAAAAACGTTGTCTTCATCATGACCGTTGAATCAGATAAAATTAATTTGGTCTAATTTAATATTATTATTTGGGTTAAAGTGCAACTAAGCCTAAAAATATGCTAAATTAGACCCCAAATATCAAATCAGACCCAAAACCAACTAATTGAGCTCAAGGACCAACCAAGCCCACCTGAGAACTCTATAAATAGAGAAGTTCTCTTCATTTGTGGGGAGTTAGCAACTCTACACTCCAGATGACCTAGACAGAATTCTCCCAACAATGAGAAGACGTTCTAACTCCTGAGGCTAACCATACTTGAAGGCTAGGGTTGGCAAAATTTCTCACGGGGTCAGGTACCCGCGAGACCCCGCCCTGATCGGAATGGGAAATCCCTTATTTGACCAAGGATGGAGTCAAATCAGGGACCCCTTTTGTGTCCACAGACCAGGACGGGGTAGGGATGGGGAGGGATCCCTACCCCTACCCCGTCCTCGTCCCCGACCCTGCCCCCATCCCGATTAGGTTTTAGATATATAATATATATATATATATATATATATATATATAATATAATAAATAAATAAAAATATATTAGGTATTTAACTTTTTACATTTAGCCTAGTTTTTAATTTAGCCCAATCTAAATCCAACTAAAGTGTCCAAGCCCAAACCAAATAGAATTTTAGGGAAAAAAATAAAAAGTCTCTATGGGAAACAAAAAGGGAAATGGGGAATGAGTCCCCGCGGGGACCCGTTTCCCCAACGGGGACGGGACGGGGAACCCTCCCCTACCCCGACCTGACCCTGTTGTCAACCCTATGAAGGTTGGAGTGTTCTTTGAAGATACAAGCATTCTTCCAAGATTCCAAGCTCAAGAATATCTACACGCTCTGTTTCTATACATCAAGCGTACGCATTCAATCGAGAGAGAATTAGAGGATAAAAAACTAGAGATCGAACCACATCGCATCAAATCAACATCAACATTAAAACCAACTCAAGTTCAGCTCCATGAAACAAGTTTCTCCGGAAGCCTCATGCGAACATTAATCCTCCAAGAAGATCATCAAGCTCAAAGGTCGATCATTTAAGAAAATCAATAAGCCCAAAGGCCAATCATCCAAGAAAATCAACAAGCCCAAAGGTCGATTATCCAAGAAGATCAATAAGTCCAAGGGCCGACCATCCAAGAAAATCAACAAGCCCAAAAGTCGATCATTTAAGAAAGTCAACAAGCCTAAAGACCGATCATCCAAGAACATCAACCAGTTTAACTATTAAATTTTATTTTAAATGCATCAAATAATTATTGTGTTAGAGAGTGTACTTGCTATACTGAAATTGATACAAATATAAAGTTCAAATTCCACGAAATAAGTTTATCCGAAAACCTCGTGCGAACAACCATTATTTCAAATATTGGAGTAATAAGGGGCAAAATAAGACATTTGTTTAAATTTTTTTTCTTTCAGATGAATTTCTTCAAAAAAATAATCTTTGATACTAGATTTTAATTTTGACCACAGTTTTTAAACGAGTGTTGTGGGGCGCTAACACCTTCCCCATGCACAAACGACTCTTGAACTTGATTCTAATTTTCGTAGACCATTTTTATTGTTGTTATTATTATTATTATTTATTTATTTTTATTTTAGTGCCCAATCACACCCTAAAAATGATTGCTGATGACTTTTTTTTTAAAATTTTATTTTAAAATTAATCCTTTACGAGGACGTCGGTCGCTCCATATTGTCTCGAGCATGTGGCGACAACTTGGCGACTCTACTAGGGACTTGAGATTTCACCTCGAGAGTTTGGCCTTTTTCTTTTTTCTTTTTTCTTTTTTCTTTTTTCTTTTTTCTTTTTTTCTTTATCTTTAATTGATTTAATCTTTAATTTTATTTTAATTTATTGTGTGTATTTCTTGTTTATTTTATTTTTTCACACACATTCATAAGCCTCCTACCTAGGCTTTACCTACTAGAATTAGAATCGAGGACAAAGTAGTGTTGACCTTCGAGGAGCTTATGCTCCCTTGCAGGTACATAAAAAATTCTCACTCAACTTGGTTGTTATGTTGTGCATAACTTGGACTAATTTGAAGACCTTTTTCCTAAAGGACTTTAGAGCAAACCGCACTTTGCTTGAAACTTTTATTCTTGTTTTATTAGTTTACTTCACACACTATCACAAGCCCCCTACCCGGGTTGTACCTATGAAGTTTAGAATTGAGACCAAAGTAGTATTGACCTTCGAGGAGCCTATGCTTCTGTGCAGGCACACGAAAAATTCTCGCTCAATTTAGTTGTGTGATCAAGTGTGACTATACACCATTTTGGGGACCTGTGTCAACTAGGGTGTTAATATCAACCTCACTAGATTGTTAGAACCTTCACATTATTTGTTTGTTTCTTTCTCACATCATGCATTTACATCAAGACTCATCTGTATTTACACTTAGTCCGAGGATGGTAGACACTCAGGCACCCGGGGTATTTGCCCAAATTATCCTTAATGAAGACTCATGGGAAGACATATCCCAGTGGTCAAAGCAACTTCAGCTAGAATCAAAGACGATTTGGCCCAATAAGATGGAAGTTCCACTTTCGCAAACATGTCGGATAGAGCTTAACAATAAAACCCTAGAAGATTTGAAGGTTTTATGGGAAAACCTATGGTCGGAGCACAGAGTGGAGTTTGCAAAAGTATATGGAAACATAGTTGATCTCATGTATGCAAGCATTAATATGTCAGCATTACAAGCTTTGCTACACTTCTGGGATCTTATATTGAAGTGTTTCAAGTTTAACATGTTTGATTTAACTTCTACTATGGAAGAATATCAAGCTTTGATCAACATATCACTTTGCACCAGAATTAAGGCATACGTGTATGACCGAAAGTTGACTTTACAAAGGTCATTATCCAAGTTTCGGGGTGACGTTCATGCATCTGAAATAAAATAGCATATGAAGGCCAAAGAGGGAAGAAATTGTATCCCCATCGACTACTTAATCAGTCTTACACGCAGGAGTTTGCCACAGCGGAAAGGTTTGTCTCTTGTGGTACTATGTATTTAGGGTACGGTCATCTTTCCAAGAATCAAGGGGTATGTAGAAGCATAAGTTGTTAAACTTTTTGTTGAAATAGAACGAGGAGTAAATCCTGTCATCCCAATCCTGGCATAAACCTTTAGATCATTGAGTTATTGTCGAGTTTAAGGTAAAGGAAAGTTCTTCGGTTGTGCTCCAAGGCTTTTTATATGGATTTTTAGTCACTTAAAGTATCCAGTTGAGTTCGAGTATTCTCGAATAAAATTTAGCAGTCCTTGGAACAATATGAGGAACATCATTAGAGACTTCAATGATGCGTTTGGAATCCAACTACTCTAGATCTTGCAGCTTGGATGTAATTCCTAGGTTATATGATGTTGGAAGAAGTCGTATAGAAAGCACCCTAGGTCCCATGAGCCCTTTGATGTACTGATGTGGACAACTACCATTTTTTCAGTTATTAGGTTTATGGGGAGGGATCATTTACTCTCCTTTATTGGTATTGCACCAAGCATGGTCAAAGCAATTTGCACCAGTGGTCTATGGGTTGGAAAATTGGGACTTCTCGTACAAGGCCGACGCGACAGTTGCCAAGGTGCAAGAAGCAGTTGAAGCATGGAAAATTGTTAGAAGAATGAAGAGTCTGCAACATTGCGAGGGAACTACAAGTCTATACGAAAATTGGAAGGCAGCCAGAAGTAGGATTGAAATTTCTATTATACCATAGTCATTGGATCCGAGCATAATTCTTACGATAGGTCATGACGATCGAGAAAAGGATTTGAAGCGGTTAAAGAAGATGAATCAGGTCTTAGCAACAGAAAATGAAGGGTTGAGAGATGTTAAAAGATGGGTCCCACAAGCTACAAGCGCCTAGAGACAATTAGAATAGGCAAAACGATGTCTTCAAATGCAACCAAAGTTGAAAAAGGAAAGAGATCCTTTGAATGTCGAAGTGATTCAAATGAAAAAGAAGAACAAGAGATTACTAAGAGATAATGCTTCCTTGCACAATGAGGTAGAAACACAAAAAGAGTACATCAAAGAATTAAAACGAGAGTTAGAGAAGATGAATAAGGTTGCTGCGAAGTTGCAAAGCACCTTAGATGAGTAAGTCATATCATCCCAAAGAATCGTTGCAGAGATTGAGAATTTATAGAATTCAGCCAAAGAGTAAAAATCCCAACTCACCAATGCAGAATGTACAAACGTACTTCTTCAAGAAGCTGTTACAAACTTTAAACACCAATTGTTGATATGCCGCAATGTGCGAGAGGTGGTACCCGACGACTATATTTAGTTGAAGAAAAAGTATCAACAAATGTTGGCAGATTTTGCGATATGGAGGGATGAGTATAGCATATTGAGGTGCAGTTATGACAACATCAAAGGGAAGATAGAGCAACGAGCTGAGAAGTTATGATAGATGGCAAAGATGGCAGATCGGTCCTCAGCACAGGCTACGACCCTCAGACAAGGCATTATACCCACGCGGCCCAACAACAAAGAGTTGTCTCATTTTCTAGGGATCATAGGGCAATATCTTGGATGCTTTAGGTGCTACCACTAGAGTTTAGAGTCATTAGTTTTGGGTATGTATTTTGCATCATACTTTCGTAGGACTTTCGCATTAGAATTGGAGTCAATCCTTGATGTCTTTCATTTTGCATTAATTTTTTTTTCTAAATGAAAGTACTTTCTCCTCTTTTTTTTTTCCCCTGTCTTTGGCTAATCAAATCATTATTTATTTCTTTTGTAAATAAGAAAAGGTTCAAAGTTTACAAAAATAGCTCGAATTTCACCTTCTCATTATCCTTATTGGACAAGAAGAAAGGCAAAAATAATAGATGATCAAGTTAATGAACAGGTTTAAGCAGTGCATCAAGATGTAGAACAATTGAAGGAACACTTGACAAAGATCTTAGAATTACTCACCCTTAGAAAAGGAAAAAATGTTGTCGGAACTTCATCATAAGTTGAATTTGGTATGAATCAGACGTTAGAAGAGATGTCTACTTACCCCCTGGGTTTACTCCCTAAATGATTGAAGCAACTCGTTTTACAGAGAACCATGAGCGGAAGCGGATCATCCAAATCCCATTTTGATTGAAAACAAACGTTTAAGTAAAACATTCAAATTATGCATTTCAACAAAAATTACAGCATGCTATTGAACAATTAAAAAAGGGTTTAGAGATTATACCTTTGAAGAACTCTTCTTCAAGTAAATCCCTCGTACTATCATGAACACTTCGAACAATCATGAACCCCTCGAACAACAGCAAAACTCAAACAAAAAATGAAGGACATTACCACTTGGTGACCTTGGTATTCTCGGGGTGAAAACCCAGGAGTGGTGGGCTCTGGCTATTTTGGTTACGAGGGAGTTTGTGAGATTGGAGGAGGAAGACAATCGAGGAAGAACACATACTATCGCATAGAGAATTACTTCAATGTTTAGGCGATGAGACTATCGTATAGGCTCTCTCAGTGTATCGTATAGAATCTCCACAAATCGTGTAACTCTAATTTGGAATAATAAAATCTTATTTTATTTATTCCATTTACCATTAAAAAAAAAACAAACTAACCTCCCACTAAGGGGGTTAGAGAGAAAAATGGATCAATTATCAAATAATTAATAATATAAATAAATATGATAACAAACTTATCATATTATATTTATAATCTATAGTTTTAATATTGCATCATATACAATATAAACTATAGTTTTTTTTCTTTATTTTATGACATTTAATATAAAGCATATTTATATTAAATTTAACATCTATGAATCTCATTCATAGAAATATATTTGAATCACATTCAAATATTTATTCCTCCAATTAAACTATAATGTATCAAATACATTATGTCAATTATATCATATATAATTGAATCAATTTAATTATATCATATATAATTAAATTCCCTCTTATTAATTTGAACATTTCAAATTAACCCAAAAACTGATTCTCAACTAAATCCTTTTGAGTTACCAAGGAGATCTTATGGACCTGTAGCTTAAAGCTCCAACGGTACGTGAATAATTAATTAAACTCTTTAATTACATTATCTACCATTTGTTAACTGTCGGGCACTCCACTAAAGACCGACAACTACACTCTTCGCACTGCAGATATATTTTTGTATCCATTGAATATAATCAATCAATAGTACGATGACCCTTCACAAATTGCTCGTAAGTACAGCTAGGCCAAATTACCATTTTGCCCCTATGATTTTCTTTGTATTCTCTAGGATGAGAATCATAGGAGTTTTATGGGCACTGTGATTTTTAGAGAGAAGAAGGGAATTGAAAGGAGAATTAAGTTTGGGAAGAGACTTTGGAAATTTAAAGAACCGGTGAAGGTCCTTGAGCGAAAACAGGGATCGGACCTAAATCCCAAATTTTGCAGATTCAAAAATTTTACAGAAAAAGTACATAATAATATGCATTTAATGACAAAATACAGCATGCTGAAAAACAAAAGAAAAAAGAATTAGGGTGAGAGAAGACTTACCCTTGAAGAAACCTTCTTCACAATTTCCCTTCTTTGGATCTATCACGAACAAACTCGATCCAAATAGTCACCACCATGAAAAGAGTCTCTTGTATTCTCTAATGGGATGAGAATCACTGAGTTGTGGGCTCTTAGAACTTTGGAAAATAGGAAAATTGAGAGGAGAAGGGAGGGAAGGTCTATTCTTATTTTGGAGATTTCTTGTAGAGAGATTGTATTCTCTCTCTAGCCATTCAATTTTGTGAAGAAGACTCCATTTTCACAACCACCTCCCTCACACGTAATGAGTTGAGAGAAATTAGGAGAGGAAAGTTATTTTCCTCCCACTAATTCAAAAATTAAAATTAAATTAATTTAATTTAAACACTACTATATATATATAACTATAGGTTACATGATATAAAACATACAACCTATGGTTTAACATTATATCACATACAATATAACTATAGTTTTACTTCTCTCATTAATGGTATTTAATATAAATCCCATTTATATTAAGTTTAATTATATGAATCAAATTTAGACGATTAATATTTGAATCATATTCAAATATGTATTTCCTCTCAAATAAACTTTTTAGTCTAATGTATTATATACATTATAGTAATTATATCATATATAATTAAATTAAATTAATTATATCACATATAATTAATTCCCTCAATTAATTTGAACAATTCAAATTAATCCAAAATTGATTCTCATTTAATCCCTGTTGAGTTACAAAGAGGAACTCATGGACATATAGATTGAAGCTTTGATGGTACTTGAATAATTAATTAAACTCTTTAATTAAATTATTCAACATTCATTAACTATCAGACACTCTACTAAAGATCGATAGCTGCACTCTGCGCACTACAAATATATTTCTATGTCCATTGGATATAACCAGTCAACAATGCAATGACCCTTCACAAATTGCTCGTAAGTACAGTTGGGTCAAAATTACCATTTTACCCCTATAATTACATCTAACTCCTTAAGTACTATTGATCCCTCTAATGAACAATAAATCATAGTCCTGTTGGGATTGATGCCCTAAAGTCTCGTGTCCTGTAGTTTGTAAACAGTTTGTACGAACGTTTGTGTTGTATAATATATGATATTTACTTCACATCTTGATTTTGGTCAGTTGTATGTTTTATTTGTTTCACCACAAACCAATCAACATAAAATCCCTGGTTATCTATATGTAACTTAAGCATGTATGTGGTGACATATAAGTGGATCATGTCTTAAGTAATAACCAAAATGGTCTGTAGTATGTGGATATAAGAGGGAAACCTTATCCTGGTAACGCTACGGAGGCGACCCGCTTTGTGGAATGATCACAAGTGTTGTGACTTATCACAGATGGTCTGATCCTGATCATTCATGTAGGAGACATGCAAGCGGTGGCGTCCTATACAAAGAGTTTGTATAAGACCTGACCATAAAGTGTTAACGTCTCGTTATATAACACCATTCATGACAGAGACTTCACTTCACTAGGATGACCATAGGTAACATGACCTCAATCCTGAATGAGTTGGGAACTCCTGCCATTGAGGGCGGTTCTTTGATTTGTATGGGTGCGAGTGGCCAGGTCGTCGATTCAAACCTACCATTTTGGGGATTCATCTAATTTGGGAGTTGGGAACTCAGCTACACAAGATGGAATTTACTCCTTCCCCGAGGCAGGGGCAAGTAGATAGATAGCTCCCTTAAGGGCTAATTCCAGGGCTTGAATGATGTGGCGTCACACACCTTCTCTTGGCCCGAGAGGTGTTCACACATAGTTGGACTATGTTGTATTGTTCATTAGAGGAATCAGTGGTACTTAAGGAGAGAGATGTAACTACAGAGGCAAAATGGTAAATTGGCCTAGCTGTACTTACAAGCATCTGTGAAGGATCATCGTACTCATGATTGTTTATATCCAATGGACACAAAAATATATCTGTGGTAAGAAGAGTTCAGCTGTTGTCTTTAGTGGAATGTCTGACAGTTAACAGATGGTGGATCTCGTAGCTAAAGAGTTTAGCCAGCTATTCACGTACCGTTGGAGCTTCGAGTCACAGGTCCATCAGGTCCCCTAGGTAGCTTGGATAAAATCGAGAATCAGTTTTTGGGTCAGTTTGAAATGTTCAAATTGACAAGAGAGAAATCGATTATATATGATATAATTAGCTAAATGTATGAGATACATTATTTTGGAGGAAATTAGATATAAATATGATTTATATCAAGTGGAGGAGAAATTACTATAGTAAATATATGATATCAAACTATAGGGTAAGAATATAATGTAATTATATTCATTTATTAATTAAATTGATTAATTATATGATAATTGGCCGAAATATTCTCCTCGATCGTGCGTTAATGGGAAATTCAGTATTCGGTTATTGTAACCGAAGAATAAAATGAAAATTTGTTTCATTTTGCAAAGAGTTCGAAAAAAATCGCAAACGGTGTGAAACGTCTTGATCGCTTAGCTAAGAGCCTATACGATAGAGCTTCATCGCTTAAACGATCGCATACCCGGCAGTGACTAAACGATCGCACGCCTTTTTCTAAACGATCGCTTAGCTTTCCTAAACGATTGCCTAGCATGCCACGTTTTCTAAACGATTGTTTACCTATTACTAGCGATCACTTAGTAAAACCTACACGATCGTGTATTATCTAAACGATAAGCATCCCCGCTATACGATAGCTTTCTCTTCCACTTACTTATCGTCTACACGATCAGCCCGTTCCTCCGACCTTTACCAAATTCACCAAAGACCACATTTTGGATTCTCACTTCGAGAATACCAAGGGCTCCAAGTGTTGGTGTCGTTCTCGCTCTTGCTTGCTCGTGCTTGTTCGTGTAGACGATCGTGTTGCCGTAGCTGACTGTTTTGTTGTGTGATAGAGAACGTAGAGGTTCTTCCCCTACGTTGAGTTTGAAATTGAAGAGAGTCTTCAACTGGTATGTGAATTCAATCCCTTGTATTTTATTTATCAAAGCATGTCATTAATTAGTGTTAAATTGCATAACTTTCTGTGAGAATGTATGTGTTGTATTTCGGTCACAATGAAATTGGAAAGATTTAAACGCGCTCATGGATGCTCTTCGTTAAGAGATCCATTAAGTCCAACTATGAACAAACTTCTATCGAATCAAAAGAGGGTGTGGCGCCACATTGTAGCAACAGTTCATTGTAATCCTTCTTGAAAATCTTCCTCATTTTAACATGCAAAAATGAAATCAAATCATAGGAAGGGCATGGGAATCTTGGGTTTATCCTTCGACTTGGCCAAATGGCCATCTTGGAATAACAAAAGGTAATTTTACTCCAAACTTTCATAAAACATATTGGCAGCTAACATCACTGATCTTAAGATTTAAGATACTATAACTAGATATTCTAACCAAAAAAAAAAAAAAAAAAAAATACAATTTTAAGAAGAAAGAAAAGTCAAAATGAAATGTTAGTCCATTACAAGAATCATGAACATTTTGATTTTTAAATATTTTATTTCTCTCAAAGTTTTGCATCACAGTTTGGAGGAGCCATCAAACAGGTTTTGATCTCCCTATAGTGGTGTTTGGAGGAGCCATCCAATTTTTAAATATCTTGTTTTTTGCATTGATTAAGGTTTAGTTTTAGTTATTTTCTTATATTTGACCGTCTTTGATGCAATTTTTTGAGTCTTCAAGATCCTTATTGATTGGAAGCCATAAACCCTTTACTAAGATGATGAACCACTAAAACCATTGTTGTTTGTTTTCAGCATCTCTTTCTATTGATTGTTCTCTCTCGAGTGATCTTCCTTTTCTAATTTTCTTGATAATCGATTGTGCTCTAATGGATGTGCTCTTCACTTTTTGTAGAAACAACGTTCTACCAGTTTGGTCTAATGATTGTGCTCTAATGTATTGGTGTTATAGTCGCCATATTTATTTTATAGCTTATTTGGATATGAAGAGAATGAAAAGTAAAATCTTAATTGAAACGATACTAAGTGTTGTTAGTAAATTTCATCATTTAATAGCCAATTCAGTGTGTTCTCAATTGACATGTTTATATTCCTACAATACGTAAAGAGAACAAGAAAAACACTATAGACAATTCAGCTATAAATCTTTGTAGTGTTATATGGTTGCATCTGTTTAGAGTCTTCAACAACTAATATGCTTTAGTTGTGAAATAATATTGAATATAAAAAGAGAGACATTAGTGAAAATACTTGAACTTTGGAATGATAACCTGTCATTGTGTATTTAATATTCTTAGGAAATTCTTTTCGTACCTATCAAGGGAAAAGCATAGTTGGAGGGCTTATTTTTATTTTATTTTTTTAGAATAGATGATATTATTATACAACAACAAGGAGGATCCCACGACCCAGGATAGGACATCAAAGCAACAAAGCACAAGTAAAGACAGGACAATAAAATGCAAAAAAGCGAACAAAAAAAATCCCAAAACACCAGGGAGAAAGCCAGAGAAGAGAAACCAAAACCCCACAACTAGGGACAATAGCAAAACAGAGAGCAACAACAAGTTCAAAAAGAAAAAAAGCAATCGTAAACACGCTAGATAAGACCAAGAAGATCAACCCGCCAGGAAGCAGCTCGAGCACGAATCATAGAGACCATAAGGTGTAACAAAGCAGACACCGACCTCGGACGACCTCTATGCAACTGCCGATTACGCTCCTGCCAGATGTAGTAGATGGAAGCACACTAGAATACACAGAACAACTTACTACGCACCCCCTTACCCGACCCCAGTCTACACAACCAACTCAACTCGACATCCCAACTTGCCACCCGATGCGACGAACCCAACTGACGCAACACACCCAGCCACACCTCTCTCCCAAACCCACACTCGAAAAATAAATGATCCCGAGACTCTATATCTTCCCCACACAGAAGCCACCCCTCCCCCTCCAGCCACCCCCCCGACAACACACCCCAACTCCTCAACCAATCCCGCATATCCAACATGTCCCTCACAGCTAACCAGCACAGAAGGAGTGGCGTGGAATACCATCTCCCGCCCCCAAAATACTAGCCCAAGACACCCTAGGACAACGAGGACACAAACTCTCCCATGCAATACCGATAGAAAACCGCCCACTAGCACCCAACTCCCAAACCCAATGATCCTCCCCCATCACCCTAGACCTCACTACCTGAATAAGACCCCAGATCTCAAGCAACTTCCAAGACACTGTAGGTCATCTCCAACTTCCCTCACTATCTAAGAACTCCGACAACTGCACCTCCAAACTACTCCCTGTGATTGATTAAGTATTCATCATTGATGAGATCTTACATACTAAACTAGACTTGGTTAATTGTGATTAATACAAAGTTTCAATATGAAATTCAATACGAAAGCCAATTCTTATGCAATTTGATATTTTAAATTCTTTTAACTTCTACATTTTATTCTGTCGTTGATCTGTGGATGAGTCCAAACTGCTCCATTTCCAACAGCTTATACTACAAGCAATTTTTGTATATTTAAACTCATCCTGTAGAGAATTGATAGGGAAGTTCAGGAACAAAAAGTTTTTTTACATGTTTAAACTAATCATTTATAGAATCCAAATTTCACATTATATTCACACTTAGCACAAAATTATTGTTTACAATGGCAAAGTTCGTGTAAAAGGAAAGTTAGTAAGGTTGATTTGGAAAGAACTCATCCTTGAATTTAGGTATTTATTAATGTGTTGCTAGATTGCAATTTTAATGGTTAGTTTTCAATTGAATTGTTTCTATTAGAAAGCTTAATTTTTGTGATTGATTGTGCTTGATAATCTTTGAGAATCTACTGTTTTCTTGAAGTTTTGATTTGCTTGATTTTTGCCCTAGATTACTACTAATTTTAGCACTGTTGATTTCTGTTTTTAGATGATTTGATTACCATAGTTAGGTGATTTAATTGGATGAGGAATGAGTTAGATTGCAGTGGAAGGATACCTATTCATGCCAAGTTATGTTTTTCAATGTATTCAAACTTAATCTTCTGTGGAAGAAACCAATTTCAAGGTAAGATGATAGCCTCAGTATAATATACTAATTTAAATCATGGACAAAGTTATATATGGTCATGGTTTTTTCTAGTCCAGTTGTGCTTTCATTTTGATAGGGGGGGTAAATTTAAGGTATTCAACCCGTGAATGCTAACATAAGTTTTCATTTCATTTTATTTGTATTCTAATAGCCTTATCATAGATGCATAATTAGGTGCTCTATTTTTAATGCATGAGTAGGTTCTCTTTTGGTGTTGATGATTTTGATTTTGATTCATATACATTGCTATCTGCTATAAAGAAGTTTTGATTCATGGTTTAGATAGCTTTGATCTTTTTTAACATTTTAATTCAATAAGTTTTGAAGGAATTCATGATTTTTTTGTATGGTATATATTGTAATTATTTTTGTAGGTGGATGGAATGAGGCTTTGCGTATGGATGAACATGATGACTCAATTGGCCCTTGAATTTTGTATTCACTACTTTAATTTCGAAACTTAGAAAATCTTGTATTTTGTCTACCTATTTTGTAGGAATTTACTTTATGACTTCGTTTCATTGTATTATACTCTACTTAAATGTGTTAGGTAATGAATTACAAAATTTTAATTATGAGGTGGGACTTGTGATATTTTAAGTGCCTTGATATTTTATATATAATTCATGTATATTTGTAGCTATCATTTAGATTTTGTTGAAAAAAAAATAATGAAATGGTTTATTGCAATGCTAAAAAAAAAAATTAATGGCTAAACATGGCTATAATGATAATTGGTAATATATAATTGGCAAGAAAAAACTATAAAAACTTTCAATAACGTAAAAAAAAGCTATAAAAATCCCATAATAATGTATACAAAAGGCATCTAAAAAATTATAATAGCTTCATGAAAATGCTATTATAAAGTTATAATAGCTCCCTTTATTAGCTATGTAAATATGCTATATTTTAAAAGTTTTTCATAGCATTCAACGTAGCTAACAAAAAAGGTTATAAATAATCCTACATTTTTAATAACATGAGTTGTCAAAACCTTCGAAAAAAGCTATAAAATGTTTATTATAGTTTTTTTTATTAGCTATATGTTATTTATTGTAGTGTGAGATAGTTGCTAGAGTTGATCATCAAAATTTTGGTCGATGATGATTGTCATCGAAGTGAGACAGCGGTAGTCATTGACCATGTTTGTTGCTAGAGTTAGTATGTAGGTGGAGTTATTGTAAATATCAAAGGTAGAGAGAGTTGGCTATGTTAATCACTAAACTATAAATAGTATAATGGTAGCAAAATGATAGGTTAAAAAAAAACTTTTATCACCATTTTCTTAACACACATTCTAAACGTTGACACTTAATCTATTCCAAATCGAGTTCAAATCATTATGAGAAAATTATAAGTATGGAAACTAAATAAAATTATGATTAAGAAACTTTAAGGTAGAAGAACTACAACTTTGACTACATACAAATCTGAATCAATATTTGTCTTTTCAGTAAGAGTACGTTTGCCTCTTTCTTGTTTATTAGCATTTTCCATAGTTAAAAAAATTCTTTTTATTATCATTTTGTAACAAAAAAAAAAATGTATTAATTTAATGTTAACAGAAGTGAACTGACAAAAATTTTGGGATTATATAGTTGATATTATAATAGGGGGAAAAAACTACATACTTCTATGAGTTTTTGTGTCCCAAAACAACAATAAATAAATAAAGATTCGAGTTAAGTAGTTCAATGAAGCCAATTTATTAGGGGAAAAATATATATAATTATGTTTTTGGGTATCCCAGTAATGAATATAAAATTACATAAAAAAACAAAAACCTTGTGATCGTCAAATGTCTTCATGTGGAGACAATTAAGAATAAGATGAGCTTGTCCAAACATATTTTATACGTGATAAGTTTTTTTAAATATTTTTTAGTATTTTTTTATTGTTTAATTTTCTTTTTCCATTATACTTAAAAAGAAGATTTTTTTTTTTTTTTTTTTGTTATTGCTAAAAAGAGCAAAAGAAACATAAGCTAAGGCTTTTATTATAAATATTATAAAAATAAGTTATGATTCATATTTAGTTAATGTATAAAATGTCTAGAGAAAAATGATGAATCTAACCCAATTTAATAATATAAGAGTTGAGTTAGGTTGAGTTGTCCTCACCAATTGTATTGTTCGAGTTGAGAAATCTACCAACTTAAAAATTCAAATTGGTTCAAAAGCTATCCCTATTCTTACCTATCCAGTAATCCGTGTACTTTTGACCACTAAACTTGTAAAATTATATCAATTTTAATTAAAAATGATTCAATTATTTCATCAAATTGAACCTCCAACTTAGATAAATATTTTAATCTTAACTCTAAACTTTGAAAACGATTGCAATTTTAACTTTCTAATAAATCGTTACTTATCGCTCTAGATATCATTTTTTTTAATATGCGTTCAATTAATTCTAGAAAAATATGTATGACCTAAAATTGATGAAACGGTAGAAAAACATGCATTGTATATATTTTAAATTTATAATTTTTGCAAAAATTATTTGATGGTTAATTATGCACTACCGGTGAAACTTTATATTTTTAATAAAATTTTGTTCGGTTGAAATTATTGACCTTATGAAAATTCTCACATTGTTTTCTATTAAAATTAGTTGATGAATTAACGAAAATTATCCCCATGGTAAAAAAAAATAAAAAATAAAAAATCTAAATTAATATAAACTTATAAGTTTAGGACAAACTTTGATTTTTTTAAAAAAATATATAATATATATAATAAGAAGAAAATTATTTTAAATGATAAAATTATTGAAAATGTTTACAAATAATAGTAAAATATCATAATATAACTGTGATAGATCGAAATAGACTATTACTATGTTTACCTATATCATGATAGCATAAACAATAGTCTATCGTAATCTATCATAGATAGACAGTAAAATTTTACTATATTTATAAATATTTTAATTTATTTTTTTATATTTGAAAATCGTGATTGTCTATAATATTAGTATTTATAAAATTAATTTTTAACACTCAGATCTAAGGAGAAGTAAAAATGTTTGAGTTGACCGGACCCAAATTTAGAGAATCAACCAACATGAAAACATGAGAATTAGTAAAAATTTTATCTTATTACTTTTCTTTATGTACACTAATCACTATCGTACATTAAAAAAGCATTTAATTCCATAATTACCCTTGCACTTTTCATATTATTTTCTAGATTAAATTATAGATGTAGTTCCTTTAAATTTTTTAAGAAATTGTACATCTTTTAAGATCAAACTTAATTAGTAATTGATACCTTTCAGTTTATATTACATTATATTCTTGCATTTAGTCTTTAAATTTTGAGTTTGATTTTCATTTTAGTTTATAAATTTCAAAATATTACAATTTAACTATTAAAATTTAAGTTTTGTTTCAGTTAGGTTTCTAAATTTTAAGATTTATACTTTAAATCTCAATTTTTTCATTACATACTCACTTTCTGTCATTAGGGTTAGTGTCTATTAATTAACTTACAATTATTTCTAAATGATATTATAAATTTAATTTTAATAGTGATGAAAAATACTAAAACTTAATTAATTATATAATTCTTTTGATTCTTTTAGATTAGTTAATAGATATTAATTCTAAAAACGAAAAGTGAGTGTAGTGAAAATAAAGGTTAAGAGTGTAAATCTTAAAATTCATAAATCAAATTGAAAACAAAACTCAAACCTCTCGTTCGTAAAATGGTTTACTATCAAAATATTGCTTAATTTGATATAAATGAAAAGAAACAAGCGTCATATATAAACGTCAGACAAGTCAAGCATCCAATTCACTTTTGGTTATGCCTAATTCTATGCTCTTCATTTTCTTACATGATAGAAAAAAAATTTAAAAGAAATCAACTTCTTTTAAATAAATTTACGACATGACACATTGTCAGTGGGACAAACTTGCAATTGACGCTTATGAATTAAATTAATTGAGGTATCTATTAGATTCAAACAATTAATTGTTTGAAACAGTTGTAAATTTCTTCAACTTAAAAAACCAAAACTATCCCAACTACATCCTATTACTAAATTTGACGTTATCCGACAACAAATATATTTTTAGTGATAACATGTCCAATTTAAATAGGTTAATAATTGAAGCAATAATTTAGATTCGGTTTAGTAATTATTTTGTTTTTATTTTTGAAAATTAAACCGATATTATTCATATTTTTTACCATGATTTGCATCTTTCTTAAATATAATGGTTGAATTCTTAATCAAATTCAAAAAAAAAAAAAAAAAAAACTTCTTGGAAGCTAATTTTTTTTAATTCTCAAAATTTGGCTTGGTTTTTTAAACTATGGGTGAAAAGTAGATAACAAATAAAGAAATTTAGAGGTGAGAGTAGTGTACATAAACTTAATTTTCAAAAACAAAATGGTTACCAAACGAGGCCTTAATAATACATTGGTTTTTTAATCAAATTTTAATAGACATTTGAATGATAAATAGAAAATTCAAGAATTAGAAAAGTAATTTTTATTTTTTGCGTTTGAGTAGTTGGAAAAAACAAACTGTATTTGGAAAAAATAACGAACATATTTTGTACTATCTCATAAGGGTGTTTGTTGGCTGGGTTGAGTTGAAACACTTTTTAGAATCAATTCAATTGTTCGGGTTGTAAATTTTTTCAACCTAAATAATCCTTATTAATGATGAACTCAACCCAATCCAACCATAAAACATTTAGGTTTGGTTGGTTCGGATTATTCGGGTAATTTATTTAATTTTCGTATATTGAATTAAAATTAACAACTCAATCTCATTTTGTAGTATGGAAATTATTTCCAAAGTGCTAAAAAAATTGTTTTTAGGAGTTAGAGAATAAATTATCCAAAAAATAATGATATTAAATAAAATATTAAAATAAATATATGTATATTTAATTGTATCATAAGTAAAAAAATATATTCTTTTTAAAACTAATATAATTTTGAGTTAATTCGGATTGGATTGGGTTATTTTAGATTAAATCATGAACCAATCCAACCCATAAAATTTTATTTTTTAAATCGAACCCAACCCAAATAAGTCGATAACCCATCCCAAACTATACAAGGTGAGTTGGGTTGATCAAATTTTTTAGGTCATCGAATTTTTTGAATATCAAGATCCTATATTGAAAAAATCAAGAGACCCAAACTTTTCATAAGATAGATGGACTACTATGATGGTTTTGTGATGGAATCCTATGTTATTAAATATGGTATCCGCGCCCATAAAATCTAGATGAGTATCCGGTGGAGTATAAAAATTGTGATCTCATCAAGAATGATGAAGTCAAAAGAGGTACTATCTAAAGGGGTATGCATATTAAAAATCGCACATTATAAAAATCAATTGACCTCATATCATAAAGATAATTTCACATTTATATCACTAAATAAAAATTTTCCCAAGTTTTTTTTATTCACACGTTAAATGATAATATATTTTTAAAACTAGAAAAATCTAAAAAATATTTAGACTTTAGCAAAATTTCTAAAATTGCTTTGTACTCTTGCAACTTTAAAAAATCACTTTTTTTTTCTTTTTTTTTTTGCATTAATGATAAGATTTTTTTAAAAATAATTATATCTAATAATTATGATTTTCAATAATAAAAATCTCATTTTATCTAATTCACATTAAATTTAGGATTTTGCTTTAAATATAAAAAATATTTAAAAATATTTACACTTTATAACAAAAAGTTCCAAAAGTACTTGTAATTTAATTTTAATAGTAATGAACAACAATAAAATTTAATTAATTATAATTCTTTTAATTATTTCAAAATTAATTAAGAGGTATTAATACAACATACCAAAAATGAGAGAAAAATACACCACAAGAATTACTAACAATACTTAGGTTCTAGGCTACACATTTTTGTGTTCTTATTAGTGTCGAATCTATAACTTTTATTAAGAGGGCTTAGTTCCCTATCACTCAATAGTCATTTTAATAATTAAAATAACTTTGTTTTATATAATATAAAGAGATTGAGGGAGTCTCGAGTCCCTAGACCTATGGTATCTTAGGATGTACTTAAGTAGGTAATATATATATATATATATTGTATTTTAGGTCATGTATTTTGATGCATCTCATTTAATTGTTCAATCATAATTTGTCAGGCAACAATCTATAATTTTCTAAATTAAATTCCTTTTAATTTGTTAAGAAGCCATGTCTTTGTAATCAGACATTTGAAATAGCCATTAATGTCTTATCCATTATGTTTTGTTAGATTTAGTTTATGTCAATTAAACTTTTAAATTAATTCCATTCAGTTTACACAAATTTTTAGGGAAAGAAAACTTTTTGGTCTTTAAATTTTGAGTTAGAAATCTTTTTGATCTTTAAATTTTGAGTTTAATTTCAATTAGTTTCTAAGTTTCAAAATGTTTATACTTAATTTTTAAATTTTGTTTATAGATTTCAAGATTTACACTTTTAACCTCAATGTTTTTGTTACATACTTACTTCGACTTATTAGCATTATGTCTATTGATAAATTTAAAATAATTATGAATGGAATATTAGCATTTTTTTTTTCTATATATCCTCTATATCCTATAGTCCTAAAAATTAATAGAGTAAATAATAAACCTAAATAATTGACAATTAAAAAAAAAGATGTGAACATAAATGAATATTAGGCATATTCTTTGTTATCCATTAAACAAATAAACAAAAAACAATCTCTTCACATGGAGAAGCTCTCTCCAAGTTGTAAATTCCTCTATATAAAGACTCCTCATTTTGCTTCCATTTTGCCATTCTTCTTCTTCTTTCTTCTTCTTCTTTAATTCTCTAACCAGTTTAACAATGGCAACTGACCCAAAAATGGCAGCTCCCTCTGTTATTGATCAAACCCACAAAACTCTCTCCGATTTCGACCCTCCCAAGAAGAAAAAGAGAAACAATTTTGCTCTCACTTGTGCTGCTTTGGCTTCCATGACCTCTGTTCTTCTCGGCTATGGTTTTTCTCTTCCCTTCTTTCTTCATTCTTCATTTTTCTTCTTCTTTTTCCTTATAATCTTCCCTTTGTTTTTTTCCAGATATCGGTGTTATGAGCGGCGCCGCCATTTTCATCAAAGAAGACTTCAAACTCTCCGACACCAAAATAGAAATCCTCGTCGGAATACTCAATCTCTACTCTCTCATAGGCTCTGCCGCCGCTGGCCGTACTTCCGATTGGATCGGCCGTCGCTACACCATGGTCGTTGCTGCTGTCATCTTCTTTGCCGGAGCTCTTCTAATGGGATTCGCTACTAACTACTCTTTCCTCATGTTCGGCCGCTTCATTGCCGGCATCGGCGTCGGCTATGCTTTAATGATTGCCCCTGTTTACACCGCCGAGGTTTCCCCTGCTTCCTCCCGTGGATTTCTCACTTCCTTCCCTGAAGTTTTCATCAATTCCGGAATCTTACTCGGCTATGTCTCAAATTACGGTTTCTCCAAAGTCTCAGATCCAATCAAAATGGGGTGGCGATTCATGCTTGGAATCGGCGCTATCCCTTCTGTTTTCCTCGCCATAATCGTTTTAATCATGCCGGAATCTCCCCGTTGGCTCGTCCTCCAAGGACGTCTAGGTGAAGCCAAGAAAGTCCTCGACAAAACCTCCGATTCCAAAGAGGAAGCACTCATCCGTCTCGCCGACATCAAACAAGCAGCCGGAATTCCACCAGAATGCAACGACGACGTTGTCACCGTCACAAAAAAAGCGACACACGGTGAAGGTGTATGGAAAGAACTCCTCATCCACCCCACCGCCGCCGTCCGCCACATCTTAATCGCCGGCGTCGGAATACACTTCTTCCAACAAGCCTCCGGAATAGACGCGGTTGTATTATACAGTCCAAGAATCTTCGAAAAGGCCGGAATCACATCAGCGAATCAGAAACTATTAGCGACGGTAGCAGTAGGATTTGTGAAGACGATATTCATACTTGTAGCGACGTTTTTGTTGGACAGAATCGGACGGCGGCCGTTGCTTTTAACGAGTGTGGCGGGGATGATTGTTTCATTAGGGACCCTTGGATTAGCTTTAACAGTGATAAATCAAACGGATAAGAAATTGATGTGGGCGGTTGTATTGTGCATATCCATGGTATTAACGTACGTCGCATCGTTCTCGATTGGGATGGGACCCATCACGTGGGTTTATAGCTCTGAGATTTTTCCATTGAAGCTACGCGCTCAAGGGACGAGTATGGGAGTGGCGGTGAATCGTGTGACCAGTGGAGTAATTTCCATGTCGTTTTTGTCGCTTTCTAAAGCTATTACTACTGGTGGCGCGTTCTTCTTATTCGCCGCCGTGGCTTCTGTCGGCTGGTTTTTCTTTTACACTGCTTTGCCGGAGACGCAAGGGAAGACACTTGAGGAAATGGAGGGGCTTTTTGGTCATTTTAGGTGGAAGTCCGCCGCTGCCGAAACCAAGGAGAATGGTAGTGCTGGAGTTCAGTTGGCGGCGACGTCCAACGGTCACTCTTCTTAGAGTGGGGAGGGGTAGTTTGGTAAATATGCACTTTTTTTTTTTACTTTTTTTTTTAAAAAAAAAATTAGGGGAAAATGTGGTGTGTGGTTTTGTATGAGAGTAAGTTCTTCCCCTTGTCTGCATGAGGAAAAAAAGAAAGTTAAATGAAAAAAAAAAAAAAGGTAAAATAGAATGTTCCTTAAAAAAAGAAGAAGAAAGAAGTATCTCTCACTTCTTTTTTTTTTTCCTACTAAGAAATCCTTTTTTACATATTGGTTTGATAAATGTTTATTTGAATTAGTTAAGGTATATTTTTTTAAAAAATGTCCATTTATAACTCGAGTTGTAGCAATTTTAAATTGTAAACTAGTAATTATATCAGTATGAACCTTAAACTGTTGCAAGTGTATCAATTTATATTTTTTAAGATATTTCATTTGAAAAAACCTCATGTGAAAATTATAATTGTATCAATCAAATCTTAACTTTCATAAATCAATCAATTTAGATTCTTAGTCTGAACTTCCTTTGAGAATCGTTTACACATTTATTCTAATCGTCCATTTTGTAAAATTGTCATTTGAATAAATCTACACACTTTTGAGAATTATTGCATAGATGATTATCAAAGACAATTGTAATGACTAATCTAAATTGATTGACTTATAAAAATTTAAGGATTTAATCAACTCAAATGATAAGTTTTCACGTTATTAGTCAAATGAAATATGGAAGAGGAGGGTGTAAATTGTGCACTTACAAAAACTCAAGCTTTAAATTTAGAGAATAGTGTAATTTTCATTTACACATACAAAAAGTAAAACTTATGTTTTTAAAAAGTGATAGATTTTTTTAGCCCTTTCCATCCCTTTGTTTTGTTTAGTCCTTCTTCTCTTTTAAGAATGTGTTTAGATTAATTTTGTAGGTGTTTAATTTTAAAAATAAGTCATTTTTGAAAAAAAATTAAAATATTTGATAATCAGTCAAAATAGTTTAAATATACTTTCAAAGTTTATTTTAAATAGTTTTTATCAAATCAGTTTGAATAAAAATGAATTTCTTAAAAAAAAAAAAAATTTCCAAGTCAATCCAAACAAACCTAATTATTGAAAAGTTTTCAAAGGATTAGATGAATTTTGAAATGAAGGTTTTTTTTTTTTTTAATAAAAGAATATAAATAAATGAGGATTTTGTGATGGGATTGAAATGGAAAAATGGAAATTGGGTTTAATTTATTTATTATGAGTTGTTTTCAAATATAGAAAAAAAAACCAAAATATTTATAAATATAGCAAATTTAACATAGACTATGATATGTTGCTATTATTTATAAATATTTTTAGTAATTTTATCATTTAAAACAATTTTTCTTTACTATATGTGGTTAAAAAAATAAGGATATGGTCGAAACTTGAAATGTTAAACTTATCGTCTTAGAGTAGTTTGGTCCACCAACCAACTAATAGGTTCAATGGTTTTGATTAAAGAAACTTAGTAAAGAGCGAAAAGGGAAAGTGTGACCATAATAATATTAATAATAATTAGACATTGCTGTTATTGGTTTGTTTGTTCAAATTATTGTAATCTGGAAATAATTAATCTTATGGTTATAGATTAGGTTTGAAAATATTGACAAATGACAACAATAATATAGTGTGTTTTGTGAATCAACATTTATTTAAGTTAAATTACTGACATTCAATTTCATTTCTATAATTGTAAAAGTTCTCTTGTAATTAAAACTATTAACTTAGTAAATTATAAATTTAATAAAAATATTATGTTATAAGGAAAATTTTATCTCTTATAGAAATAAAACAATCAAACAATAAATAATGAAAATAATTTAGATGCAGCATGGGTTGTACTTATCTACAGTGTATCTCTTGATGTATGGTAAGTTTTTTTAAAAATTAAAAAATTAAAAAATTATTTTTCTTGATGTATGTAGAAAGATGGGAAACATATATATGGGATTGTTATAACATTTCATGTTTTTTTATTTATGTAGCTCTTGAGATTGAAGAAGAGCCAAACTTTGTTGTGATGTTAAATTTTTAGTAGAAAACCTTATTTTTATATTTGTTTAAATGATGTTTGACTACAATTTTCCAACAACTTAAATTAAAAAAAAAAAAAAAGACACACTTTGAATTGAGTTAGTTGCAAAATTTCGAAGTTATACGTGTATATTTGGTTTCTAATTTTTTTTTAATGTTTAATATATTTTTAAACTTTTAATTTTGTTTTAAATTTGTCCTTGAATTTTTAAGTTTGTATCTAATAGATCAAACAAAATTAAAAATTTAGACCTTATTTAATGATAATTTTGTTTTTAATTATCTATTTTTAAAATTTATATTTGTAAAAACTTAAATTCTTAAGCCCTATTTGGTAACATTATGTTTTTTGTTTTTGTTTTTGAAAATTAAGCTTATGGACACTACTTTCATCTCCAAATTTCTTTTTTTGTTATCTACTTTTCACTAATGGTTTAAAAACCAAGCCAAATTTTGAGAATTAAAAAAAAAATAACTTTCAAAGAGTTGTTTTTGTTTTTTTAATTTGGCTAAAAATTCAACCATTGTACTTAAAAAAGATGCAAATTATTATAAGAAATGCGGATGAAATAGACTTAATTTTAAAAAACAAAAACAAAAAACCAAATGATTATCAAACGAAGCCTTAATTAAATTCTAAAAATAGAAATAAATTTTTTGAAAACATATTCTTTTTAATTATCAAAATTTGACCAGGTTTTTAAAGACATTAGTGGAACAAAAACCAAAAAAAAATTATAAGTAGAAATAGTATTTATAAAATTAATTTTCAAGAAAAAAAATTACGGGACCTTAACAACCTATTTGATATTATCAAAGTTCACAAAAAAGTCACATACATAGGACTCCAAAAATTAAACTTGTAATTTAGTAAATATCATTTTTAGGAATTCAAAACGAGAATAGTTTAACTAACGAGGTATTATGAACAACAAAGTGGGTAATTCAAATCCCATACTAAAAAAATTAGTAAATACCTCTCACTATAAAGTTTTTCTTTCCTTTCTAAAAAAACGTTTTTCTTTCTAAATTCACGAGCTTTTTTCTTTTCCATGCAAAATTCTTCCTCCCTCACTTTATTCACACACATTTTCTTTCAATAATTTGTTATTACATACTTTATGTTATACACATATTTTTTTCTTTCTACTTTCTATTTAAAAAAAAATATACAATTTTCTTAAAATAACCTTTTTAAAATTATATATCAAATGGTTGAACGATTTTGTCTTTTATTTAAAAAATACCTTTATTCATTTCAAAAGTTATAGTATTACTATCCTTAGGTTTAATAAAACATTTAAAAAGGAAATTAGATGAAAAGATCCGCATGTTTGAATGTTGTTTCCTTTCATACTTGTATCCCAATCACCTCCAAGGCACCAATGTTGTTCCACATCACCACCACGTCAATTTTTCATCTAGCATTCTAAAGGATTTATATTCTAAGAATAATAAATATAAGTATTTTTAAATGTTTATGCAAGATCGAAGATAATATTGCAACTTTTGAAAAAAAAAAACATAGGTATTTTTTAAACAATACACAAAGTCTATCGATTATGGTCCGTTTAGTAAATGTTCAAACCGATCTATCTGTTGAGGAGTAAAAGTCTATCGATTTTATTCTTTAAAGTTTTACCGACCGACCCCTCTCCTTCTCCGACTGACTTTAATTTGTTCACTTAGCTCGATTTTTCGATCTATCATGCTCACCGCTGTCAATAATCATTAGGAGAGCAAGCAAAAACCCAAAAATAAAAAAACTCCTTTAAATTGACTTGTTTTTGTCCACGAACTTTCAAAAGTCAGTCCGGTTTCTCTTACATTATGGTTCGATTTCACTTTTTCATTTTTCTTTCACCAAATGATCCAATTTTACACGATAATCGAGTCGAACTAAAGCATTCTACCCATAATATTTATCACGTGTGACTTAAATATGAGGAGACAATGAGCTAAGAGAAGTATGGATTATGTGGAAGAAATAAGAAACAGTAAAAAGAGAAAAGGGGTATTTTTCTAAAATGACCAATAAAAGGAGTTGTTTGATGGTTGGCTCCCTACTTCTTGGGTTCTCCCCATTTTGTGTTGCCTCTTTTTGGCAATGAAAGTGACCTAATTTCAAATTCATTCAATTATTATTCAACCTTTTGTATTTCTCTCTCTATTTTCCACCTTTCTCTTTTCCAAAATAATGTATTATTTTATTGCCATATTTAACTATTTTGTTTTTTACTTTTTCGTTTTTGAAAATTAACCTTGCAAAATTGCGTTTTAATTTTCAAAACTATTTAGTATATATATTTAGTTTTAATAATAAATCAAACGTTCGTGGTTCTGATCAATTTGGTACCCAAATTAAAAAGTCGATTTTGGTTTTGGATTCAACTTTCAAATCCAAACTAAATCAAACGGAAGTTTAGGTTTCATTATATTTTTAAATCGAACCAAGTCAAAGATTTAGTATAAACCAAAATTTTGGTTCGGTCCAGTTTTATCATTCGGTTTGATTTGTTCAGTTATAATGTCCATCCCTATCTAGTTGATAAAAATGAACATGTAATAAATTAAAATGATAATGTCAGTTTATAAATCTTGTGTTATATAATTTAGTCTACTCTCTTAAAGTGGTCATGAACATCTATTTAGATGCTACAATAATTGAGATTTAGCTAAGGTGCCATCATCTCACTGGTTAACAATTAATTTCTTTTAAAATAAAATGTCCTTTTCTCACTTATCTTGAGAAAGAAAAAGAGCTCTAATTAAAGAATTAAACCTTGATCATACTCACACAATTCAAAGATTTCTAATATATATAGGTTATTTATTTGACTAATATAGAAAATAGTTCATATGTATTAGTAAATCCAAATAGTATATGTGGGTGATTAATTATATGATCAATGCTAAACTTTAGTTGTATATATTTACTCCCTTTGGTATTTATGAGACTAAACATTATATTACACATGTACTTATTTAAGTGGAAAGTCTTTTAAGTAAAGTTAGTCTTAAACTTCATTTAATTCAAACTCCTTGTCCTATATAATGTCCTTATTATGAGAAGAAGACAACATTTTTCCAATAGTTTTTTTTTTTTTTTTTTTTTTTTAAAAAAAGGACATTTTTTCTAATAGTTACGTATCCCATTGAATAATTTAGATTCGTCAAAGATAATGATGTGTCTCATACAATATCGTAACATTTCAAAATTATTTATGTTGGAATGTGTGAAAGAATAATGTATATACCTCCTTGAGTTGTTTAAGAATACAAAATTAATGTTGAATTGAAAAATTAAAATAAGAAATAATGGTCAATTCTTTGAATTTTGTGTAATTTGTCGTTGGTTTGAGAATATAAATATATATAGAACGTCATCATAGTAGATGGTAATTGATATGTATTTTGTCTTCGAGGTTAAAGGTTTTCAAATCTCCAAAACCCCACCTGTTATATTAAAAAATGATAACGATAATTACGATTATGTGCAATTGACCACGTGTCATGTATCAATATTCTAGTTTAACAATATTATTATTTTTGGCTAAATAATGCATATATTGTAACATGAAAAGTAGATTAGAGACAACTAAAGAGTGTGTTTATTTGCACGGTCACGATGTAGTTGACAAATTTACATCGTCAAATGTGAATTCTAAACTCTGCTTACACAAAATAATTACCAAACATAAATTTGAAATATTTTTATAGTTTTTTTCGTAGATTCAGTAGTATAAAGATATCTATCATAAGTAAACTTTTCGAATAATTTTTTAGGATATTTGTAATAGATAGAACAATTAAGAGAAAAAATCCAAAAATATAATACTTCTTTAAAATAATTGCAAATATGGAAGTACTGACTAGTCAACTTTTGAATTTTTTTCTAGTTTACAATTTGGCCCTCCCTTATTTCGTTTCATGTCTTTTTCTTCCCTTTCTCTTTTTTTAGTCAATCATTCTCTCCCGTTTTTCCTTTCATTCCTTTTATTTTATTTTATTTTCTTTTCTCCTTTTTTTAATTTCATCTTCTTTCTCCGATTTTTTTTTAAAATTTTCGTTCCTTTTTCTAGTTTTTGCTTTCATCTCCCCAATCTGTTCATCTCTCCAAACATTTCCCTTTCTCCCTCATCTTCCCATTTCCCACTAGAATCATTAAAAGAAGAATTATGAGACTGGGTTTTAAAACCCAGACTTGAAAGTGTCTAATTTATAAGTGGTTTAACACCAACAAGTCAATCATCAAATTTGATTATTATAACCAAACGTTAAATATAAATAGCAAATGAAAATGGATTTGAAAGAAATTACTTTTTTTAGTCCTCAAGTTTGCACCAAGAAACGATAATGATTATTAAACAAGTTTATTTCTCAAAAAATGAGAAATGAGAATGTTATCAAATAGGCCAATAATTTTCCTTTTCTTTTTATAGGACTTTAAGAGTATGAAGTCTATCAGTAGTATCACTGATAATATGTTATCATGAATAACATGTTATTAGTGATACTATGATATCATGCTATCAATGAAAACTTTTATGCACAATCAAACAATCTCGAGAAGTCATTTCATCTGAAATACTACATTACATAATACATACATACTATCAGTGATATCCTTTACATTGATAGCAATAGAAAGATATCACTAACTATAGCTATCAATGATATCCTTTATGACTATCAATATAGAAGGATATCATTCTATACCTATATGCATCAATAATGACATACAAACACACTATATGTATCAACAAATTAATCAAAAGACCTCCATTACTTACAAACAAGTATAACATGATATCAAATTCAAACAACAAAAAGCATCAAAACATTGCCACCGATAGAAACATGCCAGCAATAGTCACTATTTAGCTATTATTGATAGAAACATATCAGTAATAGCAACTGATAACCCAATTCTCAAATTGAAAGTTATAACTAATAGCAACATGACTAATAACAGTTATCAACGATAGCAACTGATAGCACATTTCTCGATTGAAAGCTATCACTGGTAGTTGCTATCCCTAATAGCAGCTATTAGTCATAGCAATCGATAGTACATTTCTTAAATTAAAAGTTACCAATGATAGCAGTATCATTTATTGCAGCTATCAACGATAGGAACTAATAGCACACTTCTCAAATTAAAAACTACCACTAATAGCAGTCATTAGTGATATTCACTAATAGCAGCTATCAGTGATAGCAACTGATAACGCATTTCTCAAATAAAAAAACTACCACTGATAGCAACTATCAGTGATAACTGCTGATAGCAACTATCGATGATAGCCACTGATAGCACACTTCACAAATTAAAAGCTATCATTGATAATAGTCATCAATGATAGTTTTCAATTTGAGAAAACCAGAAACAACTTGCAAAATGGTGGCTAGACGTAGGTTTTTTGGTTTTTTGCCATTTTTTATTCTATACATATGTAATTATTTTATTCTTATACTACACATTCTATTATTTTGGATTTGAACTTCATTTACGTAACTAGTCTAATTTTTAATGTATATCGACCTGACCCGACCTACTGATTGCTACCCTCAAAAGGGGCCGAAGAATTGTGCAAATATTTCAACGCTTGCAAATTGCAAGGAAGATAAGCCATCACTTTTAACGTCGGACCAGCCCACCCTTTCTGACCCGATCGGAAATTTTAAGAGAGATAATTCAGCCACTTTTTCCAAGAAATAATTATTTTACACAATTTTGTCAAACTTCAAATTTTTATTCGTTTACTTATTGACTCACTTTATCTTGACTTCAATTTGTTTTTTTCTCTTTTTGTTAAATTATCAAAAGTCCTTATGAACTATGGAGTTAGTTCAACACTTCAACTATACTCCCAACTTTAAAAAGTTTAAGGTTTGAAGTTTGTTTCAAAATAATTGTTGAACTTTTTTTTTTTTTGTTGAATTCAATTATTTATGTGTTAGTTTATTCGAACAAATCTAAATATATATGAGAAATAAATTTGGTAGTTAGGATTAGAGAAAATATTATAAATGAAAAATTGGAAGCATGAGATTGAAAGGAGAAAGATGACCACATATATGGTTCACATATGTCCTATGTCTTTATTTTTTGTTCCATGTATGTGTTTAGATTTATTCACATAAGTATAAACAAACTTTTTCATCTCTGAATCTAATGAGAAACCACGAGTATTGTTTGTAACAAACTTAAAGGGTTAAAATGAAACTTTTCAAAGTTTATGTGTGTAATTGAAACTGTTTTCATAGTTTATTCTGAGTATCACTTGTAACAAACTTCAAAGGTTAAAACGAGAAAATTTTCAAACTTCTTGTGTATAATTGAAACCGTTCTCATAGTTCATTTAGGAGTATTTCTTTTATTATCTAAGCATAATTTTTTAAAACAATTATAACTTCAAAATTTTCATAAATTAATTTTAAAATATTTAAATTAGTTAATAATAATTTCATCTGTTTAAATAAGTTTAAATTTTCTATCATTAATATTGGGGTGATATCAGTGCATTTTGTTTATATCTTTGGTATATTTTGTCATTTTTTTCATGATATATTAAATTCAAGATTGAACATATAAATTTCTCTAAAATGGCAACACGTAGACGAACATTTAAAAACCTTGTAAATAGAAAAATAGGGAGTGACATAATACTTTAATAAATATAAAAGAAAAAAAATTGGGTACAATCATCTTTATACAACCCAGATTGCACACCAATAAAAATCTACTATCAGATAGATATTATTTAATAAAACAAAAATAAATTTTTAATTTTTTTATTATAAAAAAATGCATGAGATTAGATGCAATTTAATCGTTACTCTAAATATAAAATTAAACTTTTGAAACCATTTCTATTCATTCTGCTTTTGAGTCATTGGGGTCTTTTCTTAATGAAGAAAAAAGGAGAAGTGATGTAACTTCTGGAGTTTTTTTTAATTAACAATGTGAGGAGAGGAACTTCGAATATTTGACCTCCTCAACGAGAACAAATGCTTTATGGTAACTGATATGTAGCTCCTCTTTCGTAATACCGAATTAAGCAATACTTTACAAAATTATTACAGAATTTCGTTAATACACAAAATAAAAAACTCAAATACATGACAAGAAAAGGCGAAAAAGACAAACAATCAAAAATTAAAATCGAATAAAATGGCCATGGGAATCCCACTGTAAATTCACATGGCACAATGTCAGTTTACTTACAGTCCCCTCCAAAGATTCAAAAAAGCAAGATTCCTTGAAGATTCCTTGAAAATTTTGGTCTAACAAGACACGAAAGTTTTCTATTAATGATGAGACCGAACCTTCTTATGATGTCCAGCCAGCCAGCCCAAAGAACCTCTCTTTTTTCCTTTTACTTCTCAATGCCTTGCTGAAGGTATTGTATCAAGTCATACCCAGCCGTGGTCCATTTGTTGTAAGCATCAACACAAACACGGATCATGAAGTTGGCAGCCTCACGCTCGCTCATCTCAGGATGAAATCTCTTTCGGAGGTTTCCGATTGGATCACCTCGGCTGAAGCAGGGCAGGCCACTGTCTAACATCAGTGCCACGGTTGTGATTATCCCATCCATGTAACGACGTGCAGCTAGGTAACCCTTCACACACAAGCTGTTCAAGGCATCCGAATAAGTTACACTTATAGAATTTTTATATAGGATTTAATGAACATAAATACAGAGAAATGAATTACCTGAGAAACAGGTTCCAGGTCTCGCTCTTCATCACCCCAGAAGGATCGAGTAGTTGGGTCATTTCGTGACTCAGCTTGAAGTGTGCGCTCTCAAAACGCATATTACCACCGGGGGAAGTTTCCAGTATAAAACCGAAATCAATATGAATAAGCCTCCCCAAACTACAGTATCATGTAATGCATAATATATGAGACTTGCACGCTTTACAGGAAAATCTAAAATTGGTTCCATCGGGTGAAAGAGAGTGAGAAACCATACTTGTCGAAAAGAAGATTCCCATTGTGTCTATCCTTCGGTTGAAGTAAAAGACTGGCTACTGCATAACCTGCACTACTGATAATGAAGTTTTCGCGGGCTGCTTCGAAACTGGGGGAGCCAACAGGCCCGTAGTCTTGTTGAAATATCTCATACAAACCCCCATCAGTTGTTTCACCCATCTGACTCCGACTTCGGACATTGGGGACCACCTGTAACGTGGAAATTAGCTAGTAAGGGAGTAGGAACCAACTATATCACTGCTTAACGACGTTGATTTATATTATATATCGATTTCTGATAAGAAGAGTGTTAAAGATCATCGAGGACAATGCAAAGTGCAAAAGAAAGCAAAACCCATACCATTTACATGAGAGGACGGAAACTGACCTCAATTATACCTCTCTCAGGGCCAGTTGGGAGAACACCATAGGGAAATAAATAGAGATTAAGCCCAACAGCCTCAAATACATCTCTAAGAAGCGCTATAACTTGTAATGCAAGGACGTCTTGACGGCAATCGTCTCCGACCTTGAAGAAAAAAAGAGTAATGAAGCTATGAAAGGTAAAAACCCCAAAACCAAAGGCTGGTAATAGAATGTGAACAATGAAGGAGGTGTTCCAAAAAGAATAGATTTTCGATGCATGCAACCAAAGGCATACATATAAATCATTGCTTTTTCTGTGTCACAAATATTATTTGGCATTGCAATGTATTTGGTTTGGTTGAATGACTTATTAGCACGTTAATTCTATAATTGCATCCAGGGTTCCCAATCATTTTGTAACTATGCTAGCATACGAGTCAAACTCCATTAATCATGAGCCTAGTTTTAGATTACAGAAAATGAAACTTATAGCTCAATCGCCTAAACTCTAAACTTGTAAGCGTTTGTGGAAGCGACTAAGACAATAAATTCTGAATAAGCCAAAAACAAGGTCTCACGGAAACAATAGACAAATAGGCTTACCTTGAAGATGCAAGCTTGAGGCTTTACATCATTAGGGTCCCCATCACGATCAACCACATTAAATGTAATCATAATAGGAACTTTTGCTGCGGATTGTAAGGGTATTCCACTATCTACCTGTATTCCTTTTACAAGCTTGCTAGGTGCAGTAGGTAGATAGAGATCATCACCATTCATTTCAATCTTCTCCAATTCCCTACATTGAGAGTGCACATTTCAATTGCAATGATAGAATCAAGACAGGAATTATGAGTTTCATGAGTCTGAGAATAGAAATCTACCTTCGAATACCAGCACGACGTTCATCCTTGGGGAGGGGAAAGAGAACACCAGAGATGGAAGTAACTTTGTCAAAGAAATCAAACTCTCTTTGAAACACATCAAGGGCTTTCTCAGAGAAACCGTCAATAATATGCTGCCTAACAACTGGCAATAGCGCTTGAAACGAATTACTCTGTAATTATCACCAAGAATAGTAGTTATTGACCCCAAAAGATGCCTGTATAAAAATGAAGGCCCAAAAAACAAAATTCGAATTGCATTCTGATGAATATAATGTAATATGAAGAAAGCATCTAGTTTGATCCAAAAACATGAAGTAGTTGACAATTAGCGTTCAACCTGAAGACAAATATGTCTCATAACATGTCTCTTTCAAAGTATGAATACCCAAGAAAATCCAAAAATCATGAAGTGGACAATATTGGGCATTAAACCTGGACTTTATTTGGTGTTCTTGATCAAATAAGTTAGACATAAACAAATCGATGGAAAGCTGCAAACATTTTGATTTTGTAGTTCTTCAGGATTAACAAACGATACACCATGGTGACAAGAATAAGGCCTCATGCTTCTCGTTTCCCACATTTTGGAAACCGGAAAGTATCAGTAGTATCATAAACCTCTTTATTCGGAAGTGAGCTTTATGAAAGATTGATCACTTGACAAATGATTGCGATCTATACATCGAAATGTAGCCGTAACTACTTATTTCTTACCTGTGGTTGATAAGATAGTCTAAAATTCTTAAGTACAAAAGTACAAGAAAAATACTTCAGAATTGGGTTGCATCTATCTCTGTGTAGTCCACTCACTCACGTACCCGATCACAAGTTTCCACGTGGCAAAAAATTTTCATTTTAGAAAAAGATATATATTTTTAATATTTATTTTCCCTTTGTCATTGAAGGGATCCATGGAGATGATTGTAGCAAGTATTTCTCAAAATGCAATAACAAATCTATCTTCCAATAGTGTAAATAATTTCCATTATGAACTGTATTTTCCATTACCAGAAGAGATTACGTAAATAGACGTAAATGGAAGGTCATTATATCCTTCATTGGGTAAACCTAAGAATGAATAAACCTTGTAGATTAGGAGTGAATTTTTTTCCCCTGAACATGGATAATATGCATAATGTTTTTGAACAATGATATTGAAATGTCATACCTGATAATGAAAAAATGGATTGTAGAATGTGTTTGACAACTTACAACAAAAAATAAAAAATAAACGAGAGAGAGAGAGAGGAAAAATAACCTGTATGAGCATACCTTTGTAGAGGTGGCTTCTTTCCCCATCTCTGGCTCACAAGTCTCACCCTGCAGGTCAAAAGGTATAGGATTTGGTTGAATAATTTGGCTAACAAGGAAAGAAAAAGAAAGATTATTTAATAAAGATTTTACAGCTAGTACTCATTAGAAATTAAGATTTGATTACTTAGCAGAAAAATATCTGCTGAGGTTTGAGCACTTGCAAATAAAAAGTGAGTTTACGTGAGTGAATTTTACATAAATTCATTTATTTGAGTGATCAAACCTCGAGTTCTTATTCAATTCAGTTAAGAAGTCGACCTGTTTCTCATTTACAAACAACTCCACCAACCCAAAGTATAAAAAAAATAATCAATAAAAATAAGTAAATAAAATGCAATGGAAGAGGCAAAGCGTAATAACAATAACAGTCACATCAGCATTAGCTGAAGAGTTTTCCAAACCTGTAAATGCCAAATAAGAATATGAGCAAATAAATCACTTCTCTGAGCTGCTCTAAGCAAGTATCCTTCAACTAATTTCTGCAAAATGAGAGAATTGAATTAAAATATATATATATATGCACAATAAAGAACTATTGGTTGAATATGCTAAGCAAGCTGGGATGAGATAAAGTGTATTGAGCTTAGGTCTGAAAATAGTGATCTGGAATCCAAGCCCCAACTTTTCTATGAGTTTCCAAATTATGCCAGTATGATTTCTAATTTTGATGGCTTTAGCATGGTAAATTACAAAAGAGAATGCAGAAACCAATGCATAATATAAATATTTCAATAGCCAAACTATTTACAGAACATTTCGCCCAAGTTCTGTGTCCAATTTAGTTGGATTATAGTTAGAATTGTCGAAGAGAAATTGCAGTGTTTCATGGAAATTCTTTTCCCAGAATTTCTACTTGAGACATTTGTGGCGAGCTTGAGGCTGGACAGTCAAGCTGCTTTTAACCAAAAATTTATTTGTGCGATGACGCTTTTCCACTGAACCCTAAGCACCACTAAATGATACAAACCATGGAGAAAATAGACGAACAAATTGTTAATGAAATAATATTGGGACCTCCCTTCAAAGTTTAAAACTCACTCCATCATCATACCGCAGAGCTTGAACTAGCTGTGGCATGAAGAAGGTTACTCGTTCTGGTGGATATGACTCCAAAACCCTAAGTACGTAAGCCATAACACGAGGATGCCCCTTGTATGCAGGAGCAAGGAACTCAATGGCTTGTGTGATTGAACAGGCAGCCCAGTGAGGTAATTGTTGTAAAAGCACTGAATTTTCATCAACAGCCTTTGGGGAGACAAAATATGGCAATGCTTCAGGTATGTAACGGATATCCAATATGTGAGACTGCAAGACAAACCCGGTCAATAGTAAATATCCATTCAAAAGTATGGGTTATAGGAGAGTAATAGAACAGCAAAAATCAGTAAACTATAAAATTGGGACCTGTAAGCAGAGCAGACCTAGTGTTACGTTAGCCGGAATATTGATTTGGTTCCTAAGGGCTAAGATTGACAAAAGAAGTCACCTGTACTTGTTGAGACACTTCAGCCCGTAGTGTTACGTTGGCTGGAAATCTCGAAACTAGAGAAAATGCAATCCGAGGATCTACAGAGTAGGCGGTCCTAGCATATTCAACCCACTTCTCTGAGCTTATTTTTGGTCGAGAGGATGTAGTTTCCCTATTAAAATATGAAATTAAATTTAACGTTCATGCACGTAATAAGATACACGCACTTCACTATGTCATATAAGCAACATGAAAAATTTGCACACTATGATTAGACATCACTTGGTGTTAACTGGTTGGGCCCAAACTTCTAGCCTATCTGCTTCATGCTGGCATAGCATCAACAGTAGTTGCCTCCGTTTTTCTCTGCCCACAGTATAATTCTCCATCTGACCCCAGACTGGGTGACAGGAGTTCTGCAGATATTCAGATACCTTTTTTAAACAATTACTTTACCTTGTAAAATCCAAACTACAATTGCATACATAAAATAGTAATTTTAGGGGTTTTAGAAATCTTAAAGGGCATGGCCATTAGCAGAATAACTTACTTCGCAAATACAACTAGCTTACCAGGTCAACCGAGTTCCCATTCTCTCGTACTTGTCCTTTTACATCTATTTGTGAACCATCTTTAAGGTAATTTGATAGGTACTGAACAAACAAAGCAACAGATTGAGCCTCACTCTGGGCAAAGTTCGTACTATTTATTTCATGCCATTCAGGTTCAAAAGCAAACCACCCTAAAGATGCCCTGGAATATGTATCAATCAGATTATCAAGTTTAAAAAGAGCAAAAAAGCTTTCTAAGTTTATATGAAGGTATAAAATGCCAGTTCTTTCACATTGAGGTGCAAGAAGTGGCCAAGATGAACAGCAGAATGGAAAACTAATTTCCTGGGAATATAAGGGAATAGAAAAATAGGTAAAGTTGAAAATTCAAAAATAATTTTATTAATTGCAATTGTATCAAAAAAGCAGTGTAAGAGTTCATAGTTGAGTTACATCTTCAAATATCTAGTTTGTACAGAATAAAAGATAAAAGAACACTACAGCAAACAGAGAAGTTCTCAGTTAGGCTATAACTTTCCTCCCGAAGGCTAATTAAACCAAGTAATCTCAGGAGAATTCTCGTGCACAGCATAGAAACATTCAAAAGGGTATTATTGCATTTTTCCTTTTCTTCAGATTTTAGAATAGCTAGTAGGTTAAATAACTTTCATTGTTGTTAAACACTACACCAAAGTGGTCCACAAAAAGGATTTAATACATTGCTACAATTTTGAATTGAGCTACATACTCTGACACAACATATTGAATCCATTTTATAGACCATGCTACTTTATATGCTGAATAGGAATGTGATTGATTTTATCATTTAGATAACGAAAAATTCCAACATGTAATTTGTTTGCCAATTTATTGCATGCACCCATGTAATTGGTGGGCGGGATTTTGTATTTTGTTGACAGGTGAACAGTCTTCCTTCTGGACGAGGTAGTGACAGAAAGAGCACTTCAAAGTAGAGTTCTAAACTTCTAAACTCCAAAGTTTAGCATTCACAAATTCCTAATAGCTCACAAAATCCCAATAACAGAACCCTAATGCCTCACTAAAGTTCAATGTGTTTTCTACTGCATTAAATGATATCAATAAAGTACAGGAGAATATCCATATCATTATATACACTAACATTACATATTTTCTACATATATATATATATAGGCATAAATGGAAACCCCGAAGACTAATAAACGAACTATTAGATTAGAGAACACAGATTTGTCCTTATTTGGCACAAGAAACTGACAGAGTTAACTATTTCTTAAAGCTCTAGGCTAGTCACATGTTAATGTAAGGCGTATCAAACGCAAGCTTGTAAATGGAAGAAAACATAATGGAAAATATTAGTATAATTAACAGGGAAGAGTGAACAGAATTCACCTATAAACCCTGTCCTCTAGAAGCTGAAGCCCGCTTTTAAAATTCTGCAAATTGACTTGAGACTGGCAGGAGCAAAATTTGAGCCCTAGAAACATTAAAGTGAAAAAAGAACCAGTAGCTGCAGGATGGTGTGAGAATTTCCATGGGAGCTCTATGCTCCCCTGTAACAAACGACCAAAGAGCAATAGCTGCTCAACACTTTGGTATCTGACAACCTATGTGACAAAAGCAGGATTAGACATTACTATTTTCAGTCGACAGCCAAAAAGAATTGGGAAAGATCCATCAAGATCTTATGTAACTGAAATTGATAATCAAGCAGTCAAATATGAGATGACTCATAAGGACTTCATCATGTGATTTAATAAAAATCTCAGACTACTCATCTATGATATGTCTACCATGAAGAAGGAAAGATAATGAATGTAAAAAATATCCTTCATAAGGTTTGATATTGTCCTATTAGAATTTAGCTCTTTGGAATATAAATTGTTGGTGAAATCATCCATCTCCCTAAACATCCCATCGTGAATCAGATAGCCAACTCCGAAAAAGTACCATAGTCACTATGTGACTGACCAAACAAATTCATAGCATTGAACTTTTCTGGAATTGTTTCCTTGTTGAGTGCATGATAATTGACGCAAAATCATCAACTCCTTTTGGACTAGCCCTTTAATTTCTATTTCTGAGCTTAGGGGTACAAATAAGGTCGTGTATTGATGGGTGATGTGCCTTCTTCAAAGAAATGATTTGGTAGCAAGAGGCCAAGGAAGAGGTAAACAAGATGGCATGTTAGAAAAGCCACCACATCAACTGATCTCAGTTCATCAACGTTTAGCAGTATTGGCAAAACTTGTCTTGGAGCCACGCTAGACAATCACCTCATTTCATTCCCTTCCATTATCATGGCCAGTGGAGACTTACAAAGAAAAAGATCCCCTTCAGTTCACCATTTCTTCCTTTTGATTTTCATATTCATCTTTTGTTAATGTGAGACTAAATATGGGAGAATAACTCATCTTATTCTATACACTAAAGTTGATATATATATAGACATACATGGAAGCCCTAGATTACAATAAAGGACAAAAGGACTAATAAGCTCCTATGTAAACATACATATCCTCTAACAAGGACTTCCAATTCAGATACATGGGAAAGATTGTTGGAAGACTAATCAAGAAAAGGAAGGAAGAAAAATGAAGCTAATTAAAGCAAGAATTCACTCAAACTTTTTACTACAATATACCTTGCTTTGTTGTCCATTCCTTTATGTCAACTTTCGCACCAAAAAGAAAATTCAATCTATATGTGATAACATCCAGGCATGAATGCAATCACAAACCATGCAATCTGAATACATTATGTGCATCTATTTACACCATGATACACAAAAGAGAAAAAAGAGATCAAGAGAGGCTTTAAAAAAAAATTAAATAAGCATAACCTCAAAGCGGTCAAAGAAGAATCCAAGCCATAGTCTATGAGCAATTATTTGTTCGACAGGATCAATTTCAGGTGGCATTTCTGGATCTCCTGGATAAAGATGGGGTCTTAATTTCGCAGTAGGTCCTGAAAAAGCTTCTCTTGAAGAAAAAAGACCTCGTTTTGTATCAATTGTCCATAACCATGCATCAACCAGTTCAGCAAGAATCACACATCCCAGTTGAGGTGCAGCAGATACTAACCATGTCCAAACGAATACACCAGTTTCCATTGCATTAGACGTAGAAATATAAGCTGGACACCAACAGAGAAGGCGTAGAAGTTGTGACAAGCCCTCTATATTGGATTTTGAATCAGTACCCTGGAAAAGGTGGTGATATTTTGATGCAAAGAAAACATGGGCAACCAATAGATGTGTCAAACGTAGTAGATGACAATGAGCAGATCTTACCAAATTTGCTAGAAGGAAGGCAGTTGCCTGGGAACAAGTTTCATGAAATTGTGACTTGTCAATCTCTCCACCTGTCTCTGCGTTGTTAACAAATTTCTGGAGTGACTGGACAAACTTTAGGAGCAACATCGCATTGAATGACTCATCTTCACCCTGTGGGTCCTGTGGAAATGCTCCCGTTATCAACCTCTGAAGGCCAATACCAATTCCAGAACCAGTAGGTGCTGCACCAGCAGATTGATACCCACCAAAGGTGTTATACAGCCTTCTCATTCCAGCAATCTCACCCACATAGTTGCACTTAACTGTTGCACTTCCTATGCCTGTACTGAGCACCTCCAAATTAAAGGCTTTTGTCAAATTTAAGTTCCCTCCTGAAGCAGCAGCCGCCGCAGACATGACTGCAGGAATATTTGCTGTTTGTAGTATGCCACTCCAGCAGTCATTTTTACCTGTACCAATTCGTATCTCAGATAAAAGAGAGGCCACATCTGGGGTATGTTGTGCTCTCTGCCAAGTGTTTGCTTTACAAAGCATTTCCTGAATTGTACACATGATACCGTAGATAGCAACTGATTTATCAGACAGCTGAAAATTTTAAAACTAAATAAAATAGAAAAACAAAACTGATAAATATTTTTTTAATAATGAACACGTGATTAAAACAATAACCATGTTATAAAACTATCATAGAAGAGAACCATGCTTTTTTCATCACTCCTACATTTAACCAATGTGGTCCTTCATTAGCATATACTTTTCAACTTGGCTTCTTTTAAATTTTTCGACCAATATTCCCATCTTTGCCAATCTATTTCATCTTCCCATTTTTCAAGTCGTTTCCCCTCTTCATTAGAAATACTTTTTGTTTATTTTTCATATTTTAGATAAAAAAGAAAAATCTAGACAGAAGACACACATATAAAGGAAATGATATTTTAACAGAGGTAGCTGGAAAGTCAGTCTGCTTCAAACCAATTAACATAGATATGCATGCCCTTGTTTGTTTGCAACAAGGAATGAAAGAAGTGGGAAAAAAATAACTCTATGAAGGAAAAGTACAATAACCAACCTGTAAGAGACCCTGGCTAGTGCAAGGAGCATGTGAAAGTGATCTGATAATCCATTCCCGAACAACCTTCTGGTATAATGAACGAACAGTCACTACCCATGCAGGATCATTAACAATGGTAGTTGGCGAGTGGTTATGCATTGAGAAGAGAAGGGAATCCAGACAAGATGAATTCCACATAACCTGTAAGCACTTATTTTGTTTATCTAAATTCATAATGAAAAGGTGAAAAACTTATACCCCCATGACTTTTACCTGAGGAAACTTATCTCTGAACTGTGTTAGTAAGGTCACAGCTACTTCTCGAATATGATCCTCCCTCTGGCACATGCTTTTTATAAGAAAACAGGTATGGGCGTTAAGGATTGAGTTTCTAACTGCAGCTTCATTGCCGATTTCAGAAATCCGTTGTTCCTGAGTCCAGCTTAAAAAGTCAACAAGATGTTCCAAAGCAACAAAACAATATTGCACAGACAGGGAAAATATTTTAAACGTTCAAACCATCATAAAGCACATGATAATGGTGGAAACAAGTACATTCTTGATATTTTACAGTGTCATCTCCTCTACATAGTTATCGCACTGACTCGCCTTTTCACTGAAGCAGCAATATCAATTTTATGAAGAAAAAGAAAAACATTCCAAGGAAAAATTACTGTTTGGGAGAGACTCTTCAGAAAAAATGAGAATCATCCTCAGCTCAAACACTTGCTTAACTTTACTATTCTCAATATTTTTACAAAAACAAAAAGATTATTCTTTTAAATAAAGAATACTTCTTTTCTGTTTGCTGATTTTCAGTTTTTTCTTAAGTTACTGGTTGCAAAAAAACTATAAAATTTCCCAAAACATATTAACCAAAATTTATGAGTTCAAATAAAAATCCAAATAGATTTCTATATAAATTTCTTTTTTAGGCATTCATCAATAAAAACAAACAAAAGAAGGGGGAAAAAGAACGAAAGAAGCAACTAAAAGAGGATTACCAAAACGTTTTATTTTTTTAACACCATTAAGTTACAAGCATAGTTACAAAAAACTCCTTCAAAGGAAAATAAATAAACAGCACAACAGGACTCTGTGAAAGATACAATAAAAGCTCAAAACCTCAAATTAAAATAATCATAAAAGAAACACGAAACACCAAAAGAGATAGGCCTTCAAGCAACAACATGGGGAGCCCTTTCTGCAACACTTCTTAGAATATTCATCAAAGCAATCTTCTCCGAAAGAAGCTCACATTGTCAAAACTCTCACAATTTGAAGCCTCATGAAAGGAAGATAATTATGAAGCCACTGAAACCTTTCCTCCAAGGTAATCAAACTGGCTAAATAAATTTCTAGTCAAAAACATCTTGAGGCAATTTCAGATATCATACTAAAAGCATTCTACTCTGACCTGCCCTTCCTCATTATATAAAGCGCTCTATGTTTCTCAGAATTCCATCCTCCCTTATCTTGACCTATCCTTCCTCATTACTTACATAAAGCATCTGTTTCCTGTCTACTATTGCAACTATATCTATAAAAAAATCCTTTAAAGAAATTGAAATTTTTGTCCACCCATCATGAAAGTTCAGCCTCAAGATGACTATAGTTCAATGTTACTTAATTTCAGCAAAATCCATCTTTGTTTTACCTTTTCCATTTCTTCATTCTTTGGAGTAGTATCCTTACGATCCTTGAACGTTTGGCAACCTTCTCCTAGCTCACCATCCTTTAAGAATTCTTTTTCATATTGCCTTTGAAATTTTTTACCATTCTTCAAAAAATTGACCCAATCTCCCACGTAGACACCCCAAAGAACCATAATGCTTTTTTTAAATCCACCCTTCAATGAAGTTACAATCTCTGCACTAGATTTGAATCTGATTTATCCTTAATCAGACCAAACACTCCTTACAACTTTTTTTTAAAGATTGAAGTTCAGCAGGCCTTGGAAAAGCTTGACTAAGGACCTTCCAGCCATAGCTCTTGCTCCTATGGTAAACTAATAAAAACAAGCTGCAGTATCTCATCTCCTCCAATCTGAACTCACTGCCCTTATAACCAAAAAAATAAACTAAAATAACAAATAAATTCTTGTTTTCTCCCCTGTAACTGCTACTCCATTCTTTAGTTTCCATTTATACAAATGAAAGTGAAGAAATTCAGAGGCAAGTGAAAAGGAGCGAGAGAGCGCCATTTCTTCCTAAGGTTTTCATCATGACCGGTACATTTTCACGGATCAATTTAACCACATTCAAATTGCCACCCAGCAACTAATAAAGTTCTAGTTAGCTTAGCGAACAAATTAGAAAATGGGAAAACAATGAACTTCAACAACTTCCTCGACTGGATAGAGGGGTCATTCAACAAGAGAAGAAGGATGTCCCAGGCCAAACCCCAAGCACCAATAGTTTTCCAACCGATCTTTTTAGAGCTCCACAAAAAAACTAAATTCATTGCTGAAGAAGCAAAAGGTTCTAATGAAAGAACTTCCATAACATATATGGCATTAGACTGTTCCCCAAGTTTTATGGCACAAGGCAGCATTTACTATTGCGTTAAACTTCATCCAGCAATATCAAACAAGCATATTAGTCCTAACAGTTTACATACCTTATATCTTCTATAGAAAACTAATTAAAAACCTGACAGAGTAAGAAAGCAAAAGAAGCAGAAACATGCATGTCCATCACTGTTGTTCCATATTATCTAATATTGGTTGATAGTAATATTATTTTCCTTCCTCGTATCCTTTTGAAAATGTGTAAAAATTTTAATTTTTACTCATAATAACTGAAAAAGAACGTTCTTCCACGTATATGTTTGTTCTCCAACACTCCTATTTACACGATCTTAAACTAGCAATAGGAGGCTAGAAGTTCTATTCTCCATCAGAGGATCATTTCTAGTTTGTTCTTCTTGGAATCTTGGAAAATGTTCATATGCTGCATTAAATGAAATATCGTAAACAGATTCCCATTTTTCAGAACATTAGTCCAGCAAAAAGAATGAGATATCTATTCGTATAAAATCCCTTTGAAGAAGAAAGTTCATAAGAGCTATAAGTTACATAAAGCAATAACATACCAGCCAAGATACTGCAGTTTCATATGCCCTATGGACCAGTGCTGTCAAACATTGTAAGACGGCTGGAACAAGATTTGGAGTTTTAAGATATTCAAAGACACAACTGAAGGCACTTCTAGAAGCATCCACATTTATACTACCATTGAGGATCCCACCATTGCTGCTAAAACGTGTAATCTCAAGGAAAGAAACAGCAAGAAGATATGTGGCCTTCACACCTGTACAAAAAAAGCGCTAAAGTTTCAACTTTCAAGAATATATCATGAAGAACCAGTAAAGATTAATTTTCTGGAGATCTGTTGAAAGGAGCACAAAAACATGCCTTTAGAGCTGTGTCCTCGATATAAGAGCTAAAATTATCAAGTAAACATTTAAGTCAAACAAAATGCAACCTGAAATTGTGTTCATCGCAGAAATATCAACTCTCCCTCCTAAAGCAGTAGCAAGTGCAGCTCTTTGGGCTAGAACAACTTTCTCATTGGCAGTTCCTTGACGACTAACTGGGTTTTGAAGAGCATTAAGTTCCAATTCATCTTCAAGCCATTTAACAGTGCTAACAACCTTTGAAAGATATGAATTATTTTTCAAGAACTCCAAATAGGCTATACTTTAAAACATTTCAAATCAAAGTCATATTTTCCAAAAGGGGTTTATAAGAAAAGAGTTTGATAGGAGTATATAGCTTAGAACTTCATGTGATTGTGTACAGCCAGCTACCAATGTCTTCACTGGACAAACATTCAAACCGATTTGTTCACAGACTAGGCAATAGAAGTACATGGGATCACAATTGAAAAGTAATTACAAGAAGAAGAAAAAAAAATGAGGAGAGACTTGACGCCCAATCCTATTTCAAAGAAGATCACAAATAGATCAAAAGAGAGCTCCTCATGTTGCTATAGAAAAATAGCAATTGAGAACCATAGGACACCATAAAATAAATCCTACTTCAATCCGCACCTAACAAACTTGTCACAAGAAAATTATACAAATTCTAAGAGAAAAGGTAAAGGCATTAAGTTTATAGAAGTTTTTTTATTTCTACATAGCAACAAATGACTTCCTTCATATTAAAAGGTTCGGGTTTTGAGTATGATCCCTTTGTTACTTCGATACAAAATCTTGTGGATCACCCTTCTCTTGTTGATGTGAGTCTGTTGCTTGCCTCGAACAACAAATGGTCATTGATCAACTTAATAATATTCAAGCCAATCTGGCTAACCTCAGTGTTCAGTCCAATCAACAACGGTTTAACAAGAACTCACGTACGTCTAAATCCCTCTCTCCCTTCTCCCCAAAACAGATCCCTACCCCTGTTCCTTCCCCTTTCCCCCCATTTCCCCGACTTTTAACTCTAGCCCTAGTGTTGTGGGTCCTCAACCCTCCCAAAATCGTAACCAGAAATGGCCTCCTAACTCCAATAAACCTCGGCCACAATGCCAAATATGTGGAAAAATGGGCCACACTGCACTTGTCTGCTATTATCATATGATCCTGAAGTACCAACCATCAATACCTATTCAACACAAGCCCTCTTTGCTAATTTTCAACCATCCATCTCAAAATACTCTTTCTTCACCTTATTCTGATAACACCTTTCCACCCTCCTCTTAACCAAATCCTGACAATACTTGGTTCCTTGATTCAGGTGCTACTCACCATATGACTCCCGACTTAAATAATATACAGCAACCACTACCCTACACTAGAGATGAGCAAGTTGTTATTGGAAATGGTATGTCTCTCCCTATTCTGAATATTGGTTCCACTATTCTTCGATCTCCTGTGTCTTCCACATCTCTGCATCTTAAATCTATTTTACATGCTCCTTCACTCTCCTAATTTAATTAGCATTGCAAAGCTTTGTCATGATAATCAAGCTTATGTTGAATATCACCCCTTTGATTTCTTTGTGAAGGATCTAGTCTCCAAGACCACTCTTCTTCAGGGATCTCTTGATGGGGGTCTCTATAAGTTGTCCATCCCAGTTTCATCAAGTCTCTCCAATGCCCAGGGGCTTTTCTCTCGACACTTCAAGACTCGTCGAATTGGCATCATCATCTTGGTCACCCAAGTTCTTTAGTTCTTAGGAGTGATTTAAATTCCTGTAATGTTCAAACAAAGGAAAGAAACACTAGTGCTGTTTGTTCTTATTGTCAAATGGCTAAAAGCCATTGTTTACCATTTGTGTCTTCTTCTTCTCACTTTGTTAGACCTTTTCAATTGGTTCAATCTGATGTATGGGGTCCATTCCCGATTTTTTTAATCAATGGAGCTTGCTGTTTCTTACACTCTATTGATGACTACTCAAAATTTACTTAACTTTATCTCACGAAAACCAGAAATGAAACTGTCTTTATTCCAAAGATTGGAATCTCTAGTCAAGAACCAATTTCAAACAAAAATGCAGGCCATCCAAATCGATGGAGGTACTGAATTCCATGCGTTAGATCCCATCCTTTTAGCTAATGGCATTCATCATCGGTTGTCTTGTCCATACACATCCCAACAAAATGGGAGTGTTGAGAGGAAAAACTGCCTTGTTGTTGAAGTTGGACTTGCTTTATTAGCTCAATCTTGTGTTCCTAAAAATGTTTGGTCTTATGCATTTCAAACTGCTACTTACATTATTAACCGTCTTTCTACTCCTACCCTTGATAACCTTTGTCCTTACCAACTCCTTTTTGGAACTTCTCTCAATTACAAAATTCTCAAGTCCTTTGGATGTCTCTGTTTTCCTTTCCTTTGCCCGTATAGTGACAATAAATTGCAATTTCGTTCCAAAGAATGTGTGTTTCTAGGGTATAGCTCTTAAGAGTTATCTTTCCCTTGATTCCTCTTCTAGACTTTTGTATTGTCCCGCCATATCATGTTCAATGAGTACACTATTCCCTGTAAATCTACCTTATCCTTAAGTGTTCCTCGTGTCCAATCCACGTTTATTAATCCCTTTTACATTACAAGTCCATGTTTTCCAGTTTCTCTTTCTTCTTCCCCTACCTTGGAGACTCCTCTTTCCAATTTAACTTCTGCTCAACCCCAGCCCACCGTCCCCTCTAATTAACCTTAACCTTAACACCCTCAGCTTCCACATCTCCTACCCCATTAACCTTAACACCATCAGCTTCTGCATCCCCCAACCCATCCACCTCAACCAATTCTTACCATTCCTCCCCAGGCTCTGTCCCATTACCTACTACCCCACCTTCCTCGCCTGACCAACCTCAACCTCTACCTCCCATCAATACCACACACGATGGTCACTAGGTCCAAAGCAGAAATCTTCAAACCCAAAGCCTGGCTCTCCATCAAAAAACCCCCCAACAACCCCTACTCTTTACCAGAAAATTACAAAGAGGCTTACTACTAATCCCAAATGGCAGCAAGCAATGATCCAAGAATATCAAGCCCTGTTACGTAACAACACTTGGTCATTGGTTCCAGAACCCTCTAACAGAAAGTTAATCAGTTGTAAGTGGGTTTTAGCTTGAAAGCTCAGGCCCAAGGGCGAGATTGATCGCCACAAGGCAAGGTTGGTTGCTCAAGGGTACAATCGAGCATATAGTATTGACTATTTTGAGAAGTTCAGTCCAGTTATAAAGCCAGCTACCGTACGCATTGTGCTGTCCTTACTGTGTCTTATATTTGGCAAGTTAGGCAACTAGACGTTTAGAACACATTCCTCCATGGTGACTTAAAGGAAGAGGTGTTTATGAGGCAGCCCGATGGTTTTCTTAGTTCCTCTCATCCACACTATGTGTTGCGCCTGAGTAAATCTCTATATGGCCTCAAGCAAAGTCCACGATGCCATGTGCTTGTTTTGCAAAGTTGAGTTCTTTTCTTTTTGGCTGGGGATTTCATGGTTCAAAGGCTGATGCATCCATGTTTATTTTCAACAAAGGTTCTGCTTTGGGTTTTTTTTTCTTTTTTTTTTTCTTGATATACGTTTATAACATCCTAGTAATGAGCAACAAATCTCATCATATTCAGCACTTTATTTCTGCCTTGCATTCCAGTTTTGCACTAAAAGACATGGGCAACTTGTCATATTTCCTGGGTGTTCAAGTTTCTCGGTCTTCAACTTCTCTACATCTTTCCCAAACCAAGTACATCAATGATCTCATTTGCAGGGCAAATATGAAGGATTGTAAGCCTTCCCAGTTCCCATGGTCGTTGAACCAAGTATGTCATTACATGATGGTACTCTTGATAGTCCAACTGAATACAGGAGTCTTGTTGGGGCTCTCCAGTACTGCACTCTCACAGGACTGGACATTTGTTACACGGTGAACAAGCTTTGTCAGTTTTTTACATGCTCCAACATCTACCCATATGCAGGCTGTCAAACGCTTAATTCGATACTTGAAGGGTACTGCTCATCTTCGTATTTCTCTTACTCCATCTCCATCCCTAACTCAATAGCTATTATGTTATACAAATGTCGATTGGGCAAACTGCCCTGATGACAGGAAGTACTAGTGGATTTTGTGTCTTTCTTGTCTCCAATCTGATTTCCTGGAAATCGTCCAAGCAACATGCGGTGTCTCGTTCCAGTGCAGAGTCCGAGTATCATGGCATATCCTGCATGATGCTGAAATTATGTGGCAGTCCATCTTGTCTGAGATTGGTGTTCCTTGTGCTGGAACTTCCTTACTACTTTGTGATAACATCAACGCAACATATATGACAGAAAATCTGGTTATGCATAATCACATGAAACATATAGAGATTGACCATCATTTTATTCGAGAACGTGGGCGAAGAAAGCAGCTGGCCATTAAATTTGTTTCCTATGATGAACAGTTGGCTGATAGTATGACTAAGGCTCCTCCCCACCAAAGTTTTAGAGTTTCAGAACCAAGCTCACTGTCCTTGTCAATGCCTGTTCACTTGAGGGGGATGTTAGAATAGGTATTAATCTGTAGTTTTAAACATTGTTTATTATGGTTTTTCTCTGTTTATTTTCCTTCAATGACTGATGTACGCAGTACACGTAGCTTAGGCCTTGGTTATTTAATACAGCTCAAGGCCTCAATATCAATGCTGAGGATTATTCCCATTCTATTATTTTTCAGATTTTGTCTCTCTTTAACAAACATGATTCTTTCTCTAAAAAGCTCTTTGCACAACCTAAATACACTTCATCAACTAGCTCCATCACATGTTGTGCCTCATCTATAGTCACTCTGTGAAAATGTAGTATTTAGATGCCCTTAGAATGACAACAGAGTCCGCATGTTTATGGATTGTGAAAATAGAACAGTATCTAAAATGAACAATTTGAGCTTTTTGGTCTATATATGCCCAAACTAAAATGAAATTTGCTTCTCCATCACTCAATTCACTCGAACAAGATTTTATCATCGGCAAAGACTTCATTTTTTCGATAAAGGAGGAGCATAATTCTGCAGATCAGTCAATCGTTTTGCCTTGCAAATGTTTTGACCTGAGATTCTGCTGTATTGTCTTCATTCTTGAAGTTTAGCGTTCGTGTAAAAGGTCGTAGGACTTAAAGTTTGTCGAACTTGGTAGAGGAATGGGCCATTGGAAGACTCGCTGAGGTGGAATTTCGTTTTATGCTCAAACGGAGGGGGAAAGCACTTCGTTAACCTCCCCCCCCCCAAAAAAAAGGAAAAAAAAAAAGAGAGAGAAAGGATGAGGGAAGAGAAGAAGAGAAATTTGAGATGAAAGTTGACGAAAAAGAAGTTACAGTCGCCAGCGTCCACGCCACGGACGGTGGCAGCGGGCAGTAACCACTGGTTTGAAATGGTAGGAGGAAGTTGAACGAAGAGTCCAATACCTTGGTGCTTTCGATAAATCTGAAATCTAGTCTCCTATGCTAATGTATGGTTGTTTTCTAAAAAATCATTTTATTATCTGCAACATTTTTATTATAAATTTTAAAAACATTTTCATACTTGTTGCGTGAAAATTATTATTATTAGAAAAAATTTCAAAAAATATCAAATTATTTAAAAAATAGTAAAAAAATATTGATAGACTTCCATTAATTTTTATCGAAGAATATTAAACTTTTCTTATTTTATGTAAATAATTTCTCTTATTTTTCTATTTTTAAAAATTCCCTTATCAATATTTATTTAATTAATTTCGATAAAAAAATTAATTTTGAGAAACTAAATCTATTAAAAGTATGGGACTAAAATTGAATCATTGATAGTATATAGATTAAAGTTGTAGAAAGAGATAAAAATAATATTTTAATCAATAATAAATAAAAATAAACTGTTTTTATTTAATAGTTAAAAAGTAAACAAAAAATCTTTTAATGAAGAATAGATATCAAGTTGATTTTCTTTTAATTATTAGAAGAAAAACGGGGTGCTACTAATTGCACAATTTTAGTCGAACAAGTGTAGTGGGCTTTACACCTTCAACCAATTGGTCCAGAATATATGGTTAAGCTAATTGAGCCACACTAAATTTTACTTCAAAATTAGATAAAAGTGTTGCAATGTTAAAATTTTTATCTCGATGATTTTATCTTTGAAATATTATTATAAGAAAGTCTTTTCCCATACATTCGACAAATTTTTTAAAATAAAAAATCAAATGTATATAAAAAAATTTATATTCACGAGTCTTCAAGTCAGCTTAAAAGCACTTCAACTAACCTCACGAAACAAACTCGCTTAATCCTACAATCAAATGGAGGACAAATTGATAGAACTTTTAGAGAAAAATATAATAAATATAAGAGAAAATTATTTTAAATGACAAAACCGCTTAAAATAATTATAAATAACAACAAAATATCATAGTCCATCTTCGATAGGCCATAATAGATGCTTATCAATCTATCATAACACAGATAGACTATAGTCTATCGTGATCTATCATAGTTTATTGTAAATAAACGATAAAATTTGGCTATATTTGTAAATATTTTAGTTCATTTTCCTATATTTCAAAATAACCCTAAAAATAATTTTGCTTAAAATTTGAGAGTGCTGAAAAAGTCATTAATTTGTACACTATCAAACTTAATTTGTGCCTAACTTGTAATTGGTGGGATTATGAGATTTTATGCATTGCTTTTTACAAAAAAAAAAAAAAAAAAAAAAAAAATTAAGGGGTAGACTAGCACAAATAAAGAGAATTACAACACCTAAGAACTGTAAAGTTTAAATTATATATAAATTGAATTAATTAATTTTCTACTGCTATAGCTAATGAAAAGCTGATTGGAAAAGTTATTATTAAATCATTCCAAAAACTCAATAAACGACATTTTAAAACTGATGAGAAAACAAATGCAGAAATCGAACATTAAAAATTTATAAATATAGTAAAATTTGTAATCCACATACCTGTCATAATCACGATGATTAAGATATCGACTAATTAGTAAATATGAGCAAAGGATTTAGTGATCAACTTACAAGTGGAGGAGTCCCTTGAGAAATACGCTGAACAGCAGATGACCACCGCTTATCCCACATATATGGTCCGCTAACAGCTTGAATGGCAGTCGTTCCCACACTTCCCGCACTGCTCACTGTGGTGGATATTGCTTTTGAGGGAACTGAAGAATTTTGGATTGGAGGTGCTAACCCAAATAGAGCAACATAAAACCACAAGTTTCGAAACAGCTTCAAAAGTGATGGTTCAACATCACCCGTAGGGCTAAAATCTGAACAGATTTCAGCTACAGCAGGAAGTAGAGGCCCCAGAAAATCTGCCCCACTCCTGTAACAATTGGATCATCAGTTTTGAAACTTCTACAGTGAATAAGGGTGGGATAGAATTAAAATGGCACAAACGAAAATTAGAAACTCAATATACAATTCAGCCAATAGGAAAGTTCAACAATTGAACCTTTGACCTCTTAGTCTAATTGAACCATGCTCAGATTGTAGATACTAAATTACAAATTTGGTGCGTTCAGATCAGTTAGAATCTGTTTTGAGTATAAGGTCTCATTGGTAAAATCTTAGATATGCAAAAAACTAAATCCACAATCTACCAAACTTATAATGTAACGTTAATAAAAGCACAGATTGGTTGGAAATATTTACAATAATAATGGAGTGTACCTTGCATTTCTGGAATCAGCAGCAAGTCCTACATCTGAACAAAGAGAGAGTAACCGGTAGCGGTAGTCTGAACGCAATTTAGAACTGGTAAGTCCACTAGCAATAAGAAGAAATCCTGTGGGAAGAGTCTAGAATGTAATTGAAACAGTGAGCATTCATGTGATAAAGAGTATGGGTTTCTGGTAAAGTAACATTCAAAGACAAGTCACCTCTAGACGTTCAGTAGTTGCTTCTGGAGCCGGTGCACTTCCCTCAGGAGGAGGAGATGCGGCATTTGAAAGTTTACTCAAGTAACTTCTTGTCATCAGAACAACTGTCTCCCTGTAAGACTTCTCAAAACCTAAGCTTGCCATGCGAGATATAGCATCCAGAAACTGCAATTCATATGTGGTTTTTAATAAAAATGGCAATGAAACCCAACAAGTCTTATTAAATATGTTGATGTAAGACAAGGGTCTCATACTTGGAGTCGTAATAAACAGGGAGATGACGCATCACCCTCTTCTAAGCTTTCAATAAAAAGTGGTAAAATCATATCCACGATTTCAGACTTCTTCACTGCAACGTTCAAATTAGCTAACAAACGTATGCCATTAAGTTGAAGAGGAGGAACCCCTTTCTCTCTGTTTACCTGAAAGAGAAATTTCAAGTTCAGACTCTATTTGTTAGAGACCTTTTTCAGTTACCCAAAGCAGGATTTTAGAGTAGATTTTATAAAACCAAAACCTGTTCTTCATAATCATTCCTTCCACGAATGCTTGCAGTCAATCCCATGATGAATGTGTCGACAGGAGCTCGCTCCTTTGTCCAGCACGATTCAATTATCTCACACATTGTCTTGGAGACAGTCTCAAACATTCCACCATGGCTGCTGTCAGAGGGATCGGTCTGGAAGAGTAACACCAGAGAGTAAAAACCAAATGAATAAAACTATCTATTGCATATTTTCCAGCTGACCTGAATTCCAAATCTAGAACCATTGAATATACCTGAGCACAGACTGTTAAAACAAGAGGTTTAAGCCGGATAAGCAAGACACGCAGTGGCTGACCTTTCCAAGCAACAGCAATTTTCCCTAGTACTGCAAGTAAACAGCTAAAAAGTTCTTCACAAACTCTCAGTTTTCGCCAAATTGAGAGAATGCATGCTTCAGCAGCATCCATTAATAAGGCAAAGGTCTCGAAGACCAACTTCTTAGCCACTTTTCCTTCAGAATCAAGGGAACCAAGGCTCTTAAGTTTCAATTTAGCTGCAGCTTTATAAACCAAGAGTTTTGCGTTTATTCTGGCTTTTAAAAGGGACCCTTGTTCGTTCCAATCTCGCTTACGAATCTGCTCATATACAATACAAAACGGAAACAAAACTTACGCCTCAATTTTTTCAGAATCTCGTTTCCTAATAAATAACTAACCATCGTTGATATTAAGAGCTTACCTTCACAAAAATTAAAAGGGACTGGAGCTGCTTCTTCGCTATCGCTCTCACCTGATCCCAAAGCCAAGAATCAATTCGAGCTTTATCCAAAATGTGGGCTAACAATTCGAACGCAATTGCTTGCTTCTCTAAACTTTCCAAAGACTCTTCTTCAAAGCTTGAAACCTGTTGCTTCAGCAAGATTTCTCCACCTCCACCACCATCATTGAGCCCAAACATTGGACCCAATTGATCAGAACTACTCTTCCACAAAATCCCACTGCCATACGAAGTCGCAGTACTCTTCCACGACGAAATATTATCATCCCCAACTCTTGAACCCGAATCATGGCTCCCCTCATTTCGAGGACTTGAACCGTCAATAGAATGAGATGCAGAAGAATCAGAGTTTCCCTGCATCAGTTCCCTCGGTGCACAAGAGCCCGTCATCAAATACCGTTCAATCACCATATCAACAAGTTTATTAGCATCAGAAGGCAAAATCGGAAGGAAATGTTTCGAAAAAACCATCAAAAATGACCTAGAAATACCCAAATCCCCCCCACCGGAACTAATAGCAGACGCCACAACCTCACCAGTATAGACAGCGACATCTGCAGAAAAATCCGGCGTTATTTCGGTTGCTTTGGACACATAGCCCAAAAACTCGGTATAAAACAACGTAATGGAATCATTTCCGTAAGTCGGCGGCCAGAAGGAGTGGTTAAAGGAGGAAGGTATAGAGCGAATAAACTCGAGAACGACGGCCTTGGGTCGGGGCTCGACGGAATCAGCGCATTTAGAGAGAAATCGAGCGACGGCAAGTATAGCATTGAGTTGGGATCGTGAAACGCGAGGTGAATCGGAGAGAAGGGCGTCGGGTGGAGGGCAACGACTGCAAATCCATGCAATCTTCTCGAAGAAAGCAGAGGGGTTTTGTGCAATCAAATCGCAGAGCTCGAGCAAAGCTTCCATCGCGATCAAATTCAGGGAGAGTGGAGGAAGAAACAGAGAGAATCAAATTGAATTGTTCTTCGGTTGAATCATGTTGTTCATCATTGTGATGATCGTTTTTGCGTTCGCAGAAAGAGAGAGTTTCGCGCCCTGTGAATCCATTCATTCCCACGTTCTTTTCTAATTTCTCTCTACCGTTACCGAGTCAGCGGGACCCTTGCGCCACATCTTTTCATCCATTTTTTTTGGTCGTTAATTCCCTTAAATTATAATTTATGGGGGAAAAAAACCCCTACCATTAATCACACCTTCCGTTTTCAACTTGATAAACCAATATTTTTCTTTTCTTTTCGAGCTTATCAATATTGGGATGAAATTTTGAATTTTTAACTTATAAATTAGTTAAGTTTACTTTTATCCCGAGTATAATAGGGATGGAAGTTAGAACTATAAATCTCACGATGGCTAATATATATTATATATCTTTTTTCTTTTTTTATAAGTAATACAAATAAGAGCGAGGTACTAAGAAGATATCAAATCACTAGACAGACACGGTAGCATCGATCCATGGGGACTTCAACCCAGACACTAGAGACTTTGGTTCGTCGTGCATTACATGCTAGAATGGGAACAATTATATTACATATTCATGTACAAAAAGATAAGCCTAAACTAATAGCTCGCCAAAAAAGCTCAAATATCTCGACCTTCAAGTAACTTCTAGAGAAGCATCGAATCTGTTTCAACCCATAGAGAATAAATCTCTACTTCCTCAGCTATAATAATTTCATCAAAGAGAGCAACAACATCTACAAGTTCAATAGTACTGATGAACTTTAGAGTTTTTTTTCAACAAAAACATGGTTCACCATTAGAATTATGAACAGTGGCTCCAAAGCCCACTGCTTCCATAATGAAGGGAATCATCAGAGTTAAGCTTATAAGAGCTACCCTATAGGGGCTTCCAATGGTTGATGCAAACATCATCAATAATTGAAAGAGAGAGTGTTTAGGACTATGATAAACTTGATCTTCTCTGAGTAGCATACGTATCCATTTCCTCAATAAACTCCCAAGTCCACAAGATAAAGCCAAAATGTATCTTCTTAACATATCAAACACCATCGAGTTACGTTGGTTCTATATGCCAGCAACAACCAATCATATAAGAAAGAGAAGCAAAATAAGCCTATTTTGAGTTCATATATGAAAGCACAAGGAACAAACTTCTCCAAAATTTCCTTGTTTTGTTTACAATCCCATGTAACATGGAGATATGTTTCAAGAATGTGTTTCTAGAGAGTGCAATAGCCTATATCACAAAATTTCCTGTGATAAAGATTTTAATAGAATGTAGAACCGTGTAACGGAAGCAATCAGAATCAATAAGCACTCTAATTACATTTAATTACATGCAAAACATAATTTCCAGAAGGGGGTTTCAAAAACATCATACCTTTGAAGAATTCCTCCAATTCCAAGTTGCTTCTCACGATTTCTCAGCTTCAAACCTTCAGTGAACCACCAAGAAATCTTCTCTACTACTCTCAGCCTTGAATTTGAGTGGTGGAACTCAAGATTGAAGTGAATTGTGAATGAATTTTGTGAGGGTTTGAGTGCTTGAGAGAGAATTTCAGAATTTTGAAAAATTCTGCCACTCACTCCTCAATCTCAAAAAATTGAGAGTTTTGTTCATCAAAACCATGCAAGCACAGATGGAAAGAGTCAATGTCACATCCAAGTCCAAGATTAAGTGGACTAGGTGTAAGTGTTTGGTTTAAACACTTCAAGATTTCCAAAATTTGGAAATCTCCACTATAATTTCATTTTTCAATTTTCTAATTTAATTAATTCAAAATCAATTAAATTTAAAAATAAAAAACAAAATTTCAATTTATGAAATTGAATAAATTGAAAATTAATTTGATTTTAATTAATTAAATAATAATTTAATATGAAATATTAAATTAATCAAACACCTAATTTTGAACATGAATCCTATTCATGTAATTAATATTTAAATATTATAAACTCTCCAAATTTCGTTTAATTTCAATAAATTAAACGTTAACTATATCGAATATAATTATACAAACCCTAATTTGAAATTGAACAATTCAAATTCAAACCCTAATTTACAATTTGAACATTTCAAATTGAAACCCAAAATTCAATTTGAACACTTCAAATTGAAATCATTTCAAATTCACTCAATTACTAGGGACGTGAAAATTGAAATCAATATATCATATATTTGATTTTACAATGAACAACTTCCCCTTATTCACCTTGATATTGACTCATGCAAACACTTTCCGAATAGAGGTCACTTCCAGGGTGACACGAAGTGTCACATGAACCTCACGGTGTGAACTCTTTAGGGACGTGAGAATTAAAATTAATATAAAATATATTTGATTTTACTATGAAAAACTTCCTCTATTCACCTAGATCTTGATTCATGCAATCACTTTCTGAATGGACATCACTCCCAAGGTGACACAAAGCGAAGCATGAATCTCGATGTGAACTCTTAGGGATGAAGAGCTAAAAACAATATATCATATATGTTATTAATCTCCCACTTAAGCATTCTAATAACATATCATATACGTTATTAAATTCTCATTGAAGCGTTCTAACAACATATCATATATGTTATTAAACTCCCACCGAAGTGTTCTACTAATTGTTTGGGTAAAGGATATGTGCCAACGTATTCTGCGGTCTCTTCCATTGGTTAGGACCGTGAGATTCCTATGTTGCGCTTGTTGGTTAACTTTAGGCAACCTTGCTAGTCGTTTAGCGACGACTATCCCCTCGGAAGGTTATAATATAAGATTCGGAACAACTCAAACTCCAGAAATGGATAGGGTTTCTTAGTTCCATTCTCGGTCTTGACTCTTCAATTCGGTAACATCGTTGGGGCCGACCTCTGAGGTCTAAAAATAGAGGGTTACACTTACATAATTACTAAGTGTTAGTAGTTTCTAACCGAAAATGGTAACTAAATGGCTATAGGAATAAGATTTATTCTGGATATAGTATTTAGTCAAGATTGTCTTGCTTTAGTGAAAAAGTATTTGACTGCCCCTCAATAGCACTTATTAGTATCGTTGCAAAATAATGAAATTTAGGTACATATTGTACTCAAGTTTGTTCTGGCTAATTAAACAACCTAAGTTTAGATTGTTATCCAAGTATAATATTTATATTTGGATTTAATCTACAATATCTAGGTGATAAAATAGTTTTAAAACCTTACACTGCTCACGTGCACTTATAAAACTGATTAACAATGCATAATTATTTAGCCATAATCCTCAGGGAGGGGGAGTTTCATAAACCGTCAACTTAAATACCCCCAACCTTAGACACGATTATATATCGGTTGAGTTTGTAACCCAAAGTTTTATAAGATAACGACCTATTTTAACTATTAAAACAAGTAGTTAACCTACGTGAGCATGCAACTTATCTTTGTTATAGATTTTAATGTCTAATACAATTTTATAACAACTTATAAAAATAGACATGTTTTGCATTCATGACATTCATCAAAGGTATTCAACATTTAATATAACACATATATTAAAACAAAAGAAACCCTAAACAACATACTATATATTATAACACCTTATAACATACTTTCAATGCATGTAATATGCTTCTTATAGTGGGATTTTAAATCTACATGGCATACTTTATGCACATACATTATTTATTTAATTATAACATATATCACATCATAAATAATTAAACACAAACTGATATGGTTTAGTTTTGGCATTCTCAAGCAAACTAAGGCCTAAATTATTACATAATTCAGCAAAAGAAGCTCTAAAACCCTTCTAGACAACACGAACCAACCCGAATCGCTCGAATCGGAACTCCAAAGCTTCAAAAGTGGCCGAATCGAACCCCAACTGATCGAACCAGATCTCCCAGACCCGAACCGGCAAGACCAGTTCACTTGGACTGCCAGTTCGAATTCGCGCTCGCATTCTGGGCTGGGATAAGCAACATTGAAACACTCTCACCCCAACGTTGCAATGCCACGGGTTCAAATGAGCAGTGTTGCATCGCTCTAAGGCAGCGTTGCAACGCTGCCTGGCAGTGGCTACTGCTGCTGATTTTGATATTGACCTTCTTCACTTCTTTCTTCAATTACAACTTGATTTCAACTTTAATGATTCCAATCAAATTATAGACGCTTACACACGCATTAAGGCCCATCAATCAATAGCCAATTACAATAATTACAACATAATTGAAGAGAAAATGATGCCAAAACTCAGAAAAACTATATCAGTTCACCATTTTCATACAACTTATGAAAAACACTCATCATTCTAAAATTAACACAAATTGAGTGCTTAAATCATGCTCTCATACCAATATTTTAGTTTCTATAAACGTGCAGTGGAAGAAAACAAAATTGTTAAGCACTTTAATTCATCAATTTTAGCTTTAAAACAAGCATGCTCATCAAATGATAAAAGGGTTTCAGACATACCTTTGAATATATTCTTAAAACTCGAAATTCAGCTACAATTTTCTCCAATTCTGGTCGTGGACCTCCACTAGAGCTTTCCTACTATCCTCTAAGAGTCTTAGATTGAGTTGTGAGACTCAAAATAAACTAGGATTTTGAGAATTAAGAGGAGAAGAAGACTGTTTTTTTTTTCCACTTATTGAAGAACACCTTCTTCAACCTTCTGATTTCAGCCAAAAAATCAAAAGTTGCATGAGAATTTCTACTCAAAGTAGAGTCTTTTATGTAGGTTCTTCGTGAAAATATTGATTGCATGATATAGTTCCAGCTCCACCTTCAAATTATTAGCTAGAATTGTAGTGCAAAGGTGACTAAGAAGCATGCTTGAAAATGGGAAAATTCCACATTAGGGATTTTTCCAATTTTCAAAAATCCTTTTCATTTCGAAATGAATTTTCAAAATAAAAATCATTTTTCAATTTTAATTCTATAATTAAAATTGAAATTTTATTAATTTTACAATATTTAATTTTCTAATAAAATTAATTATTAATAGTTAATTAAACAATTTAATTAATTCTATTAATTTAATATCAAATATTAAATGAATTTATCACCAATTCCATCACCATGAATCCCTATTCATAAAATTAATATTTAAATCATATTTAAATATTAATCAATTCTCCAATTTCGTTTAATTCCAAATTAAACGTGTAATTATATCACATATAATTACTAATTCCCTTAATTCAAATTTGCACAATTCAAATTAACTTATCACGCTATTCTAAGGCTAATCCGTTTGTGAGCAAGTAGGGAGACCTAATGGACCTACAGATCATGGGCTCTAACGATCCAAGATTAATTGGTTAAACTCTTTACACCGAATTACCCCTCATTCGTTAACTACCGGGTCACTCCACTTAAGCCAGTAGTTGCACTCCCCTCACTGTAGATATATTGTGTCCACCCGATATAACAATTTATTTATGATCCAATTAACAAACCGAATCCTTCTCGGGCCAATGAGAGGGTAGGGCCCCTTGTTCAAGACCCGAATTTAGTACTTAAGAGAACAACCTCTCTATTATCCCTGAAAGCAGGTAGGAGTGAATTCCATCTTGTACCCTATGTCCCCAGCTATCTATCCGGTCTTACTCCTGAAACGGGAGGTTTATTGAGCCGGCACTGTTGAGCCAACCCCCACCTATACAAATTTAAGGATAATCCCAAATAAACAGAAGTTCATAGGTTGCTCAGGATTAAGGTTATCTATTACAGTAAAAAATCAATGTTATTTGACAAAATAGTTGACTGTTTTAAATATTCAATAATAGTTATCCATTACAGTAAAAATCCAATGTTATTTCATGAGACTTGAATAGTATATAGTTGACATACAAGTGGATAATGTTCAAATAATAATAAAAAAAGGTCTATGGTATATAGATAAAGTTGGGTGCTTTATCTTGGTAATACTATGAACACGACCCACTTTGTAAATATTACAAACGATGTGATCCAAGTCGTTCGTGTGGAGACATGCAAGTGGAGGTAATCTATACAATGAGTTCGTATATGACCCAACCGCGAAATCATTAATCTCTCTTTGTAACGTCATGAACTAAAGAGATTAATATTTTATAGGATAACCATATATACCTCGATCTCAATCCTGAGTGAGTTATGAACTCCTACCTATGAGGACTTGTCTTTTGATTTGTATGGGTGAGAGTGGCTCGAGTCACTGACTCAATATGCCTACCATCTTGGGGACGAGATTGAGTGGGGAGCTGGGAACATAGCTACACAAGATGGAATCTGCTCTTTCTCGCCTTTAGGGAAAGCAGATAAGTTATTCCTTTAAGTACTGACTTCGTTCTTGAACAATAAGACCTCACCCTCACATTGGCCCAAGAGAGATTTTGTTTAGGGTGGGACCATAAACAAATTGCTCATTAGATGATCGGTGGTACTTAAGAAGTAAGAGATAACTACAAGGGTAAAACGATAATTTGATTCAACTGTAATTACGAACAACTTGTGAATGATTGACTTACTTGTAATGAACTTGTAATGAAGGATCTCCATTTACAGAAAACCTTTAAGTGGAAGCGGATCGTCCAAATCCCATTGTGAATGAATTTACAGTCATACAAAACAGATTATGCATTATAAACTAAATTACAACATGCTTTCGAAATAAAAACAAAGGTTGAGAGATTATACCTTTGAAGAAACATTCTTCAAGATAATCCTTCGATCGTTCATGAACGTGTCAAACAACACAATCTCCCTCAATCAGCAATAGGCAGCAACTCGATCCTCGAACTAACTGGACACTACCACGTGGATACTTTAGTATTCTCGGTGTGAGAATCCAGGAGTGGTGGGCTCTGGCTTATTTTGGTTAAAGGAAAATTTTGGTGTGAAGAAGGAAGACAATCGAGATGAGAACAACACTGTCGTGTAGACGTCAAAGTTTATCACATAAACAATACTGCTCGATCGTTTAGTCTCTCAAGTGAATGTATAGTAATACTTTCTTACTCAATTGCTAATCATGTCTTCTCCTGAGATTTGAAATCAAATTTCATTTTATCCCAAATTTGCCATAAAACTAAATTACTACCCATTAAGGGTGGTTATTGAGAAAAAGAAGTTAATTATCAAATAATTAATAAATATAAATAAATATGATAATTAACTTATCATATTTTATTTATAACCTATAGTTTTAATATTGCATCGTATACAATATATAAACCATAATTCTTTTTCTTTATTTTATGGCATTTAATATAAATCATATTTATATTAAATTTAATAACTATGAATCTTATTCATAAAAAATATATTTGAATCATATTCAAATATTAGTTCCTTCAACCAAACAATAATGTATCAAATACAATTATATCATATATAATTGAATTAATTGAATTATATCATATGTAATCAAATTCCCTCTTATTAATTTGAACATTTCAAATTAATCCAAAAACTGATTCTCAACTTAAATCCATTGAGCTACCAAGAGGACCTTATGGACCTGTAGCTTGAAGCTTCAACGATATATGAATAACTGACTAAACTCTTTAATCATATTATCCACCATCCATTAACTATCGGGCACTCCACTAAAGACCGATAACTGCACTTTTTACACTACAGATATATTTTTGTATCTATTGGATATAACCAATCAACAGTACGATGACCTTTCACAAATTGCTTGTAAGTACAGCTAGGCCAAATTACCATTTTGCCTCTGTAGTTATATCTAACTCCTTAAGTACCATCGATCCCTCTAATGAACAATAAATCATAGTCCCACTATGACTAAACCCCTCCCGAGCCAAGAGAGGGTGTGACGCCATATTGTTTAAGACCCGGAATTAGCCTTTAAGAGAGTAATTTATCTACTTAGCTTCGAGGAATGAATGAATTCCATCTTGTGTAGCTGAGTTCCCAGCTCCCCAATTAGACAAATTCCCAAAATAGTAGGCTTGTTGAGTCGGCGATCTGGCCACTCTCACCCATGCAAATCAAAGGACTGCCTTCATAGGCAGGAGTTCATAACTCACTCAGGATTAAGGTCATGTTACCTATGGTCATCCTAGTGAAATGAGAGTCTCAATTATGAACGATGTTATATAACGAGACTAAACATCATTCGCATGTCTAAACATCATATTCAAACTCCTTTGTATAGAATATCCTCATTCGAATGTCTAATACATGAATGATCAGGATCAGATCATTTGTAGCACTTTACAACATTTGTAATACCTACAAAGCGGGTCATACTTATAGTGCCACCAAAATAAGGTACCCAACCTTATCCATATACTACAGACCATTTAGGTTATCACTTAAAACATACGATCCACTTGTATGTCTCCACATACATGTGTTAAGTTACAATGATAACTATGGATTTTAGTTTATTGGTTTGTGATTAATGCAACTAAAATATCATATATTTCACAGATAAAAGTGAATAAAATATCATGTATTATAAATCACAAAATGTTTGTTCATATAAGTATTTACAAACTACAAGACCCTACGAGATTTAGGGCATCAACCCCAATAATGGTTAAATCAATGGACACACAAATATTCTACAGTTCATAAGAGTATAGCTATGGGTCTTTAGTGGAGTGTCCTAGTTAATGAAGGTTAATTAATTTAATTAAGGAGTTTAATTAATTAATTTCGGATCATTGGAGCTTATAACTGTAGGTCCATTAGATCCCACTGCTGGCTCACAACGGATAAAACAAGAACTATTAGTTTTGAAAGAATTTGAATTGTTCAAAATTGTCTAAGGGAACATATGTTAATTATATATGATACAATCAATATAATGTGTATACATTATAATATAAAGTTAATATTGAATAAGATTCAAAATTGAACTATATATTATAAGAGAACTAATATTTGAATGAAATTCAAATAGTAAAGAATGAATTTTGAATTAATTTTTCGAGTAACCACCACACTAAAAAAAGAATTAATTTTTCTTTTCATTTTTTTACCGTTTTATTGAAATGTTTTTTTTATTAAATTAAGATACATAATCTTTTGAATCTAATAAATTTTAACCTAGACATTCTTATTAATTTAGTCGTCATCTTTTTCATATATAGTATGTTTTTTTAGATTTGATAAAAATTATTTTGAGCTTTTCTTCTTTTTATCACTGTTCTGAGCAAAGTTTCCAGTGATTAAATTCCTTTCTCCACGCGAGTGCACGTTTGAGTTTGGAGGTTGTGTAAACCTTGGGGAGCAACCAACATATGCGATTTAGCATTGAGGTCGCGCCAAAATAGCTTGCATTTGGTCCTGACATGTGGTTTCATGGTATTGTTTCCATTTGATGAAAAACGCAATTCCTAATCTCATAGCCAACATCAAGTTTAATCATTTTTTATGGCATTGTTAGAATCTACTCCTGATCGATCTATATTTTTGAGGTTCTACTTGAATTCCCCTAAGTACTTTCTCCTTCCCAAGCTCTTTCCCACCATGTTCTCTATTTCATCACAATCATTTCTTTCTTTCTCCCTTCTAACACAAACAACGACAATCGATTCCTCAACAACGTCGCTGTCTGCAAATTTATTTGTCATAAGTATAAATGATTTAGTTGACTGAAGATTCATCCTCATTCCTTGATAAGTGCCCTAACTTTTAGTTTCTGGTTCTGATTATGGCTAGAAAATGCAATGATCGGCGATTTTGAAGTTGTCAATAGGTGAGTGGAGCTAGAATTTCATATGCTTAGTAGGTTCAGTCCACGAAGTTGGGAGAGCAAAATCAATATTAACAAAAAGACAAACAAATTTATTGTCACATTTGCATTAATTTTAAGAATTTTGCAACATTTGCAAATAATTAAGCCGATTTTGCTATTTTTTATAATTGTCCCCGCTAGCTGAAAATTGGGCAAAACAAAATACTAATATTAGGCTCGCAACCCAGAACTTTTAGTTTTGCAAAATAGCAAAAAAAAAAAAAAAAGAAAGAAACAACCACAATCCACGATTTTAAACAGTAAATGTAAAAAATGTCTAGAAACACATGATACATTGATACACACTTGATATATCTAATACATCTGATACATTTGATACCCCTTGATACACTTGATACACTACCATTGATGTACATTTTATGCATTTTATACACTTTTCTCCATCTCCAATGGCGAAACCCTCTTACAACGCAATAACTTCCATTTTTCATAACTTGTTTTGCCCATTTTGCAACTAGCTCTTAAAAAAATGTCTAAGAAACTGCTAAAATGATTAAACATGGGAAATTTATATGGTAGAGTCAAATTTTGAGGTCCACTCAAAATTTGGCCCATCTTTTAAAAACACTCGAATTTTGGCCTCTGATGACTTCAGCCGCATGTGAAATGTTCGTTTAGTCCCCAAAATGCTTGATGTTGTGCACGCATTGCAGATTCTCGCTCATTTATCATATTTTGGACTTGTTCCTCTCATTCATTCCTTTTACTGGAATGCCCATAGCACGCATTTGATCCGGATTCTTGCGCATTCCTCTCGTTTTAGACTTCTTCTTCTCGTGCCTTCCTCTCATTTCTTCGGACAAAAGTCGAACATTTTAAATCTCAATTTTCAATCTGAATCTCTCATTCCTCTCGCTTCATCTTCTTTCCTCACATTCTTTATCAATTTCTCGCCAATTTTCTTGTAATTAATAGCCGTTGTACAAATTTCCCAATACTTCGAAAAATACACAATTCTTTCAAATCAATTAAATGAAAAGTGTTGTGCATGCTAAGTCCCACTAAGATAACAAAATTTAAAATTGGTAAATCGAGTATCATCCGTTCTCATAACACATTCTCTCTAAAAAAAACTCATAACATTTAGCTACAAAGTTTCCCAAAAATATGAATTTGTAACATTCTAATCATTATTGAATCAAACATACAAGCAATTTCATGCTCCAAGTAAGTATAAACATGCACCGTGTTGTTTCTCATATACTTAAATTGTACGAGTCGTCACAGGAACGGTTTGTTTGTGAGTTGGTATTATGCTGCTATAGATAGGCGAGGGGAAGAAATGAGAGTGATGTTAGTCCAACATGAGGAAGGAAATATCAAGTCAAATATATAAACAAGAAAAAATGAATGAGAGTGATAGTTAACAAGAGGAAGAAATGAAAGGAAGGAACAAAAATTCTTAATGAGAGTTTAACATAATCTAAAATTTTAATTTTACTCGTTTGTGTATTATTGAATGATGGATCAGAAGTAGCTATTTGTTCAATATGGAGGGTCATGGGATGAGAAGGAACAATGCTATAATGGAGGATGTTTGAAGGGTATCCTACTGCTGATAACATTGAAGTATAGTGAATTAAGAGATCGATTGTTTGACCTTATGGAAATTAATTCTTCAGAGTTCAACTTGACAATGAGGGTGAAATATAAATTGGATTGTGAATGTCCTTCTGTATTTTTTATAAACAACCATGATGTTAAATTTCTGCTTTTGAAGTTGGATCATAACAGACCGCCAATATTCATAAGTGTTGAGAAAATCCATCAAGTGGCAGAATTCGATGACATAGAGATAGAATGAAAACCAATGTGTGTGGGTGATATTAATAATCAACCAGATACTTTTCCATCGATGGTGTCGATGAGAGACGACAACATGAATCCATAGAAGTTGTATACTCATGGCTAAAAGAGGGGCTGTAATGAGAATTTTGTGAACAAGACTTATTTGATCATGGAAGACATTAGAAATGACACCAGTTGCGACAATATTGTAAATGATTTTGTTTGGAATAATTTGTGGAGAAAGAAAGGTTGTAATGAGAATGTTATGAATGAGAATGTTGTGAATTAGAACATCGTGAATGAGGACACTGTAACGAGAATGTTGTGAATGAAAATGTTGTAAATGAGACTGAGGCAGTAGAAGAGTATTGTCCTCTTGAACTTCGACCATTTGCGAGTACTATGATAACTGGAGACCTGATCATGCAACTGCAGTCTTCATCTAGATTGGATATTGAGGTAGGCCAAAATTTCTTTTGCAAGAACAATGTGACAATGAGGTCGTTAATGTTAGCCATAAAGAATAATTTCAAGTTACGGGTTAGGAAATCAAACAAAAAACTATATAGTGTCTGATATATCCAATAGACATGTAAGTGTAGAGTACGTGTAGTTAAAATGAATGGTTGTGAAATTTTCAAGATCAACAAATATACGGTTGCCCACACATGCTCAATTCAAGTTCTTAATCATGACCATAGGCAAGCTAACACATTTGTGATTGGCCAGTTAATCAAAGAGAAGTTCGGCGTTGGTTTTGTTGAAACCTTGCGCCATATCATTGAGGATATGTGTTGGAATATAGTGTGAACATAAGTTACGACAAGGCATGGCGTGTAAGAGAAACTGCTTTTGCTCTTGCAAAAGGTACCCCGGAGGAATATTACCCCCTATTGCATACTTATGGTGAAGCTTTAAAGATTGAAAATCTGAGGATCGTTTTTTAGATTAAACTTGAAGAATCTCAATACTTCAAATATATGTTCATGGCACTAAGTTCTTGCTTAAGAGGGTTTAAGAGTTGTCGTCTGGTGATCATTGTTGATGGCACTCATTTAAAGGGTAAGTATAAAGGCACAATGTTGGTTGGTATTGCAATGGATAATAATAACAAGGTACCCTATAGCATATGCTATCGTCGACAATGAGGCCAATCAATTATGGAAGTGGTTTATGATGAATTTGAAAGCTGTAATTAGGGAATACCCTAATCTTGTATTTGTTTTAGATCGACACCAGACTATCACCAATGCAGTTGATGTTGTATTCCCAACAACATTTAACGGACTTTGTACATTCCACTTAAAGAGGAATATCAATAAAAACTTCAAGGATGAGGTGATGGGCAAATTGTTTGATAGTGTAGCAAGAGCGTATCGGGAGTCCGCTTTCAAAAGATATTAGGACCAAATATTGGAGTTCAAGAATGGTAGCGTTGGAAGATATTTGGAGCATGCAGGTGTCCAGTGATGGGCACGATGTTATCAATATGCGAATCAATATGATAACATGACAAACAATAGTGCCGAGTGTTTCAATTTGGTGACTAAAGAAGCGAAGAAACTACCAATAACGACAGTATTGGAATACAGGTGTTTAATACAACAATGGCTCTATGAGTGGTGGTTTATTTGGTCAGTTAGCATATTGACACATTCAAAATATGTAGAGAAAATTATATCATTTGGGTGTGAGAAAGTCAAGTGATACCAATTCAACCCAATCAATTGTTACAGGTTTCATGTGAAGGATGGTAGGTTAGACGGTATTATCAGCCTTAACACACTTGAATATAGCTGTAGAAAGTTTCAGTGTTTGAAGATTCCGTGTTCGCACGCTATTGCTACAGCTGGAGAACGGAACATCAACCCATTCACCTTATGTAGCAAGGTTTATTCTGTGGAGTCGCTTGTGTTTGCATATACATAATTGATATCTTCACGTGGCCATGTGACTGAATGGAAGAAACTGCCAGAGTATACTGATGTTAAGATCTTTCCATCGAAAAGAGTCGTTCTAGTAAGACGAAGGCGGGTATAGAGGATCTCGTCCGCGAGAGAACATCAGCCCCCAAAAAAAATGCAAACGATGTGGCAGTGTCGGCCACAATAGACAGAATTGTAATGAGCCACTCGTCAATATAGACAGCCATAATAGACAGATAGACTTGTAGTAAAATATTTCATTGTATTTGGACTTGTTGTAAAACATATTTTTTTAGTAAACAACTAGTTTGCTCTCTGTTTTTCTCTCGGTTCTTCGTCTCGTTACTTCCTCTTAATGCTTCCTCTTGTTTCTTCCTCTCGATCCTTCCTCTCGACACGTACAATTATATTAAAAGTTTGTTAAGGCTGGTAGGAAAAAAAACTTGTACGGTAATCATACTGTCATATAACATTCACAAGTTGTACTGTTTTTTACATTTACAAGTTGTACGGTTTTTACATTCACAAGTTGCACAAATAAGCTCACAACTTGAAAAATACAACCTAGTAAAAGAATGTATTAGACCATAGCTCACAAGCATACTCTAGTCTAAAGTTAAACATCTTCTCTTGAACTAACACCCGTTTCGTTGAAGATCCAGTAATCATATGCTCAAAAAATTTTAGACATAAGATACCACAATCTAATGTATTGTGACCTTGTATATCTCCTGTTTCTGCACGATAAACTTGCCATGGATCATGATGTAAGTTTAGTTTCTTCTTATAGAACTTGTAAAAGTAAGCCAATGATGGCAATGTATGTGTCAAAGGTGTTAGCATTAGTGCAATATCATTCATCGAGATGTACGATAGTATGGAGTCGTATAACAATATTCGTCCTCTGTTCACATCAATCACGACCAGGATCCAATGTTCACATACATTGATTGCACTATACCGTAGTTTACGTTAGCCCATCCTGATTAGTGATTCGACTCCAAACCAAGCATAAGGTTAGATTCACTATCTTCTTTCTCCCATACAGTCATGGCTTCTTCCTTGGTCCTCTCATATATGGCTCTGAACAAGCTTTCGGGTGTGAAAATGTTCAAATGGCATTGTTTGGCAATGAATGAATTAATTAACTAATAGAATATACATATTATGAACTTATGGATGCATATCGGGGGTTGAGCAAGCAACTTTCTCCTCAAGAACATGAATATGCTCTCAATCATCTACAAATAAAAGTTGAACATATTACTAACCAAAACATAGCATAGGTAACGATATAAAACTTGTATAACAAAATTAGTCTGTACATCACACTCGACCCATTCACTATCCTTCGTTAACTCACAAAATAGTTCTTTTGTGCTTCTACCCGTCCTAAACAAAGCCCTCGTGTTAGGTACATAAGGCTCCACATCATCGCTCGTTAACCATTGTATGAAGGTGTTGAACATTTCCCCTAGGACTGGATGGGTTGGATCGTAGCTGACCCTATCAACTAAACTAAGAGGACAAGCACCTGGATCGTAGTACTTCCTGTTCAACTTCGGTTGTTTCACTTCAACTGAAGGGGTATAAGGCTTAATCTCTTTTCTCTTCTTACCTGTATGTCTTGGAACCTCAATGACCTTCTTGGGTTTTTTCTTCAACTTCCTTTTTGGAGGCGGGATCGGGCATAGCTGGATATCATCATCGGTAGAGGATGGATCTGCCATTGGTGACTCGATGGCAGTGGTGGTGGCCAGTGGCGTCAAGTGGTAATCGACTCAATGAGGGTAAGCATCATGGTGGTCATGGGCACAATGGCAGTGATGGTGGTGAGTGTCACATCAGCGACAGGGTCAATGGGAGTAGTGGTGGTCAAGGTGGTTATAGGCACGATGACAATGGTGGTGATCGGGTCAGAGGTATGCTCGAGGATAGGGTCGATGGAAGTGGTGCTAGAGAGGGTGGGATCAATGATAGGGTTGATAGGAGTGGTGCTTGAGAGGGTGGCATCGAGAATAGGGTCGATAGAAGTGGTGCTTTAGAGGGTGGGATCGAAGATATGGTCGATAGGAATGGTGCTCAAGAGGGTGGGATCAGTGATAGGGTCGATAGGATTCCTCTTGACATGTTTTTTGTCCACACCATCATGGTCACATGGATCGTCCTCACCATCATGTTTACATGGCTCGTTCTCCCATTATTCTACATAATTACACCATAGCATTAGTACGTAACGCACGAAACACACCGATTCATCCACAAATTGAGAAATATACATTACGACATAATGTTTGCAATATCTTAGTGATTGCCCGCAGTTATACCTTCAACTCCCTCAATGTAGTCTCCATTCTCGAGACCCACTTGTCTAAAATTTGCAAGTAGTCTCTACTTCGAATGCTCTTCCTATTTGAGTTGACATTGGACTTTGATACACGACGATCTGACTCATGTATCTTGAATTTCTCTTCGTGGAAATACTCATGCTCAAATTGGAAAGGCATACGGTTCCCTCATGAGGTTCATGTCTGCTAGATACCTCATCCTGGTCAACGTCTGCCGGTTCTTCTTCTAAGCTTCTTGACACTGGCAACATCAGATCCGCCTCCTAAAGCTCTAAATACATTGGGCATTTGTCAACTCGATTGTCCCTAAATTGCCTCTCCGCATCAGACATCGTTAAGAGGGTGATCACCAACTATATGAAAAACATATTGTAAATAATGTTAAATACTAAAACAATATGAGGTGTGAAGGAACTCTTATCAAAGACTACCTTTGAACGGAAGCAAAATCGTTCCAAACTCATTGTGACAGAATTATCGCATTCACAATCAAACAGATTAGTTATGCATTCAACAACAAATTACGGGCATGCTTTGAAACTTTAAACAATAAGGAGAGAAGATATATACCAGTTCAAGAATCCTTCTTCCCAGAAATCTCGTTCTCATCAAACGGACTGCACTTCTCGCTCACGCTGAGATTGTCCAAAGAAATCGTCCATCAAATCGTTGTCGTCTACCCACGAATGGACTCCTCACGAACTCGACAACAAGGAAGACACCACCGTTTGGAACCCTTGGTATTCTAGGAGTGAGAATCCAGGAGGTGTGAGCTTTGTTGGATTTGTAGAGGGAAAGAAGAAGAGACGATCATTTACCACGACCAAGCAAGTGGGAGATGTTGGGTGTCATTGTATAGACGATGCTTGATCGTTTAGGTAAATATAGACGATCGTGTAATAAAAAAGGCGAGATCATATAGATGATTGTTTAGTAAAATGCTCAGGCACACGATCGTTTAGATAATACTATGTGATCGTTTAGTAAACCGCACGCGTGTATACGATTGTTTAGAAATATTGAGCTGTCATGAATGCTTTGAAGGAACTATTATTTGAGATTACCTAGAGTGGAAGCGGATCTTTCCAATTCATTGTGACATAATTTCCACATATATATTTAAACATACTAAAATGCATTCATAATGCTAAAATATTGACATGCTAAGAAGAACAGTAAATAAGAGATCGAGAGATCATACCAGTTGAAAACTTCTTCTTCACAGCAAATCTCATTTTTGCTGAGATGGTAAGCTATTGCTTAGCAAAACCCAATTGTCTACCTCGAACAGTCTCCACACGAACAGAAGGAAATGGAGATGGCAACACCACTCAGAGCCCTCAGTATTCTTGTAGTAAGAATCTAAAGGGTGGGCTTTGTTCGGATTTGGTAGAGGGAAGGAGGAAGAGAGATCGTATACAACGATCAAGCAAGTGGGAGATAGGCTCGTCTATCGTATAGAAAAAATGCTTGATCGTTTAGGTGAATTATACGATCATGTAGGAAAAAGGTAAGCGATCGTCTAAACAATCGTGTAGGAAAAGGTAAGTGATCGTCTAAACGATCATATAGAAAAACTAAGCAATCGTCTATACGATCATGTAGAAAAACTAAGCAACCGTCTATACGATCATTTAAAAAATATCGGAAGCTAAACGATCACTTAGGAAAAGGTAAACAATCATTTAGTAAATAGCGTGCGAGGTGTAATCGTTAAGCGATCGCTTAGCACTATCGTATAAGTAAGCGATCGTGCAGGCACTATCATATAGGCACAAATTTTCTAAGCGATGACACACTTTCTACACAATATCCACGCAACCCATGCTTAACATACTGTAATTTATTTATGCGTCTCAAAGTGATCTTTCAACTTACTCATCCGTTATTAAAACAGAAGAGACATCGTCCCATTACCCTTTTAACCATCCAATTAATAGACAATGAATATGATCACATCATATTCATAACTTATAAATTAATATGATATATTAATCATAGTACTTTTCCTCCACTAGATATAAATCATATTTATATCCAATTTCCTCCAAGTTAATGTATCTCATACATAAAGTTAATTATATCATATATAATTAACTAGTTCAATTATATCATATATAATTGAACTCTCTTTTGTCAATTTGAACATTTTAAACTGACCTAAAAACTAACTCTCAACTTGTATCCAAGCTACCAAGGGGACCTTATGGACCTATGGCTCGAAGCTCCAACGGTACGTGAATAGCTGACTAAACTCTTTAGTCACGATATCTACCATCTGTCAGTCATTCCATTAAAGACCGATAGTTGAAATCTTCTTGCCATATATATATTTATATGTCCATTGAATATAACCAATCATCAGTACGATGTCCCTTCACAGATGCTTGTAATTACAGCAGGCCAATTTACTGTTTTGCCCTTGTAGTTACATCTTACTCCTTAAGTACTACCAATCCCTCTAATTAACGATACAACATAGTCCTACTATGTGTGAACACCCCTCGGGCCATGAAAAGTTGTGTGGCGCCACATCGTTCAAGTCTCCAGATTAGCCCTTAAGAGAGCAATCTATCTACTTACCTCTGCTTCAGGAAAAAAGTGAACTCTATCTTGTAAAGCTAAGTTCCTAGCTTCCAAATCAGATGACTCCCCAAAGTGGTAGGTTTAAGTCGACGTTCTGGCCACTCGCACCCATGCAAATCAAAGGACCGTTCTCAATGGTAGGAGTTCCCAACTCACTTAGAATTGAGGTCATGTTACCTATAGCCATCCTAGTGAAGTGAAGTCTCAGTCATGAACGGAGTTATATGAAGAGACGTTAACACTTTGAGGTAAGGTCTTATACAAACTCTTTGTATAGGACGCCCCCGCTTGCATGTCCGCTACATGAATGATCATGATCAGATCATCTGTGACAAATCACAACACTTGTAATAATTTCACAAAGCGGGTCGCGTCCGTAGTATTACCAGGATAAGGTTTCTCTCCTATATCCATATACTACAGACTATTTTGGTTGTCACTTAAGACATGATTCACTTGTATGTCATTACATACATGCTTAAGTTACATAAAGACAACTAGGGATATTAAGTTTATTGGTTTGTGGTAAAATAAAAACAACTAAATGTGCAAAGTGAATAAGTGAAGTAAATATCATATATATTTATGCATCATAAGCGTTCTTACAAAGTTGTTTACAAACTACAGGATACGATACTTTAGGATAAAAACCCCAACAATCTCCCACTTGTCCTAAAGAAAAATGGGGAGTACAAACAAACAGGTACAAAAAAATAAACTAAGGCATAAAAACCCAGTGCAACAACATCTCCCACTTGCTCTAATCTAGCTGCGGGCAGTCCCGTAGACCCATGCTCTGAAGATGACCCTCAAACACTGTAGCCGTGAGAGCCTTCGTAAATGGATCAACAATGTTTTTCTCCGAGGTGATTTTCGTGATGATCACGTCTCCTTGATGCACTACCTCGTGGATCAGATGATACTTCCGCTCTATGTGTTTGTCGCGCCTGTAACTCCTGGGCTCCTTGGAGTTCGCCACAGCACCACTATTGTCACAATTGAGTCGGTTTGCTATGCGATAGGCAATATACATAATCGTTGGGCGAATGTCTGATCCTTTGCAAAATGGAAACAATTTTCATTTTATCCTTCAGTTACGAAAACTGAATGCAACCTGCCACTAACTCATTCGGTTATGGAGAAAAAGTCGGCACAATTATCCCATAATTGTTAAATTAAAAAATAAATAAAATCTTATTATATTTATATCCTATGGTTTAATATTACATCATATGCAACATATGAACCATATTCATTTTCTCCTTCACTAAATATAAATCATATTTATATCATTTTCCTCCAATTAATGTATCTCGTACATTATGTCTACTATATCATATATAATTGACCAGTTCAATCATATCATATATAATCGAACTCCCTCTTTTCAATTTGAACACTTCAAACTGACCCAAAAAATTGATTCTCAACTTGAATCCATTAAGCTACCAATGGGACTTTATGGACCTATGGCTCGAAGCTCCAATGGTATGTGAATAGCTTATTAAACTCTTTAGCTATGAGATCCACCATCCGTTAACTGCCAGGCATTTCACTAAAGATAAAAAACTACATTCTTCTCACCATGGATATATTTCTATGTCCATCGGATATAACCAATCAACAGTACGATAACCCTTCACATATGCTCGTAAGTACAGCTAGACCAATTTACCGTTTTGTCCTTGTAGTTACATCTAACTCCTTAAGTACCACTGATCCCTCTAATGAACAATACAACATAGTTCTACTATGCGTTGACACCTCTCGGGCCATGAGAAGGTGCGTGGTGCCACATCATTCAAGCCTCGAAATCGATCCTTAAAGGAGCAATTTATCTACTTACCCCTGCTTTGGGGAAGGAGTGAATTCCATCTTATGTAGTTGAATTCCCAGCTTCCAAATTAGACGAATCCCCAAAGTGGTAGGTTTGAGTTGGCGATCTGGTCACTCGCACCCATGTAAATCAAAGGACCGCCCTAAAAGGCAAGAGTTCCTAACTCACTCAAGATTGAGGTCATGTTACCTATAGTCATCCTAGTGAAATGAAGTCTCTGTCATGAACAACGTTATATAACGAGACTATAACACTTATTGGTCCGGTCATATACAAACTCCTTTGTATAGGATGCCTCCGTTCACATGTCTCCACATGAATGATCAAGATCAGACCATCTGTAGTAAGTCACAATACTTGTAACTATTCTACAAACAGGGTCACATCCGTAACGTTACTAGGATAAGGTTTCCCTCCTATATCCATATACTACAGACCATTTTGGTTATCACTTAAGGCATGATCCACCTGTATGTCTCAACATACATGCTTTAGTTACAACACAACCAGGGATCTTAGTTTATTAGTTTGTGGTAAAGCAATTAAAACATCCAATGTTCCATAGATAATGGTGAAGAAAAATATCATATATTATTACATCACAAGCGAGATTCAAAACTGTGCTTACAAACTACAGGACCCAACGAGAGTTTAGGGCATCATCCCCAATAGTTGCTTGTTACTCACTGAAAAGTAGTTGAAGATTTCTTTCTGCAATAGCTTGTTGGACAATGAATGAGAGCATGACCACCTTAGAAATCAAGGCACGACGTTATTGTTAAGTTGAACTGCAGTTCTCCCAGCAATAGAGGATATAATCTCATTTGCCCAAACCTATAAAACCATTTTAATTTATAAGAAAATAATGACAATTCATTACACATTTTATGATAAAGAAAATGTAAAAATTGATATCTGGAACACGTAAGGAAATTCGAGTAGATTGTACTTCAGCACGTAACTTTTATTTGTTTTCACATTCTCCTTGTACGAGGTGACCTTGTCCTTTAGCACTTTCTTCAGACCATTGAAGGTTCTCTCCCATAAAATATATCCCCAATTTAAGCTGTTGAAGTATTCAAGGTCCTTCACATCATCTAACAACGATTTATTAATGCTACTCTTTATCTTGCCTTTTCCTATCAACCCCAACACATAATAATGCACAAGACTAATTTTCACTACATCCAAGTCATTTTCAAACTCTAACATCTTATAACATTCTTTAAACTTGGTGGGATGCACTTCTATCGTCATTAAATTCTTGAAATACTTCAATTGTAGTGATTCCATCACTTCAACACTACGAACCAGTTTAATAGATGACCACCACAATCCCGTCACCAATAGAAAATCCTCCTTCGAAAATTCAACAATTGTCCCATTCAAGTCAAAAGTCATAGAATCAGGTCTACTACTTTCCACCTCCCTTGATAAAATATGGTGGACTAGCAGGCTATTGAAGACTATGTCCATATCAACGAATTTTTCAAACACAGTTCTCCTAAACATTTAAAGTTGCCTCTATGTAAGTTTTCCTTTGATTATCTTATTTGCGATCCCAATGTGAGATGAAAGGCTTGTAGCCTGTCTAGGAAAACGATCCTTTGTAGCAATCTTTAGATCAACCATTACAACTGCAGATAAAAAAAATAATTGGAGAAAAAAAAAAGGAACAAAAATCACATTATCGAGCATTCTAGAAAAATCTCGTTTCAAGATCTTACTCCTTCCTCTCATTCTTCCTCTTGTTCTTTCTCTCATTCCTCTCATTTTTCTCGTTCTTTTTCTGGTGCTTTCCTCTCATTCTTTTTCTGGTGCTTTTCTCTCGTTCTTTTCCTCGTTCTTCTTCTCGTCCTTTCTCTCGTTCTTTTTTCATTCTTTTCTCATTATTTCTCTCATTACATAAATTTGTACAGAAATCGAATCGCACGCATGAAATAGAAAACGTAAATCACAATTTGTACCAATGTTACCTTAACTTTTGAAGGTGTAGAAAGGAGCAGATGAGAAAGTTCACTAGTGGAAGAAGACAGTCAAAAATTTCTTGGCCTTCAACGATACAAAATTCGAATTACATGCAAGTTTTGGCGTTCGATTTCAACAGTACTAAGAGAAAGAAAAATGTTGTATTGAGGAAGTGGAAAGAAGATGAAGCAAGAGGAATGAGGAAGTCGAACTGAAATTTAAAGTATAAAACGTTTGCTTTCAGTCCGATGAAGAATGAGAGAAATTATTCCAAACGGGATGTATGAACGAGAATCTATGATGCATGTGTGATATCAAGCGTTTTGGGGACTAAATGGACATTTCACACGCGAACGACGTCATCAGAAGGCCAAAATTGGAGTTTTTTTAAAAGATGGACCAAATTTCGAGTGAGCCTCAAAATTTAACCTAACCGTACAAATTTCCCACGAAACATTTAAGAGTTTTTAAACTTAAGGGATTTAAGTAAATTATGACCAATGACACTTTTGCAAGTAAGTTCTCATCTTCATGATTTTTAGGGTTTCATCATGATGAGAGAGGGAAGTAAGTGTTGCGGCATAAGAATAACACACTTAAAGAGAGAGAAAAAATCAATAGATGGAAGGATTTCTTTTAAAAATTTTATGCAAATGAAACAAATTCATAAAGTGCCTAAATTTTTGTGACTTCATGTTGTCAACGGCAAGACCTTCAAACAATGAACAGGACAACAAAAAACGATCAGTCACAGCGGTTGAGCAAAGAACGGAACCTGTAAAACAAAAGCTCATTATAGGCTGAGTCGTAGAGCTTGTTCTCTTTAAGACGTTTCGTGAAATTGCTCAAGTATGCAAGCAGGTCAGGAATACTGTCACATCGTCCCTAGGATAAAAAAATCCAAAAAGAAAATCTGATAAAAAAATGCACCATTGTCGATCGAAACACACACCCTTCTGACTGAATGCTTGAAAAATGAAAGTCGGAAGAGAAAGTAAGTAGAGGAGAGCGATGGAAGGAAGTGTAAGAAATTGTGAATAGGTGTTTTTGAACTACTGAAGGCCACACTTTTTATAGGCCTTCAGAGTGTCGCATGAGAGGGAAACGAGCAGTATCTGGGGGCCGAAAAAATGCGGCAAGAAGACCCGCACGCGAAAGACCATGCAGCCATCCTGTTTTTTATTATTATTATTATTTAAAAAATAGATAAAATAATAAAAAATAATAACAATATTTTTATTAAAGAAAAATAATCACACGCACACGCTCGCTCGCCTTGCACGCACGACCAGATGGACGGACGGCGGCGGCGTGCATGTGGGACGTCCACTGAACCCACATGGTCTATCTCCTCACTCCCTCCAAAACATGGATACCCCTTGAGGTGCATACCTATAGCTTAAGGTTGGAGTACAAAAGGGAGACTTCATTTTCAAATTTCTCCAATGTAGGATTCTCCAACTAAAGGTTGGTTCCCTCTTATTTTAAAACATAAAATTTCACCCAACAATCCTCCACTTGAAAATTTAAACAAAAGAGAGAAAAGTTTTTCATTAAGCAGTTTTAGTCTATACAACACTGTGCATAAGCAAAGGTGTCTTACGACTTGAACCTTTACATAGTGTAGATGATTCAAAATATACTAGAGTAACCCTTGGTTTCGAACTCTATCTCTAACAGCATCTCACGCAAAGTGTCATTAGGGTGTGGTTCGAAAGCCCGTACTTTAAGGCCTAACACATGTATCCCGGTTTAGTGAACACTCTAAAGAGTTTGCCTAAAAAACTCCATAGAAAGTGCCTCCACCCCCCCGCCCCCTTCCATGTTCACATAGGTGAGTCTATCAAGAGTACTCCTGTAGTTAGATATCCCACTTGTCATCGAGTATGGATCTCATTAAGAACTGAGTTCAACCTTTCTTACTCTTCAGGATATCATACTCAGACTCTAAGTCATAGGAATGAAACTCTGTGTTTGGTTTAGCATGATTCACTATATATCACTTGTGATCAGTTATTAACCGTTCAACCTGTTTCTTGGGATCTTCAGTCTACAGGTTGGGTTTTCCTCATAGTGATTCATCTTTCTATAGGCACGAGTCCCATCTTTTTTGAGGTTCTGAAAACCTTCTCTCTAGCTTGTCCTTTCATCAAAGGATCTACCAAATTTTCATTAGTCCGTATATGATCCACTCTACTGCACTAGTAGTGAGAAACTCTATAATGGTACTGTGCTTACGACATATTTGTCGTCTCTTTCCATTATAGTAACGGTTCTAAACTTTTGCGATTGCTACAGTACTATCGCAATGGATCAATATGGCTGGTACCGACTTTTCCCATAAGAGAATCTCTGATAGCAAACTTCTAAGGCAACCTGATTATTCACCAGCTATCGCTAGTGCTATCATTTATAATTCCATCGTAGATTAGGCTAAAATAATATGTTTCTTGGACTTCTAAGAGACAACTTCGCCTACTATATTAAATATAGCCACTTATAGCCTTTGAATTATTCGAAAGAGAGTTCCAGTCAGTATCGCTGAACCTTTTCAGGACAGCGGGAAACTTCTAATAATGTAATCCTAGATTTTGGGTTTTCTTCAAATACCTCATAACCTTTTCTATAGCATTTCAATGCTCTTTACTAAGTCTGCTTGTAAATCCGCAAAGGAATCCAACAGCATAAACTATTTCAGGCCTAGTGCAATCAAGAATGTATCTAAGACTGCCTATGATGCTTGTATACTCAGATTGATTAACACTGTCACCAATGTTCTTGAACAACTTAACACTAGGTCATAAGGAGTACAAGCTGGTTTATATTCAAAGTAATTATTTCTTTAGAATATTTTCTACAAAGTGAGATTGATCCAAAGAAATTACATTTTTAGACCTATTCACTTTTATGCCTAAGATTACACTAGCTTCTCCTAAGTCTTTCATGTCGAAATTTGCACTCAATATTGATTTCACATCATTTATGATGTGCAAGTTCCACCCAAAGATCAACAAGTCATCTACATATAGACACAGGATAGTGCAATGATTATTTTCAAACTCATAGTAAATGCATTTGTCACTTTCATTAACCTTGAAACCTTTATATAGGATAAGGTCATCAAATTTTTCATACCATTACTTAGGAGATTGTTTTAGTCCATAGAGAGATTTGTCTAATTCGCACACCTTATTTTATTGACCATGGACTACAAAACGCTCAGGTTGTTCTATGTAAATCTCTTCTTCAAGTTCACCGTTTAGGAAGATGACCTTTACATCCATCTGATGTACTACGAGGTTATAAAGGACAAAAGAGAAATCAGGACACGGATTGAGGTATTCTAGTGACAAGGGAGAAAATGTCAAAAAATTCTACATTTTTTCTTTGTCTAAAGCCCTTTGCCACTAACCTAGCTTTAAATTTGTCAATAGATCCATCAAGTCTAAGTTTCTTCCTTAAGATCCATTTACACCTTATTGCCTTACAACCTGGGGTAGATCTATAGGTGCTGACTTATATACCCTTACCAAAAATAATTTATTCGTAGGAAAATGGTATGCAAATGCAACTGAGGGAATGATCAAAATAAATTTAGACCTTAATAAAATAAAATCTTCTGTGTATATGTTGTGTTCTATGAATGTTTGGCATGCTAGACTCTATCATATGAATAAGAATTTATTTAGTAACATGATTAGGCTGAAAATGATACCTAAGTTATCCACAAATGAATTTGATAAATGCGAGATTTGTAGTCACCCCTTTGGAATTTAATTCATGAAAAAATATATTTACAAGAATGAAATCCAACTCATTAGACACAAAAAAGTGACTTCTTTTCATGTCATTTTTAAAATTAAAGATTACAAGACAATGCATATTCTTACTCAACACGTTAAAAATACGAGCTTTAGTGAAGTATATCTCATTACATTTCCTTCCTAATTTGTAATTGCTTTTTTTTAACTATATGTTAGGTACGCTTCGAACCTCATACCTCGAAATTAATAGTACAAGTCCATACTATGTGAAAAAGATATAGATGATCAAAACTACTTGCCCTATATTCAAAAAAGAGATGCTCCACCCTTGCCTCAAATTTTCTAAACGGGAAAATTGAAGTTTATGCCTAAAAATGTCAGTAGTAATTAAAAAAAAAAATCATATTTCATATTCAAATGAATTTGAACCACGGATCAAAGTGACTAGAATAAACGTAATGAAACTTGAAACTCAAACGGCGTTAACGTTGAATGCTAATTATGGAGAGTATTTTCAACAATCACGAGTGGTTTTGAATATTATTTCTCTGTTCTCAACCCATAGTGTAAATGTTAAATAGAAAGATTTTCCCATGCATTTTAATAACATTAATGAAACCAAATCCACAAACTTGAGACAACTTTCATCATGATGAATCCAAACTCGTCAACCTGAGCATAGCTCAGTGATTAAGACACGTTCTCGACTAAGTTAAGAGTTTTCGAGTCCCCACATCCACATAAAAATTACGTATACATACTAGAAACAGTTTCTCCCCACCCAACCTCCACGAAAAACAAAGTACAAAGAACATGAAACTATATTAGTTAACGGTAGATACAGAAGAAATGGATCCACTTTTTCATGTTCAGTCGAAGTTCAAGAAGATTATCTTACACAGTAAATGCCCCGCCCCCTCAAAGAGTCATTTCAAGCAAAACACAAAATACTTGTTAAGTATGGCCTCATATGATAGGGTACCTATTGGGTTGCATCCTCAGTAAATCTAGCATCAAAAGGAGCAGACTGATGAGAGTGTGCTGAAGCAGAAGCAGCAGCACCTGAGCCATGCTGCAACTCAATCACGAGCCATCTCACAGCTTTGCTCATCTGTTCCAACCGAACAGCACTGATCGGAGGAATGCCAGTGGTGGCGGCCTGCCCAGACTTGCCAGCTAGTGAACCAGTGGCTTCATCAACAAGGCACTCTGATCCTATCCTTTGCTTCACAGACTCCACAAACTCCTCTGCTTGATCACAAGCAACCCTGAATAGCTCCCATTTTTGTTTAAAATTCTCAAGAGCGGCATCTGTTGCTGCTGTCTTCTGAGCCCCAGAGGCTTCGTTTGCTTCAAGGACATTAGCTGCTCCAGCAACAAACTCCTGATATGCGTTATTTAAAGAGTCCACTAGGCTGTCCATATCAGATACCTAAATATATGATAACCAAAAAAGTAAGTATCTAAGTATCTAGAATCGTCTCTTGGGAAATGCTAAAATGCACGAGAAAACAAGCAAGATCTTAAACTTTCATATCAATTGCATTTTTAGTTCCGAAACTTTCATATTCCACTTTAGCCTACAAACTGTGTAAAAGAACCTATACCAGTTTTATCTTATTCGATAAATTATTTAGCAAATGTAAAGGACAATTTGGACCCTCCAAATACTTATATGATGGTAAGATACTTTTTTGAACATAAGTTCTCATGGTTTGCTTTTGACTTCACCTAAAAAGCATCATACGAATGGAGATAAATCTCTCCATTTATATACCAGGGATCTTTTCTTTCCCTAGCCAAAGTGGGACTATGTTTGCTTCCTAACAACAAAAACTAAAATATGCACGACTTGAATTCATTTATAAAAATAGATGATATCCATAATAGCCATGTTTGAAGTCAGTTAGTAATAAATTGGGTGGTAAGTTCAAAACAAATTCAAATTTTCAGATAAATGGTTATAGAAAATGAACAATGAGTAGTAAAGTAGCTTTGAACCATAAGGAATTTGGAGGTGCAGGGTCCAAAAGGAAAAAAAAAAATAAGAAAGTTTAAGAATCTTTAATACGAATTAAACCTACAAAACATAAAAGTGTCCAGAAGAGTAGAAAGTTATAAACAAAAGGAACCCATGTAGTAGAGGATGACAACTTTTAGATTAAGATGATATTTCAAAAAGGGAACATAAATCATCAATTATGAAGATGATAGGAAAAAGAACTAGTTCCCAGAAAATCATTGCCCGTATACATACCAAGACAGAAAAACAAAGGGAAGGGACAGTGATTTGGCAAGATGCTTAAGAAGATTAAAATCTTTCATTAGGAACTTAGTCTTGGAGTTGTTGTTAACACAACAGATTGTCTACAATGGAGAATGCTATTTATCAACCTTTTGTTAGGGTACCGCCTAACAAGAATCAAGAACTGAAATATATTGAAATATAAAGGATCAAGAAAAACAAGATAAACCAAGTATTAGGAACTTGGAACCTCCCCTCTTGAGTATGCTAACTCAAGTGCTAAATCACTCAACAAGTGCTTCCTTCTCTCAATCCCCCTCCCTCTATTTATAACCAAATACCCTAACCAACTCGCCGACTAACTACCCTAATAACCCTTGCTCCTACTCATAAAACCCTATTAGTTCCCTTGCACCTTTCTCCATCTTTGTGCGTTATGTATTATGCAGCTTCAGAGATTCCTGATCACCTATTTGCTCACTGTCCTTTTACTTCAAGGTACTGGGATATTATTCTCACTACTTTCGATTGTTCCATACCTTAGCCTAACACCATCTTTGATTTTCTGACTTCAATTTTGACGGGTCACCCTTTCCATGGTGTGAAGAAGACTTTATGGTTGGCTCTTAAAAGAATTTTCAGGGATATTGTCTCTTCCTTTGATAACATTATGAATTTAATTCTTTTTCATGCTATGTAGTGGTGTAAATGTAAACACCCTTTAAATACATATAGCCTATCTTCGTTAATTTCTCATTGAAGAACGTTCGTGTAATTCACCTACAGATGTTTCAGGGTGTCCTCCCTTCATGTCATTGAAATGAAATTGTCTCTCTTCTAAAAGGAAAAAAAAAAAAAGGAGCAGCAATGGGGGAAAACTCACAGGACTGATGCTTTTTAAGATGATTTCTAGCAGCAAAATATGCAAAGATTCAAGGAAATAAAAATGGAAAATAAATTAAACAATGCAGATCATCAATAATTTGTTCATGAGTTAAAAGGTTTGAACCCAAAAAGTGAAAGATCAGCTATACAACAGTGATGGCACTCTGAGAGAAGAAACTCTTCTGTTAATGAGAGGAGAAACCTGTTCAAGCTCCAGAAAGGTACTGTACACAGAGGGTTATTCAAGCCATCTGTCTCTCTCTTTAAGAGAATGGAGAAGTAGCAAATTGGGGGAAAAGAGAAACTCGTACTGCTGGGGCAGAGGAAGAGGATAAAACGGAGCCAGAAAAAGAGAAAAACAAAACCAGAATCAACAAAGAAGACAATAATCTACGAAAATGGAAAAGCGAGGCGGAAATTGAAAAGATCTCAGCGGAGGAGGAAGAAGATTGGCAGTGAAACCCATCGAATCCTCTGAATTCAACCCACCAAAGTTAAGAAAAACAAATTTGAAAAGCATATCAGGTTCCTCCCTTTTGGGTTCGGTTCAATCTTTAAAAGAAACGATTACAATACCGAAACGGAATGTGGGACGAATAGCAAACCGCAAATCTTCTCCTGTCGGGTGCTGTGGAGAGAGCAATGGAGAGTGACGGTCTCAGCAAACTGCAAACCTGCGATCGATCTCCTTGTCACTTGCTCGAAGCGAAGGCAAGCGTGAAACTGAAAGAGAGGGGTTATCAAGCGAGGAGGAGAATTGGGAGAGATCAACAGCGTCAGCAGTTTACTCTTTTGGGAGAAAGTTGAAACCAAATTTAAATTTTAAAAGTAAGGTGAAAAATCAAATTTATAGCTCCAAATTCTTTCAATTCAATTTTCATGGGAAATTTGCATATAATCTAAAATTTGGGTCTGGTAAATGATCTATTTTTTTAAAAAAAAAATATAATAAATGATCTTTTGTTGATCGTGGATTGGATGAAATTACTAAAATAAACTCATGTACCAAGAAAAGTCATTTCGCTCTCGCTCTATCCTCTTTTCCTTGCTCACAAATCAATCTTGCTCTCAGCTCTTGGTCTTTCTCTTTTTTTCCTCACTCATATATTACTCTCCTCTTTCACTGTTGGAGTTGACGTGTGATTTTTCATTAAATTTAGCCATGTCATATAAAAAGAAGAAGGAAAGAGGGGAAGAAAGGAACAATTTTGCCAAAGTTGCTTGCTAGATAAGAATAAGAAGTAGGAGAGAGAAAAAAAAAAAGATGTTGCTTGTGGAGAAGAAGAGGAAGAAGGGGAGAAGGAAAAAAGAAAAAAGTCATAGAAGAAGAGGAGGGAAAAGAAGAAAAGAAAAGAATTTGAATGACAAGTAAATTTCGCATATGCATGATGTCAGTAGTAGTTTTTAAAAAGTGGGGCATTTGTCATTTTGGAGGTCCAAAATGAGTCAACGGTGTAATTTTTTCAATTTCCATCGCATTCAATCTTAAATTTTATACAATTATGTAGAAAAATGATCTTAGAGAGAGAAAAAAAGAAATGAAAGAGGATCGGCATGCAACTATAGTGACGATCAAAGGGAGGCGACGATCGTCACTACAGTTTTTAAATTTTTTCAATTTTCGTTGGAGAATAACTGTATCTAACTAATAAATTTACTAAAAATGGAATATTCAATATTGTATTATTAGCAAGATATATAAGTGCACCATTTGCACTAAAATATGGTACTTCAAGATAAAAAAGTTCTTCGTTATCATATCCATGTCGAAATATATCTTTCTTCCCATTAGTGAACTAGCTTCCACTAAAATGTTCAATGGATGTGCTTTGACCATATAAAACATTCTCAAGATTTTTCCTATATAATTTGACTAATGTACAAATATCATATCTGTTAAATGCTAAATTTGCAAGTCAAGGCAAAATTTCATTTTTTTCGAGATCCTTCCTCTAAAATTATTTCTTTAGATATTTTATTGTCTTTAGAAGTTATTCAAGAGTTCCAATTATATTTAAATCATCAACATATAAAGTTATAATAACAAATCCTAACTGTGATTTCTTTATGAAAAAATACATGTACATATTGGATTATTTTGATATTCTTCTTTCAACAAATATCCACTCAAGCGATTATACCACATCCGTTCTGATTGTTGCAATTCATATAGTGATCTCTGTAACTTTTATTGAATACATTTCTCGAGAACTTGATTCATATGCTTTGATATCTTAAATTCTTCTAGAATTTTCATATAAATATTTATTAAGAAATTCATATAAAAATACTACTACTACATCCATAAGATGCATGTCAAGATTTCATATACAATCAGACTAATTAAAAATCTTAGTGTAATTGCTTCCACCATTGAAGAATATATCTCTTCATAATCGATACTAGGTGTTTGTGAAAAACCTTGTGCAAATAGTTTTGCTTTATATCTATGACCTCATCATTTTCATTTCCTTTTCTCATAAATATCCATTTGTATCCCACAAGTTTGACACCTTCTGGTGTTTGGACTAATGGTCTAAAAACTTAATGTTTTGAAAGTGAGTTTAATTCTACCTTGATAGCTTCTTTCCACTTAAGCCAATCTTTTCTATGTTGACATTCTTCAACAGATTTTGGTTCGTGATCCTCTTTTTCATATATAAAATCAAGAGCAACATTATATGCACAAATGTTGTCAATAACTACATTAGTTTGATTCTATCTTCTTCCTGTCATAACATAGTTTATTCAAACCTCATTATCATCTTTAAATATTTCACTTTTTCTACTAATTCTACTATCAGTCATGTCCAGAGTTTCTTCATGGATATTTACATCCTCAATCAAGTCTTTTTGACTTATTTTTCTTTTTCGAAGATTTTTATCTTTGGAACCTATTGGTCTACCATGCTTGTATCCCAGACTCATTAGTAAGACCTTGTTGTGTTGGGATATCAATTTTTATGGAACATTTTCAGCTGATATATGTGACTTACTTTCTTTGCATCTATAAATGCATATGGTAATTGATTTCTTATATTTTACAAATAGATTATTTTTTGAACTTTAAGTTCACATTGATCTGTACGGGGATCTAAATGAGACAATAACGATGCATCCCATGTAATTTATTTTTCCAATTTCTTAATTCCTCCTCCTAATGTTGAAAATTTTGTCTCATTAAAACGACAGTCAACAAATCGTGCAGTAAATACATCATCCGTCAAGGGTTCAGAATATTTAATAATTGATGGGGAATCATATCCAACATATATTTCTAACCTCATTTTAGGATTCATCTTAGTACGTTGTGTGGAGCAATTGGAACATATACTACACGTTAAAAAATTCTCAAATAGAAAATATTTGACTAATGGCCATAAGCTAATTGTAATGGCGAGTTCTTATGATAAACTACCAGGCTAACACATGCAAGGGACACAACATGTAAAATAGCATGATCTCATACATATTAGGAAGCTTAGCTCTCATAAGCAATGATCTAATAATTAATTACAAATGTTTTATAAATGATTCTGCTAAACCATGATGTTCGACACTTATCCTAATTGACATACAATAATTATCAAAAGTATGAGATGTAAATTCACCAACATTATCAAGGCAAATGATCTTAATTGTATAATAATTTAATTATTCGAGCAAGTAACAAAATTTCGATTTGATAAAAAGTACACGTGTGACCATCTACTTGATGCCTTTATTAATACCATATAACATTTAAATGATCTATTTAGTGGGTAATAGGTCCACATATATAACCTTAAATTCGTTCAAAAAAATACAAGTGATTCAGTTCCCACTTTAGTTGGTGATGGTCTATTTATTAATTTACCTTGAGAGCAAGCATTACATAATAATGCATTAGATTGAAGAATCTTCTAACTCTTCAATAGGTATCTATTTGAATTCTCAATAATTATTCTCATCATCATAGATCCTAGATGACCCAATTTGTCATGCTAAATAGGAAATATATCTGGAATCATGTTAATTGTTGCATATGTTTCAATTACTCGTATATGAGTATAATATAATCCAAAAGATAAAGCATATAACTTTTATAGTATACATTTTTCATGTGAGACAGTAGATATGATATTAAGATACTCTATCTCATTCTTTATATGAGTCTCAATATGATAACCACTGCAACATATATCTTTAAAACTTAGTAAATTTCTCTTGGATTGACTAGAAAATAATGTATTGTCAGTTGTAAATTTTGTTTCTCTAGAAAAAATAATATTTTATTGACTATGTTTCAATTACTCGTATATGAGTATAATATACTTTTGCTTCCAACATTGTATTGGAAAAATATTTTCTACTTGTAAGTATTGTATGCTTAGTTGCACAGTCTGTCAAACATAGATCTTATTCCTCATTTTTTAGTCACTCAATCTATGAAAATTGTTCATGCTTCTTTATTAAACAAGATAATTACAACAAGAGAGACACAATTTAAAATAAAAAAGTTTAACTTTAAAAAGAAAAAACATGAAAGATAGGTAAACAAAAAAAACAATATTAATTCTGAATATTCGCAAAATCAAAAGAACCACTTGTTATGCCAATTTTCTCTTCAAGAGATTTAAATAAGTGTTACATCCAAATTTGTTATACTAAATGGATCAAATATATCATTATCATGGTAAGCAAAATTTGCTTCTACGTTTTTTTTCCTTTTTCTTCAAGGAAGCTTGATAAAGATCCACTAAATATTTTGATGTATGACATATACGTGTCCAATGCCCAGTAATACCGCATCATAAGCATTTTTGTTCAATATTTCTTAAACTTGTATCTTGTGGATTTTTTTTATGATCATTATTTCATGCGGCTCGATCTTTTGAAATTTGGAAGATTATAACGGCCACCACAATAATTATTTCTTCCTGTTCCATGGTCACGACCTCGACCAGAACCACGATTATTGTTAAGATTCACAACATTCATTTCAGTAAATGGTATTGTTCCAGTTGGTCCAGATTCATGATTTTTCATCTATAACTCGTTAGTTTGTTCAACCACGAGAAGACATAAAATTAATTCAAAATATTGTTTAAACCCTTTATCTCAATATTGTTGCGACATGAGCATATTCGAGATGTGAAATATATGTAAAAAAATGTCTTATCAAATATATATGTATCAGTAATTTTCTCTCCGCACAATAACAATTTTGAACTAATTTTAAATAATGCGGAGTAGTAATCACTTACTAATTTAAATTCTTGAGCCTCAAATGCATCCATTCATAACAATCATTGGGAAGAATAATCGTTTTATGGCGATCATACTTCTCTCTCAAATTCTTTCACAAGATGCAGGGATCTTTTACTCTTAGATATTCCATCTTGAATCCCTCGTGAAGATAATCACTAAGGAAAACCATAGCTTTAGCCTTTTCCTGACGGGATGTCGAATTCCCTTATTTAATTATTTCTCCAAGGTTCATAGCATCCATGTGTATTTCAGCATCAAATACCACGACAAATAATTGTTATCATTAATGTCAATAGTTGCAAATTCTAGTTTTGTAAGATTTGTCATGGTATCACTATTACAAAATATTTTATTTATATTAGAAATTTAACATATAAAATTATATTTAATTTATTAATCAACGAAAAGAAGAAATGACTACCTTTAGGGAGGAAATGATAGGAACTCGTGTTGATAACGTGTTGTAAATTTGAGACGCAAAACGATGCACCATGGTAATGAAATTGATTTTTCTACGCAGTTCTTTTTAGATTTTTCACCAATGTGCAATTCCAATATCTACCAAATGCCACTATTCATACACAATTTGGCAAATAGAAAGTGAAATGAATTGCACACTAAGAATGTGTATTCATAGAGCACTTTGACTTCATATAGAATGATACATGGTAGTGATAGAAAGAATTACACATAGTCTTTTAGGACACTAATTATGGGCATTTATATTATATCTAGATTTATATATTTATAATAATTAACAAATATTTAAATGAAAGTCCATTGAGGGTGAAATTTACAACATTTATCCAAATTGAAGGTAATTATTAAAACCATTTTCAAAGTTGAAGGTAAACTTTGTTAAAATTGAAAATTTAAGAGTAAAAATTAATATTCCTCAACCAGTGTAAGCTAAAATGGAATATTTTTCTTAAAATTGACTTTTCAAAATTAAATGTGAGACAATTATACTGAGTGGAAAAATTCGTAGTCATATCTGTAAACATGTGACCTAACTAAATAATTTGTAAATATGACAATTTCTTGTTCTTTTTAAGGGCTTGTCTAAAAAGTTTAATATATGCCTCTTGACCATTATCACTAATAGAAAAATTTTATGTTTTTGTTTCTGTTGTTAATAAACCATGAATACGTTTATACGTAATAAGTAGACGTGATAGACTTAATATATGTTTGAGAGTGATTTTGAAATGACTAAAATTATTTGTTCAATGTTCATATTACTTTGAAATACACCTTTAATCATTTAAAATTATTTTGACATATAATTGTATACTCTTAGACATTTTTTGTACTATTAAAATTGATTTTTAATGATTAAAAGCATTTTCAAAGTGATTAAAAATGACAAAAATGATTTTAACTATTTTAAAATTACTTTCAAATATGCTTTTATATATATGTGTCTGCGTGCGTGTACGTGATAGACTCACACAACAAATAACCATTAGGGGCCGTTTGTTGGACCATGATGAAATTGAAATGTAGTATAATGTAATCCAAAATTCATGTTTGAATTGAGCGTTTTGGGCCCAGATTGTGAATGCTAAACTAATTTCGTTCCACAGTTTTCAATCCAACCCTATTTTCCACTATTTTCACTTTTCACAATCTCATTTTCGTTCCACCTTCGATCATGCACCCATTCCAACACTCCTCATATTCTTAATAATCATAACTACATTCCAGCCCTTCAAACAACCCTTTAAATAGTACTAAAAAAGCTAGCATTTTCATGGATAGAGTTAGGTTGGGTTGAAGAACATTTTAGACCCAATCCAGTTTTCAAGTTGTAAGTTTCTTCAACCCAAATGACCCTCGTTAAAAAAAGAACCCAACCCGATCCACCCATGAAATATTTAGTTAGATTGGTTCGGGTTATTCGAGTCATATATTCAAAATTTTATTTTAAAAAGAAGTAAAATGTTAATATGTAAAGATTTGATTTAATTATTTTTATATATTAAATTAAGATAACAACTTAATTTCAGTTTATATAATGGAATTTTTGTTTATAAAGTATTAAAAAACTATTTTTAGTAACTATTGGAAAATAAATTATCTAAAAATAATGGAATTAAATATAACTAAAATAAATATATGTATACATAATTGTATCACAAGTTAAAAAAATATTTTAAAGTTAATAATAAGTTTGAGTTGGTTTGAGTTATTTTGGTGAAACCGTGAACCAACTCACCCATAAAATTTTTATTTATTTGAATCCAACCCAAATGGTATGGGTTGAGTTGGGTTGATTGGTTTTTCATATCCCGAGTTTTTTTAACACCATTAAAAAATCAGAAACAATTATATGAAACATGGGCCGAGGGAGGTGGGCCGGCCCGTTGGGCCTTAGGCAAATATGTAAGAGTAGTACAAATTGGGGGCTACTTTTGAAACCTCATCAATATTGTTGTAATTTCCATAGTCTCTTTCATTTGGTTTCATAGTGAAGCTCGAGAACACAACGCCATTTCCACAAGCTTCGCTCAAAATGGCAGTAGCTTCAGCCTTTACTGCATCTCTCAGTTTCTCTGTCTCTTCGCACAATCGAACGTCATCCATTTCTCAACTTTCTCGAAGGTAATCTTTTGTTTTCCTCAACTATTTGCCTAATCCCCTACCACGAAACTCTAAATTCTTCTTCCTTTGTCTTCTCCGGGTCTTTTCTGTAGAAATTCACACAGGTCCATTGTGTCTGCCTTGCCGAGGCCGTACGGCGACTCCTCGACAATTGGTAATTTGTTCTGTGCAATTGGGTGTTTTTTAATTTTTGTATATGATGTTATAAATGCCCTAATTTTGTAGCAGAGGACTTCATCTTTGCATAGCGTTTACGTCTCGGTGTCAATTCTCTGATAATTTCATAAAACTACTATCTTTTGTTCATGTTGCATTTATTGATATTTCATGATCGAAATGGCAGCTATATATATGTGAATGACTGGATTTTCACCCCTTTTTTTGAAGGATTATCGAGTAAAACAATGGGGGAACCTCTACACGTTGACGATAAAGACTTTCTTCACACCAGTACAAGGTTTGCACTGTTCCCCATTGGCATTTTTGGTTTATAATATCTTTTGTTGTTCTAATTTAGCATTTACTGAATGTTGATTTATCGGCATAAAAATTGACTTGACTGGGATAAATTGCATTCTTTAAAATTGGGATGAAATTTAAATATTGGAAATTGTTTCTATGCGACAACATTTTTTTGTGTAGTATTCCTTTATATTTTAGCTTTCTTTTCCCGTTACATGATATGCTCCCCTCTAAGTTTATGTCTTTAACATGATGAAACAATTAATCTGATGGGCATTTTCTCTCTTCTGTAGTTATGGGCCGATAGAGGCTAGGAAAGGTAATCCACCCATTATGCCTGCAGTGATGACACCAGGAGGGCCTTTGGATCTCTCTTCTGTGTTATTTAGGAATCGTATAATATTTATTGGTCAACCTGTCAACTCAATCGTGGCACAGCGAGTCATATCACAGCTTGTGACTCTAGCAACAATTGATGAGGATGCAGATATCCTGGTGTGAAATAGAGAAAATTAGCTCTTTTTTCTTATCCTCATTCTGTTAACTAGATTGTGATTCTTTATTTTTAATTTGTTTGTAAGCATAGCTTTTGACCTTATCAGGTATATTTGAATTGCCCTGGTGGAAGTACATACTCGGTATTAGCAATTTATGATTGTATGTCTTGGGTAAGGTTGCAAACCTCTCTCTCTCTATCTCCCTCCCTGTCTTTTATGCCCTATTATTCTTTTATATTACTTCCGCATCCACTTTTTCAGTTATTTATTTTGATTTCAATGGTTTTTCCGACACTTCTAAGGTTCAAAATCAATGAACTGTTATGGGAAGCAATATCTATTATGCTACATTCTTTATTCTTGCACAAGATAATAGTAACAATCATTAGCTACATATAACATATAATTCAAATGTATGATGCCTTGTTATGTTTTGGTTTTCTGTTTAGAGCATCCAGCCATCACCTTCTATTAATCTATCCCTATTTCGAATATGAAAGGAAGAGATACTTTTCTTATATGAGATAATTGACTCGTGCCCTCAGATAAAGCCTAAGGTTGGAACAGTGTGCTTTGGAGTTGCTGCAAGCCAAGGGGCTCTTCTCCTTGCAGGTGGAGAAAAGGGAATGCGTTATGCTATGCCCAATTCTCGAATTATGATACATCAGCCACAAAGTGGATGTGGGGTATGCCAACGATCTTAGCTCATCTATTTAAAGAACATGATTATGATTGAGAGGAAAAGGGATGGAGAAGAATATATGTAGCCTTTGTATTAAATTGCAAAAGTAATATTTAGTTCTGTTGTGAGTCTTGATTTAAGCTCTTCCTTATGCTACCTTTGTTCTTTTGCTCTAATAACCAATACTTTAAGACTGCTTGAACTATTGTGTTATATATAACATTCTCCATACGAAGTGCTTTACCATCTTCAAGTTTAAGCAAATATTATGCTTTTTGTTTAGTTTTGAAATGGTCCAATATATAGGATGCCCTAATTTTGAAATTGTGACAAGTAAGAAGTAGCAGAAAATGATGCTACCAACATTCTGCGATAATGTGATGTTTTTGTTGAGTGCAGGGTCACGTGGAGGATGTCAGACGTCAAGTCAATGAAGCAGTTCAATCACGCCATGTCAGTATCTCTTTCTTAATTCGGAAATAAGCACTTACCATAATTTTGTCAATGCTTTGGATAATGTGTTTGTGCCTTTTGTTCAATATGTTCATGCCATTTGCAACCAAAAACCAAAACAAAAAATTATTAAATATTAGAGCTAATGAGAAATAGTTTTACCATGTATATAGCTTTTAACTGACCATAAGCAGAAGATTTCTATCAGGTGACATTCTGACCTGAACCACTATTGTGCAAGTAGGTGGTGAACGAGTATAGATTGTCATGATTGGTATCTAATTGCTATATGTCATAAAATTTACAGATGCAATATATAGGTATATCTGGCATGGTTTTTGGGAAGGATGTCGCCATTAGAAATGTAGTTATCTTCATCGTCTTTAGAAAGCTGAAACCATTGTAGATGGAAATATAATTCATGAAATTAGGAGGGACTATTTGATTTATATTAAGCAAATTGGAAGTATTAAATCCTCCTTGCCTACAGAAGTTGATTGGAAAGTTGCATTCTTTGGCTGACCCAGAAGAAGAGAGATCTTGGGAGAATGAGTTTAAATTTTATGGTGGCCACGTAATTAAGATATGTCCTAAGATTTTTCGCGTTGTTTTGAAACCAAAAATTGTAGGTTTTGATGGTTGTCTCTCGACATTATTCAAGGTTTACATAAGTGGGTTTAGACTCTCATAGATGTGAAGAAAAGGGAAAAACACTGCAGTCCACGCATACAGCATACGTTCTTATCATTTGAACCACTGCATTGCTGTGTTTTTGAGTTTCCTCCCATTGTTATCTTTGCACTTTGCAGTCAAATTTGTTCCGGTATTTGGTTCCATTATTAATCATCTGATCACTTTAATTGTTATCTGGATTTATCGTTGCAGAAAATTGACAAGATGTATGCTGCATTTACTGGCCAACCTATAGAGAAAGTACAACAGTACACGGAGAGGGATCGATTTTTGTCTGTTTCCGAGGTAACATCGTGCAATGTGTAGTGCATGTTTTGACATTAAAAAAAAACTTGCAGTCCATCTTTGTCCAAAATAGAAAAAAAGGGATAAAGACGGAGGAAGTAGAGTCAAGTAGACAAATTTTTCTAGTTTCTTACTTTATGGTAAAATCTTTTCCACAATGTTGTAATGTCGGCTACTTGACTGGAACTCTTGTGAACTAATTAGGTCTCGTTTGGTAACTATTTGATTTTTGAAAGGTAAGCATATTTTCTCTTAATTTCTTACAATATCTTCCTTACATAAAAGAGTTGAATTCTTAGCTAAATTTCAAAAACAAAAACAAGTTTTTTGAAACTACTTTTTTTAGTTTTCAAAATTTACCTTAGTTTTTTGAAAATATTAGTAGTAAGTAGATAATAAAACAAGAAATTTAGCGATGAAATAGGTATTTATAAACTTAATTTTCATAATCCAGAAACCAGATGGTTAGTAGAGGGAGCCTTGGGATACAGATGATTGAAACTCCAAAAAAAAAAACTCTCCTCTCTTGCAGGCTTTAGAGTTTGGACTCATTGACGGTGTGCTGGAAACAGAATACTGAGGTTGTAGTTGGGGAAAAGATCAAATGTTCATCAGCCATATGTGATCTGATTATGCAGAATTTGACTTCTGAATGGGGAAATTTTATTTCAGTCTACGGAATCGTCTTCTCCAAGCTTTGGTACAGAACATCAAAATTTCCAGCGCCGTGCATCGTTTCATTGGTAAACTCCCAAATTCTCTGGATCAATGCTTATGAGCTAGCAATCGAGAACACGATGATATGATTCCTATTATTTGCAGCCAAGTAGATATTTATCTCATTCATGTCAAAATTCTTTTTCTTGAACAAACTGTATCCTTGAACTCTCACCTTGTCCAGGGCTTGAACATTAAGAATGGATCTTGATAGCAATCTTGAAAAATAGAATACACCGAAAGCTGGTTTGGTCCCTTAACTTTTAAGAACTTTTAATTTTCTAACATGTTCTTCACAAATTTGCAACTTTTAAATTTAATTGAACTATTTAATATAATTTGAATTTATGTCTAAGAAACTTTTTAAAATTAATTGAACTGCACAATAACTTCTTTTGTATGTTTTTTGGGTTAAAAAAACACTTTTAGTCCCTTAACTTTCATGAAAGTAATAATTTAGTCATTGAATTTTTGTTTGTAACGATTTAGGTCGTGTATTTTCAGTTTTGTAACAATTTAGTCATTGAACTTTAGTATGTAACAACTTAGTTCTTGTACTTTCAAATTTGTAAAAATATAGTTCACAATGCGAAAAAATTTATTAAAACTAGATGTTAATTTTTATTATTTTATGATGTAGACTTTGACTTTGTTTGGGATTGTGTTTGAAATTGTATAAAGCTATTATAGGAAAATCTTAACTACCATCCTTGTTTTGTAAAATGAATTATTTAATAATCTATCAAAATCACTTCTTAATTTTTGTAAAAGTTAATAGATACTAGCTTTTAGATTTGGCTTTTTAAAAATTTGCTACTTCTTTGCTTTTTAAATGAATATATTTTAATAATATTATTTCAAATTAATAAAATTTTTAGGTACATTTTCAAATTCTAATTTATTCATTTTTTAACAATTTTTTTTGAATTATCAAATAATTTATATTAAATAAAATTAGTTAAAAGTTAAATCATATACCATTTTAAATAAATTATAAATTAATTATCTAGGTGAGAATAATTGAAACAATAAGCTTAGTTTGGTTTATATAACTAAATTACATCAATTTAGTATTAGTTTATCAGACATCGTAACTATTTTTTTTAAATTAAAATTTATTGAACATTATTTTACTTCATTTCACAGCTCATTTTTCTGAAAACACAATTAGCAATTATATTTTTCTGAAAACACAATTAGCAATTATTTTAAAAGTTAAAGCAATCCCAAGGGAAGCTTTTGTATTTTATAAAAATATTGAATCTCTAATTAGTTTATCGATTTATTTATGCAAAGATTTCATTAAATCTTTACACTAATTTTTACAATAGGGTTTAAACCGTTGCAAATTCTAAAGTACAAGGATTAAATTGTTATATAGTAAAATTTATTGATTAAATTATTATATAGTAAAATTCATGGATTAAATTATTACAAAATTGAGAGTACAAAGATCAAATTAGTACAAATAAAAGTACATGGACTAAATTATTACATCTGTCAATATTTGTAAAGACTAAAAGTGATTTTTAACTAATGTTTTTTTATAAATAAAAATTAAGGAGTTTGTTTCAAGTAAACTCATCGTTTGACACCATTTTGAGATATATTCCAAACATTTGAAGTCTTCGATAATGAACTTTATAAGGTACAAAGGTGTATGTTTTCATGTAAATCTGACTAAATGAGAAATCAAAACCATTTGAAGGGGGTGAAAGTTATAAGGGTTATTATTTATTTTTCATCTTGTTAAACAACGTTTTGGTTCTTAAACTTTTATGAAAGTAACAGTTTAGTCCATGAATTTTAGTTTTTGATGATTTAGTCCCCGTATTTTCAATTTTGTAATAATTTAGTCTCTGAACATTAATCTGTAACAATTTAATTTTAAACTTTCAAATTTATAACAATTTGATCCTTAAAGTAAAAAATTCAACATAATTAGATGTCAATTTTTATTATTTTATTATGAGGACTTTGTATTTTAACAAAATATTGAGTCTCTAATTAATTTATCGGTTTAATTTATCACTTTATTTATGTGAGAGATCTCATTAAATCTTAACACTAATTTCTATCATATGGACTAAATTGTTACAAAACCACGAGGATTAAATTGTTACATATTAAAGTTTAAGGACTAAATTATTATAAAATTATAAGTACATGGATTAAATAGTTACAAACAAAAATTCAAAGACTAAATTGTTACGTCTATAAAAGTTTAGGGCCTAAAAGTGATTTTTAACTTTTTTTTTTTTTTTTTTTTTTTTTTTTTTAATTAAAAAATTCTTAGCATAATGATGAACTACAAGTTTTCTTTGAAAATATGGATTGGAAATATGTAACTGAAAATTGACATGTAATCTGCATAAAGAAGTACCTGTTGCTTGCAAGGGAGGACATCTACAAAAATGACTCAATTGTATCTTTTATAGATTTATAGATATTAAATGAGATTTCACCCGCTCTGACTTAGTTTGGAGTTTCTATAACTTTGAAAATAGTTTTCGGTAATTGTAATTTTAGAAAAATCAGCTGTAAAATGAAGTAAATCGATATTAAAAAAAAAGTGAAATTTTTGTGATTAATAATCATTACTAAATAGACTTGCTACCAACGCTTGCACAAATATATATTTTAACAATATTTATAAATAATTATTTAAGATATTATATTATATATGCTTTCCATTTGAATATATATTTTGTTTTTTTAAAAATAATATTGTATAAAGAAAAAATTAGTGGCATTGAACTATCAATTTGAAAATTTAGGATATAGAAATGGATTATATGAGGAATATATTAAATATACAAAATAAATTTTAATTTATTAAAAATAAAATTGAAAATTGAAATTTTGTTGGGAAGTGGCTGTTAATTCTATAAGAATTTATTTTTAAAAACGGTGAGAATAAACGTGTGGTTAAAAAAATGATTTTGACAAATTTATTCACAAATCAATCTTACGAAACAGTTAGAGGTGGCTAAATTTTTTAAGTCATCACTTTTAACGCTTTCAAAAGCAATTCTAGACACAATTTATCATTGAGATAAAGTGTCCAATCATATGAGATTATACCATTAACAAACATATTCGTATAAACTATTCTATTTGAACTAAATCACCTATCCATTAATTTAAGGTCACAATTGAGTAATATCTTTTTTCATATGTCGTGTTCTAGTATAGTATAGTATCAAATTGATTGATCCATTGCAATGGGTGATGTAGCACGATAGGAGACGTGTATTAAAGGAACTCTAGAGGATTAATAAAGAGAATAGTTTTAAAATGTCACGAATTTGTAAAAATTCTCTCATCATCTCCAACCTCTTATCATTGGTTGGCGACTGTTGCTGACCAATCGTTGTGATCGTTTGCAATCGCGCAGACCAATCGTTGTGATTGTTATATTGCTGCTTGTGGATAGAGATGATCCATCATAGTTCAGTGGATTCAAGCCATTTATGTTCTAACCATTTCTAAATCGATCACAAGTCATAGATATAAATTCAACTCATTTCGTGAAGTAATTCAATGAAAGTCAAAGATATTTTACATGAACAAACGAAGAGTTTACATCATTTTGAAAACACAAAACACTTGAGACCTACAATTCATACATGTTCTATCCTAATACTCAAACATCAGAAACAAAAACAATGTTATCTCGAGGGTAGAAATGGCAAACAGAGGAAGCACCAGGCTCAACATTCAACACTCTAAAAACCACATGGTCACTATCCCACTCAGAAGTATCAATATGACAAATAGCCACACTTTTAACTCTATCTCCATTTTCACCTTCAAGAATCACCTTATACAATATGTTATCACTCACTTGGCTGTGACAATACAAAACCAAATAAGGATATGGCATCAAATGGCAAGACAGTATTCTTGGAGCCCAAATTTTGATGGGTTCTTCCAAGATTGTGTAGTTTTGCAATTCTGTTTTGAAGTTCTTTGGATACACAGTAGCCTCAGCCTTCACCGAGCCGGACCCGAAAAATCCACGTGTCGAACGGTACAAGGATTCGAAAGAGGTAGCACAAAACTTGGTCTCTCCTTCCATAGGCTCAAGCTCACACTGTGTGAGAGTGTATTCCATAGCCTTGGCTTGAGGAGAATCTTTAGAGATGGAGAAGAAGTGAAGAAGATAAGAGAGATTTGTTACTGAAAAAGGGATTTTGTCAGCCATTTTTTTGGGAAGAGGTTTTGGTATTTCTGAAATGTTTTTGATTGGGAAGAAGATTGGCATCCTTTTTCCAAGTTGTAGATCATTTGGAGTGAAGAAAACATTGAGTGAAGGATCTTTGTTTGTTTCAATCATCTTTTTATCATCAACTTCTGATTGTAACATCCTGGCATAGCTGGACTGCAGAGCAAGAAACAAGCAAACTAAAGTTAAAGAATTTTGTTCTTTCAGATATGAAATCAAATGGGGAGGCTCAATTTTATGGGTTTGGAAGCTTACCCCAAGAACAAGAAGGAAGTAGAAAATGAAAGTCAAATTACAAAAAGTACCCTCTTGCATTTTTCCTCTTAGTTTCTTCTTGAATGTCAAGATATCTCTCTCTCTGGCTTTTAGCTTTGTTGGGGTGTTTTCTCAAGAAGATAACCAATATATTTATATTTGGAAACTCAATGTACAAGTGATAAAAAAAGTGTTCTTTTGTTTGGGTGTTGAGGATTCATTGCGCAGTTTGGTTAAAATGAGTGTGCGTGGGGTTGATTCTGAGATCCCAATTGGCTATGCTTGGGATGCTCTAATTGTGGAGGGGTTTTTGGGCACAATGATACGTCTTTTCCTGCTCCTTCATCTCATGTACTAGTCTCGGTCTCTGGTAAGATATTGTTTCTTTTGGTTGTCTCTAAGTTTGATGGTTATAGAGGAAGTTCTCCTAGTACTACGGAAGTACCATACTTTCCTTGTTCACATTATAGATGTGCCTTCATAAAAATTATGGATCCCACGTTATTTTTAAAAACACGTTGATGTGAAACACAATTAGTGTAGGTAGTATGGAAAAATTGTCCATGTGACTGTAATATAGGAAATTTTTTTTAAGAAGATCACTGTGTGAACTTCGTGCTATAAGGACCCTTTATTAAGACATATGTACCATAAAAATCTTGTTGTGTACTTTCATGATCATTCGTGTTTTATGTAGGTTAGAGTTTTGAACTTAGTTTTATCTTCGGTTTTGCACACTTTGTTACTTTAGGCCTTGACATTAAGCTCTTCTTTGTTTTTCTTAAATTTTATAGCACATTGAAAAATATATATCAGAAGTTATGCATTTCAAATAAAAGTGAATTGAAAAGAAAGATGAGGATTTATAAATCTTATCTACAAGCTACGAAATGATTGAGGCCAAAGAAATTCTTCAAATTTTTTTATACAAAATAGTAGAACTAATTAAAGTAAACGCTATATATATATATATATAAAACAATAATAATTAGCCAATAATGAGGTACGTACACGTGGATGTATGATGCAAGCTAATTGGTCCACTTTAATAATAATAAAAAAAAATGGGAGGCATCAAATTAGATTGGACTCTGTGTTTCATTTAGTGGTTGCCATTATGGCTTGTCAACTCTCCCCATAATTTTGTTTCAAAATGGCTAAGTGAGTCCATTTTGTTTCAAAAAGAAAAAAAATGGAGAGAAATGAGTCAATCACGTGAATGAGATGCAAATATAGCCATTAAACTCAAAATATTAGTAAATATAATATAACGTAAAAGAATTTATAAATATAACAAAATTTAGGTTAATTCTCAAAAGCTATCCGTGATAGACCATATTATTAATAAAAGTTTATCACTAATAGATTTTGCTATATTTATAATTCTTTAAAAATGTTGTTATGTACTTGATTATTATTCTTAAAAGAGTGCAAGTTATTTTAGTCCATATTTAAGTATTCTTTTACTATTTGTTTTATTTTCTTTTTGCTTTAATTTTGAAGAATGAAAATTTATTTTATTATTATTATTTTTTATAACGATACTGAAACTAAAACAACGTTAAATTTGAAATAGATTTTTTTAATACTAATTTAAGATAGAAAATTGATTAAAATTTTTCTGCTTCATTTTCTATAATTATATTAAATTTAAAAAAGGTCAAAGTTGGAACATTTTAATTTTTAATTATATATATTTTTTGTAATTATGTTTTTTATAACTTAATTTAAGAAATGAATTCAATTACAATTTTTTTCACCTGTTTAAAATTACACTAAAACCGAAAAATAGTTAAAGTTGAAACTTTTTCTTTTTTTTTTTTTGTAATTACATTTTTTTTATAATTTAATTTGAGAAAGGAATTTAGTTACACATTTTTATACTTCATTTTTTATAACTATACTAAGCTTTAAAAAAAAAAAAAAAAAAATCAAAGTTGAAACTTTTTCAAATTTCTTTTGTAATTACATTTTTATACTTTAATTTAAGAAATAATTTTGATTATATTTTTTTTGCTTTAATTTTGAAGCTATATTAAAATGAAAAAGAAAAAAGAGTCAAAGTCGAAACTTTTTTCATTTTTTTTGTATTTACATTTTTATACCTTAATTTTAAAAAGGAATTTCATTACATTTTTATGCTCCATTTTTTAAATAACTATACTAAAACTTAAAAAAAGAAAAAAGTCAAATTTGATTTTTTTTTCAAATTTTTTCATTACATTTTTTATACTTTAATTTAAGACAGGAATTTTATACTAAAACTACAAAGAATGTCAGATTTGAAACTTGTTCAATATATATATATATATATATATATTTGTAATTAAATTTTTTATACTTTAATTTAAGAAAACATTATTTATAATTTGATGGTTTTATATTATTTTATATCTAAGTGAAAATAGAAAAACTACTCAAGATTATGTCAACATATATCTACGCACTTGAACATATAAAAATTATTTAAGCGACCATTATGGAAAAAAATTAAAATACATTATGTGTTCACTGTAATTAAAGATGATCTCCAAAATAATATTAAATATAGCTAAAAAGAGTTTCCAAATAAATAGTCTTCGCTAAAGCTAATCGTGGATTAAAATAATTGTAATCTTTAACTATAATAATAGGAGATTCACATAATAGTCCACTCACCCAACTCAACTTGAGGCGCAAACGCTCCTAACTAAAAGTGGTAGAAATGAGAGAGTACATCCAATCATTTTAATAAAGTGTATTAAGGATGGTTTATGGAATAAGTGTTTTTTAAAATAAAACAGACTTTTCTATAGAAAGATTTAGAGAAATGACTTGCTTCACAAATATCCTAATCTTTAATTATACATCATAACTATATTTTTGTGTATTTTTTTGACATTTTTAATCTTGTGATATATTCTCTCTCATATTCAATTTTGTAGTATTTTATAATTAAAATATTAAAAAAAATTGAACCATATTTAGTATTGATTATTTAGAGATTTTATTTTTTGAATAATCATTAATTCCTACATATTATAATTAATTATGAGTTCAAATTTAATGATTTCTTATTTTATTTATTTCTAATTTGATGTATTTCCCTAATTAGCTTCCTACCGTTTATGCTAAGAATCTCAATTCATTTTGCATCCCACGGTGAGTTAAATGTATTTAGAACAAGTACAAACTTAAGATTTTTATATAATATTGTTAAATTTTTGTAGTGAAAGAAAGTGAAACATTTGAATATTAAAACATAAACAAATGAATTTAATTATGTAGATTAAAATAATTAAATTCAAAGTTAGAAACTTTCAAATTGGATTGAAACATCAAATTAAAATGATGTTTCATGTACAAATTTCATATGTATGAAAGTTAAATTTATAGTTTCTTCAATTTGAACAAATTATATTTGATTTTTGTCAAGTAACAACTAAATCGAGTTAAATTTGACAAATGTTTCAATTTTTTTTAAGTTTATTTTATATTTTGGAGAGTTACTAAGTTAGTAGCCTATAAATAGCAACTTGTTTATTCATTTATATAATCTCATTCCAAATTGAAGAGTTCTCTCATTTTTTTTCCCTCTCTTTTGTTCTTGAGTTGAGGTGAGAACAAAAATCCAAGAGTTCTGCCAGATTCGAGTAGTCCGAGGTTGTAGTTCTACCAGACTTAGTTATTGTATCATGTTGAAATGATCGTTGTAGTCTGCTTGCTGCTCGTGTAGAGCGAATAATTATCTTCAAGACAATGCTTATTAGAACCGTGTCTCGACTACATTTTGAGTTTTTAAAGGTTTTGAGATTCTTTCAAGTCTTTAGTTATTTTCATATATAAGCCTTATTACATTTGATTTTCGTTTGAATTTGAATATTATACATTGAGTATATTGTTGAGGTGTAATCAGTTTCCTAGAGTATTCAGTTTTATATATACTATTTTCTCCCATCAATCTGAAAACAATTACATATCTGAACTGATGGCTGCAAATCCTCCACCAATGTTTCCACTTCTGCCATGATGGGATTGCCTATTGTCAAACCGCATGCTTAAAAAATAGAGAAGTTCAAGGGAGACAACTTCAAAAGATGGTAACAGAAGATGATCTTCTATCTCATTATACCGAATCTTGCTCATATTTTGAAGGAAGATTGGCCAATTATCCACTAGAAGCTGTAACTCTTGAAACGGAAGCTGCAAATCAAGCATGGATGCATTTAAACTTCTTGTGCTATAATTACATACTTGGCGGTCTTGAACACAATTTGTATAATGTCTATTGCAATGCCTACAATATATCAAAACTATTGTGGGAGGCATTAGACAAGAAGTACAAGCTAAAAGATGCTATTACTAAGAAATTCCTCGTGGAAAAATTCTTAGATTACAAGATGATTGATATCAAATCTATAATCAGATGGAAGAATTGCAAAGTGAAGTATTGGATGTCAGTGAACTATTCTAAGTTGCTGTTGTGATCGAGAAGTTGCATCTTTTCTGTAAGGACGTCAAATGTTATCTCAAGCATAAACGAAAGGGGTTATCCATGGAGAACCTTGCGGTGAAACTCCGTATAGAAGATGATAATAGAAAATAAGATAAAACTCCATTGGAAGTTGAAACCAAAGCTCATATTGCTGAAACTTCAAAGCATAAACCCAAGAAGCAGAGTTTAAGAAGAAAAATATGAATCATGGGTCAATGAATGATGCTAGTAAGAGCATTTGAGGAAATTGTTGGGTTTGTGGTAAGAGTGACCATACTGCTACTATGTGCAAATACAAAAAGGAATAAAGTTCCAACAATCAGACCAACGTTGTGGAGAATGACGATCTGGTTGCCGTCATCTTTGAGTTAAATATGGCTTAAGATACTAAAGGTTGGTGGATTGATATAGGTACTACTAGGCACATTTGTAAAGACAAGTCATTGTTCGTTACATATGAGAAGCAAAATGGGAGTGATAAATTGTACAAGGAAAATGCTTCAATTGCCTCTGTGGAAGGCAAGGGAAAGATCCTACTGAAATGGACTTCTGGAAAGATACTTACCTTTAATGATGTATGACATATGTCATAGATTCGAAAGAATCTGGTTTCAGGAATTCTATTTAATAAAAATGGGTTCAAGCTTGTATTTGAGTTAGATAAATTTATTCTGACAAAAGGGGGTATGTTGTGGGAAAAAACTATCTAAGTGATGACATGTTCAAACTAAATGTACTGGCACAAATGCCAAGAATAATAATAATATCAACTCTTCTGCTTATATTGTTGCTCAGATTACTGAATCAGTTGGGACGCTTGAAGTGTCCTTGTTGCCACCATCTTTTGATTTTACTGACCTGAGTAGTGGAGTAACAGGCATCGATCCTTATGTTGAGTAGCTAAGTCCTCGAACTTCAAGCCAAAGTATGACGTTGAGCTCTTTAATGTATGAACTTGCTAATAATTCTTCTGAATGTGAACAAGAGTCTATTGAGTCTCACCTGGAGACCCAGGCCCGTGTGCTAGTTGAGATGGATCCTATTTCTCAGCTTGCAAATTCCATGCCTTCACTAGAGAGCCGACTAGAGTTACACATCGTCTATATTACTGAGGTCGAGTTCGTTGAGAAGTTCTATCCTTTCATGAGTGATGATGAAGATGCATATCCACTTTCATGTCAAGAAAAAGTCAGTGAGGTTAAATAAATGCTCGCGCTTTATCTCGAGGAGCCTCATGTGATAGAATTAGAGGCCACCAAGCCTCGTTCTGTTCTTCATTTTGGCATCTCATACATTTTTTAATATTGCTCATCTTTTCCTTGCAAGTCAGTGTCTTTATTTTTTGCAGAGTCAATCCTTCAGTCTTTTGTTTTATTTCCTATTTCTTTTATAAATCTAAAAAACCAAAAAGACCTATCTGGTGCCTTTTAAATGATGAGAAGCCTTATAGCCTTGCCGGACTATATCAACTTATCTAAGAAAGAACTAGAGAAATATGAGAATTTCTTTGTACTATGATAGGGGAAAGGTCACGTTGTGCAACTGGCGTTAAAAATTTGCCATTCTTAGAGGGAGTTAGGTGAACAAATTTATTGCAATCTTGTATTGTTTTTTTCTTAGTTAGTTTTTGTTTTTCTTTTGTAGTTGCCTCTTCTTGCTCCTAAAAAAAAGAAGAGAGAGAGAGGAAAAAAAAAAAGAAGAATCAAATGAAATCGCGCCCTCTTACCACCATCCCATGTTCAAGAACATTTTTTGGGGAGTTTTTCCTGTTCCCTTGAATCTTTTTATTTCATAGAGCTTAGAGTAGAGATACATTGGTGACGATGTATCAATTTAAGTTGGGGGTGGGGTGCATGCTAGGTAATTTTTTATAGCTTGGGGTCCTTAAGCAATGTGCTCGGACTATGTTTGTGTACTTACATGTTTGCTTGCTTTGTTGCTTATTTGTTATGATGAATAGTTGATGACATATTCTTTTTGTGATTAAATTTGTATGAGATAATGTTGGAGAGCATGATCATGAATTTTAGCCCAATTTTAAAAGTTTTCTTATATCACATGCACTTTAAGTCATTATTCTTGCGAACTTAGAGTTCTATTATTTGGTTTGGATTTCTGTTGTCACCTTGAAAGGCCCAACTTTGACTTAAGAGTAACATACTTGTCTTAGAGCAAAACTAGAAAATGTAGATAAAAAAAGCCTAATGTGTGTGATTAAAAAAATAGTTGCTGAAAAAAGGGTAAGTTAAAGGGGGAAAAAAGAGTGAAAAAAAAGCATTGCTAGCTAGCATGAAGGAAATCATACATAAGTATTTCCATGAGCAGTGGAATAATCATTCCAAATTCCATTCGAAATTGAACACAAACAATTACAATCACAAAACGGGAACTAACAGGTCATACAACATACGAAATTACAACATGCTTTAAAATAAGATCAAGGAATAGAGTATCATATCTTTGAAGACTCATTCTTAAAACTCCCTCGATCATGAACTCTTGTTCAATCTCCAAGACAGTAATACATGAACGCTCAAACAAAATGATTGCAACACAGCACGATCAACAATGAACACGAACTCAATGAACATCACAACGAACGATCTCCAAAACTTCGAACTCAGTCGATTTAAGTGAGGACACTACTACAATGGTTACCTTGATATTCTTCGTATGAGAATTCAGGAGGGTGGGCTCTATGGACTTGGTTAGAGGAAGAGAATGGAGGAACAACAATCGTGTAGACGATTGAGCAAGTGGGAGATGAGAAATATTTATCGTATAGACGAATGCTCAATCGTGTAGAAGATGACAGCCTATCGTATAGACAATGCACTGCAATCGTTTAGCTACGACCATCTGAGTGAACTATCGTATAGTGACACTCCACAATCGTTTAGTCTCTCTATGAGCTATCGTTTAGTGAAACACTTTCACTTGATAGCATTCCATGATTTTTTTCCGAATCAAGTAACTCTTCTAAATTAAGAAAACATTTTTCCTTTTATCTCATGGTTACCATAAAACCACAAATAACCTCCCACTCAATTGGTTATTAGAGAAAAAGAGATAATTATACAATAATTAATATTATTATAAATAAATATGATAACCAACTTACCATATTATATTTATAACCTATAGTTTTAATATTTCATCTCATGAAACATATAAACCATAATTCTTTTTCTATTTTATGGTACTTAATATAAATCACATTTACATTAATCCTCCATTTGATGTATCTCATACATCACATTGATTATCTCATATATAATCGAATTTTCTCTTATCAGTTTGAACATTTCAAATCAACCATAATAACTGATTCTCAACTTGAATCCCTGAATTTCCTCTTGTCTTAATGCCTTAGGAGACTAATATACAATACATGAAAAAAATACAAGTACAATATACAATAAACTACGACATACACTATACCCCAGTACCATCTCCCACTTGCCCTAGACAAGAAGCAGCATGTCCCGTAGACCCAGACTCTCCAGATTACCCTCGAACACTTTAGCTGTGAGAGCCTTTGTAAATGGATTAGCATCGTTGTGCTCCGACGCGATCTTCGTGACTACCACATCACCGCGATGCACAATCTCCCTGATCAAGTGATATTTTCGTTTGGTATGCTTGCCTTTACGATGACTCCGAGGTTCCTTTGAATCTACCACAGCCCCCTGTTATCACAATAAAAAGTGATCCATATCCATATTTGGAACAACTTCCAAATCTATAAGAAATTTCCTCAGCCAAACAGCCTTCTTAACAGCTTCACAAGTGGCTACATATTCGGCTTCCATAGTGGAGTCTGCAATGCATCCTTGCGCTATGCTTCGCCACATTACAACCCCTCCATTCAGAGTGAACACTGACCCTGATGTCGATTTACGTGATCGATCAGTCTGAAAGTCAGAGTCTGTGAATCCTGTAAGGATCAAATCCTTATCTCCATACACGAGCATGTAGTCCCTCGTTCTCTAAAGATACTTAAGGATCGTTTTGACCACCGTCCAGTGATCTAATCCTGGATTGGACTGATAATGACTGACAATCCCTACTACATAGCAAATGTCTGGTCTGGTACACAACAATGCATACATTGAGCTTCCAACAACTGAAGCATAGGGAATCCGTCTCATCTTCTCAACCTCTTGAGGTGTCTTAGGACATTGATCCTTAGACAAAATGATTCCATGCCTGAAGGGTAACAAATCCCTCTTGGAATCCTGCATCTTGTACCTGATCAACATATGATCGATGTACGATGCTTGAGACAAGGCTAACTTCTTGTTCTTACGATCCCAAATAATCTAGATCCTTAGAACATACTGTGTCTCTCAAAATCTTTCATTTAGAACTGGGAGGCAAGCCACTTTTTAATGTCTGTCTTAAACCCTACATCATTTCTAATGAGTAGAATATCATCTACATACAATACCAGGAAAGCTACTGAGCTGTTGATGATCTTCTTGTAAACACAAGGCTCATCAACATTCTGATCAAAGCCAAACAATTTGACCGCACTGTCAAATCTAATGTTCCATGATCTAGATGCTTATTTTAGCCCATAAATAGACCGATTAATCTTGTAAACTATTTGCTCTTGATCTAGAATAATGAACCCCTCTGATTGAGCCATGTATATGGTTTCCTCAAGATTACTATTAAGAAACGCAGTCTTGACGTCCATTTTTCATATCTCATAATCATAAAATGTGGCTATGGACAGGAGTTTCCTGATAGACTTGAGCATGACAACAAGTGAGAAAGTTTCCTCATAGTCCACTCCCTTGACCTTGGTATAACACTTTGCCATGAGTCTCGCTTTAAAGGTTAACACCTTTCCATGTACACCTCGTTTTCGCTTGAAGATCCACTTACACCCTATAGGTTTTACCCTATCAGGCTGATCCACAAGTTCCCAGACATTATTGAAGTACATAGACTCCATTTCCTGGTTCATGGCTTTAATCCACTCATCTTTGTCAACATCCCCCATCGTTTGCTTAAAAGACAATGGATCCTCGATCCCATCATCAGAAATGATGTTCTGAGCTTCAGTCAAACCCACGTAGTGTTTTGATGGGTTCATAACCCTCCCAATACGACGAGAAAGTCTCAACTCTTGAGATGGTTGACTAGATGAACCGACCTCAACAACTCTTATTGATCTGTTAGTCTGTTCTACAACTCTTGTTGAACCCTTAGTAGTCTCATTAGAAGTCTCATGTAAAACAAGCTTACTTCATGGCTTATGATCCCTGATGTGGTCTTCTTCCAAGAAGATAACATTTGTAGAAACAAACACTTTGTTCTCACTCGGATCATAGAAGTATCCACCCTTTGTTTCTCCAGGGTATCCTAAAAAGAGGCAAACTTTCGAACGTGGTTCCAACTTCTTCGGGTTAGTCACAAGCACGTGGTTCAGACATCGCCCAAATCTTAAAGTGGCATAAACTATCTTTACGGCCTCTCTACAACTCAAAAGGTGTTTCAGAAACACTTTTCATGGGAATATTGTTCAAAATATAAAATGCAGTCTCCACTGTAAAACCCCAAAACGAGTCTAGAAGATGAGCATAATTCATTATAGACCGAACCATATCCAACAAAGTTCTATTTCTCCTTTCTGATTCACCATTCTGCTGAGGTGTACCTAGGACCGAGAGTTGGGACGTAATTCCATGTTTTATCATATAGTTCTGGAATTGGAGATCCATATACTTTCCACCACGATCAGATCATAGTGTTTTTATCTTTTTACCTAACAAGTTTTCAACTTCAGCCTTATACTCCTCAAACTTGTTAAGGGCTTCAAACTTATATTGTATTAGGTAGAGATACCCATACCTTGAATAATCATCTATGAAAAAGATAAAATATTAATACCCACCTCGAGCTCTAACACTCATCGAACCATAGAGGATCTGAATGTACAAGCTTCAAGGCTTCCTTAGCTCTAAAACCTTTTCTAATAAAAGGTCGTTTGGTTATCTTGCCTTCGAGGCATGATTCACGTACCGACAAGGAGTTTTCTTCTAAATTCTTTAGAAGTCCACATTTCATAAACTGCTCAATCCTATTGAGGTTGATGTGACCTAACCTTAGATGTCAAAGATGGACATTTTCCTTAGGAGAAACTTTTGGTTTTTTAGTTGTTGTCGCCGTACTGAACATTTCAGTATTAATCAAGGATTTTATGACTAACGACCTTAGTACATATAAATTACTTTCCATTGAACCAAATCTCCATACCATTCTTGAAAATAAACACTTTACTCTCAGAAAAGGAGACGGTATAGTCTTGTTCAATGAGACAAGAAACCGAGATTAAGTTCCTTTTAATATGAGGAACTATAAAAACATTATCTAGTAACCGATAACATTTCTTGTCCAAAAATAACTTCAACTTGCTTACAGCAACAACTGAAACAACCTCACGAGTATCGACTCAAAGGGTCATCTCTCCCTGTGGCAACGTTTTCCAGGAACTAAATCCTTGGTAAGAGGAAGTGACGTGATTAGTAGCACCCGAATCAAGGATCCAGGCAGAATCATCATTCTCTACCAAACACGTCTCCAAGACCAATAAATCATATTTATTGTCTTTAGACTTTCTCCTCTTTTGGAGAGTAGTGAGATCAACATCAGAATCTAAATAAGCTCCAAGTTCTATTTCAGAGAATACTTCTCATCGATGAATTTAACAGAGTCAGCAACACTTGCTTTCTCTTCCTAGAGGTTAACTTGGGAATTGACACTACTGTTGTCTTTGTCATCCATCCCTTTGTGCTCGAAAAGTAAGAACTGATGTTCAAATAAATCTTGCAACGAGTCCATGATCTCACGTGCAATGACCATGTTCTCAACCCTTTTGGCCAAAGCATCAAGTTTGCTAGCCAATATGTGAAGTCGAGCGAATGAATTAGCCTTCATCCACACCTCATATGCATTATGAACACTTTGCAATGCGTCAAGGGTTAGGACTTGAGGACACTCCTCAATCATGAAAAACTCAAGGCGTTTACCACAAAATATGTTTTAACGGACTCTTTCCACTGTATGAAATCGGTCAAACCAGAGGTATTTAACAGAAAATCAAACATATTGCTGAAAACAAAAACACATTGACCTACGTTAGGTTTTAGGCAAATACTCATTGAAAAAACATACAACATCTAATATGGTTTAGCAAAACTAACATGAACCCCGTGTGACATCTAGTTTCTCAATGACGCTTCAAATATTTAGGACAAAAGCTATGGAAGGGTGGTCAATTTATCCTTACTCTGAATTGAGACATTCTCAACCAGTCGTTAATACTAGAACAACTCTTGCTTCTATGACGACTAGCCATCATTGATTTGGTCAAGAAATTATTAACTTACTTAGCAATTTTCCGTAAATGTGACCCATCATTTTAGGCCCTAGAGTTCCGCCCCAAGCACCCAATCCGAAGGTAAAAAATTCGATTGGGGCAAAATCTAAATTGACCCTATCCATTTCTGGAGTTGACCTTGATATTGACCAACCACACAAAACCCATCCGAAGGGGGACGCTCCCAAGGCGCCATAGGGAGTGTAATAATGATCTCACGGTGTGAACCAATGAAGGAGACCGCAGGACATGTTGACACGCACCCTTCACCCACTTACTATAAACACTGTCTCTGTCCACTTGATATTGACTCATACAAACACCACCTAAAGGGGGATGCTCCCAGGGCACCCGAGGCCAAGCATGAATCTCACGACGTGATCATTCAAGGAGAAACGTGAGTGGAAGCATTGACATATCATATACATCTCTTCCTCCCACTGAGTATTTTATATCCTAGGGTTTAGTTTATTTAGAAAAATATGGCTAAATATTTTAAATAAATGACTTTTTAGGTTTGTCGAAGAGTAACTTTTACCTTGGAAAGTTGAACAACTTTTGATCATCATCCATTAAACTCTTTAACGGAGTCTTTGATCAACTGTCGCATGCTTGTAGAAAATCTATCTAATTCACCTTTCTTGGTAGGGATGTTTCATTTTCGTCAGCTTAAGTACCCCAGCTTAGACAAAACCCGCCTTAGACAAAATGTCCCTCATAGATAGATTTAATACAATTTTAATCTTTTATACCAATCAATTTAATTCTATTAAACTGATTTAAAAAGATTAAACTAGGTTGTTAGTCCCACTAGAAGTTTGAATTTAGGTCTATCTCAATCCAATTTTAAAACCCTTTTTAAACATGAATTTGTCTAAGTTCGCGTGCAACTCTTTCTAATTGATTTTAGTTCTAATTTCCATTATAACGCTTATAATAGAAACAACCAAAACCATCCACAACGCTAAGCAAACACATATAAGGCATTCATAACAATTACAAATAGCCTAAGTGTCATGCTCCATGCATTGTTCATTTGTTGCTACTTTTATATAATACTTATATAACACATCAACGAACCAAGGAAATATATTTCCATTCACCCTTATACTATAACACTTATAATATAAAGATGATGCATGAATATGCTTACTGCATACATAAATATAACTCTTATATTTCATGATGCATGAGCATGCTTTCTTGTAATTTCATCATGCCATATTGTAACACTTATAATACATGATGCATGAATAATTGCACAACCTAAGGTGGGTTTCAAATCTATATTTCATACACTATGCCATATAAATCACATACATCTCATGTATATTAAACAAAAGTTGATGAATCGGGACAATTAGCCTCAAATCCAAAAAACTAAAGCAAACTATTACAAATAGCAAATAGTCTCTGGTTCAAATAGGTGAATCGGGTCTTGAACTGTCCGGCCGAAGTTCGCGTCTCCTTGATCATGTACCAAAATCCTTGTGATTGCCTACACGAAAGAGTAAACATTTTACTCAATCGTTTACCAATGCTTCCTGAGTTAAACAATCGTTTAGCAACGATCATGTACCTTTACTATGCGATGAAGCATGAGGCACACGATCATACAACACACAATGTACAACCCAAACCTCAAGCGATTGACTAAATGACAATGACGCGGTGAAGCACAATCGTCTAAACGATTGCTGAGCGAACACCAAAATATCGTATATCATGTGATCGTGTAGTCAGTGACTATGCGATGTGGCATACTAACTACACGATCGTTTAGTGCTCGCATATTTTATTAAATGATGCGCATCAAATGCTCCTACTCGATCGTCTACCTCTAACGTCCATGCGATCAGGCAACCAACATTAGTGATAAAGCAAACACTTTACCCATCATTTAGCATTAGCTAAACGATCATTTAGTAAATACTACACGATCACGTAGAAAAATGTACACGATCGTTCAGCCAAATCCCAACGATCGTTTACTTGAGGCTACACGATATAACCAACTCTTGGTTTTCTTCTTCCCTGAGAACCGCATCTCCATGCTTCAAAACTTCATCACAAACGACTTAACTAGCTCAAACAATTTGAATTACAGACTCGATTGCATGTTAATTATGCCAAAAAAGGCAGAGGGCCTTACAAATTAACACTTTGTAATTGAAAGAAAGCTTTAAACAGAGGCAATTCTCCCATAAACATTCATCAACATCCATCCACAAACGCATTTAACATTTAAACATAATGCAGAAAACTCACCATGACTGTAAAAGAAGTTCAAAATAGAAGTGAAATTTGGAATATTAGAACAACATGTCTCTGATACCAATTGAAGGAAATCATACATAAGTATTTCCGAGCAGGGGAATGATCATTCCAAATTCCATTCGAAATTGAACATAAACAATTACAATCACAAAACAAAAACTAACAGGTCATGCAACATACGAAATTATAACATGCTTTAAGATAAGATCAAGGAATAAAGTATTATACCTTTGAAGACTCATTCTTTAAACTCCCTCGATCACGGATGCTCGTTCAGTCTTCAAGACTGCAATACACAAACGCTCGAACAAAATGACCGCAATACAGCACGATCAACAATGAACACGAATGCAACGAACACCACAACGAACGGCCTCCAAAACCTCGAACTCAATCGAGTTGAGTGGGGACACCACCAAAATGGTTACCTTGGTATTCTCGGTGTGAGAATCCAAGAGTGTGGGTTCTGTATGGACTTGAATAGAGGAAGAGACTGGAGGAACAATAATCGTGTAGGCGATTGAGCCAGTGGGAGATGATAAGTGTCTATCGTATAGACGAATGCTCAATCATGTAGAAGATGGTAGCCTATCGTATAGACAATGCCATGCGATCGTTTAGCTATGACAAGCTGAGCGAACTATCGTATAGTGACACTCCACGATCGTTTACTCTCTCTATGAGCCATCGTTTAGTGAAACACGTTCACTTGATAACATTCCGTGAGTTTCTTTCCGAATCAAGTAACTCTTCTAAATATAAGAAAACATTTTTGCTTTTATCTCACGGTTACCATAAAACCACCAATAACCTCCCACTCAATTGGTTATTAGAGATAAAGAGATAATTATCCAATAATTAATATTATTATAAATAAATATGATAACCAACTTACCTTATTATATTTATAACGTATAATTTTAATATTTCATCTCATGAAACATATAAATCATAGCTCTTTTTTCTATTTTATGGTATTTAATGTAAATCTGTGAAACCCGAATTTTCATTTTTCCTACTTAAGTAGGTGTTAAAAGGAATTAACTAAGTGAAAGTTAAATACTATATTACAGGGAAGGAAATTTCTAAGTGTTTAGTAGATTTTCCTCGAGTAATTTAAGGTGAGCTTTAATTGGAGAAATTGTAGTGAAATTTGCCTAAGTGTAAAGTAAAAAATGAACCATGCGTTAAGAGACATTAACGCATAAGATGAGAAGAAAGGCGACCTGTGTTCGTAGGGATGAACGCATGATTGGCCGAAGTGTTGGCAAAAGGCATTGCCAAGATTTGCTCATGCATTGGGTATGCGTGAGCAAGAGCAGAGAAAGCGAAATGTTGTGTGCAAGGCAGTGGGTAGACAATTGTCTAGTAGATGAGCAGCGCGACACGATGAGGTGGGCGATCGTGTAGTCATTTCACGGAGGTAAACGATGCTCGCAATAGCTAAGAGCGAGATTAGCGAGATCGTTGAGAGCGAGATTGGAGAAGAGCGAGGGAATGAGAGAGAGCGAGAGTGGAGAAAGCGAGAGAATGGGAGAGAGCGAGAGAATGAGAGAGAGTGAGAGTGGAGAGAGCGAGAGTTTGAGCGAGAACGTAGGAGAGAGCGAGAGCCACGAGAGCAAAACCAGCGAGAAAGTTGGAGAGAGCGAGAGCCACGAGATCGAAACCAGCGAGATTGGGATAGATGGACGAATTTGAAGAGAATTGGATGCGGTCATTAGTAATTGGGATAAATAAATCAGAAATTAAGCAGATGAAGTGGCAAAAGGAGATTACATGTAGGAAGATTTTTATCAACTTAAGTAGGTAGTGTACGATTGAGATTACATGCAAATTAAGATAATTTTTGTTGGCAAACCCAGAATTAGACAACTCAAAGCTCGGCTAGCCAGAGTTAGCGTGGTAGCCTAAGAAAGAACCATTTGTATGGTGAGTTGTCGTGAGGAAAGAGGCTGGGAACGACTATAAATAGGAGGCCTCGACATGAAGGTTAAACTCATTCCAAACAATTTTAGTAGTAAACATCCTAAGTAGAGAGTGAACATTTAGTGGGAAAGCTGCCGTTGGTGGTGGAGGCAAGGAATTCGAAGGAGGTGCTGCACAGCTTCACATTCGATTTGTGTTGGAGTAGGGTAAGCCGGTAGTTTCTTTAAAAAGTGTTTTCAAATATATTTATGAAATGATATTAATTGGGAATTTTCCTTGAAACAATAAAAATGACAGGGAGACATTAAGTAAATTACGATAGGAGAACTTACAAACTGTGAGTGTTATATAGCTTTGATAATTAAAGCATATTGTGAGTGTTATATAGCTTTGATAATTAAAGCATATGATGAGTGTTTATATAGCTTTGATAATAGATGCATATTGTGAGTATTTATAGCTTTGATATGAGTATTTACTTAGCTTTATGCTTTGATATATGAATATATGCATATGTAAATGCAAAATACATGCTTTTGATGATATGATGATCTACATGATATTATTTGTGTAATGACTATGGAAACTAGAATTTTACCCGGGATATAGTTAGCATGCTTAACAAAAGGTGCTTGGCAGAAAAATATAGTCGGCCTCAGTCGGCGGGAAATAATAGTCGGCTTCGGTCGGCAGGAAATAATAGTCGGTGACGACCGGCGGAAAATATAGTTAAGTACCTAAGCATGACTAGCGGGATAAAGAAATAGTCGGTGTGCACACTGGCGGGAAATGGGTCATAGGAGGTTTCTATAGGTGATTGTGATGATTGATGATGATGTTATATGAATGCCACGTGTAGCATGGGAATAAAGGTTACTAATTGCATGACTATATCTACAACCATGCATAAGTTGTACTGTGAGTATTATCATGAGATTGATTTCCCAAAAACGATGATTTGCAAAGTGATTTCTGTCTTAAAAGAACCACTCACTGGGCTTAGTAGCTCACACTCTTCAAAATATTTTCTTATATCCCCCCTAGATAGCGAAAAGGTGAAGAGTTCCAGGATGCTGCTATGGTCAAGGCCTGCCACATGCCATAGTTACAATTCCGAAGGGTTTTACAGTTGTTGTTGTAACTTTGTTGTTAAGTCTTTCAGTTGTATAAACGTAACATTGTTGTAACATAAAATGGGCCTACTTAATTAGTTTGTTGTTAAATTTGTACATTGGTATCAGAGTTATTTCTGCAAGAGTTATTAGGCAGTAAGTGTCAACCAAAGGGTTGATAACTGCTGTCAATTACGCCCTCTCCCAGGCTCGGAGGGTGGTCTGGAGCGGGGTGTGACAAAATTACATTTACATTAATCCTTCACTTGATGTATCTCATACATCACACCTATTATATCATATAAAATCGAATTTCCTCTTGTCAATTTGAACATTTCAAATCAACCCCAAGAACTGATTCTCAACTTGAATCCATTGAGCTACCAAGGAGACCTTATGGACCTGTAGTTTGAAGCTCTAACGGTATGCGAATAGCTGACTAAAATCTTTAGTCATGAGATCCACCATTCGTTAACTGTCGGGTACTCCACTAAAGATCGACAGCTGCACTCTGCTCATTACAAATATATTTTTTTATCAACCAATCTACAGTGCGATAACCCTTCACAGATCGCTTGTAAGTATAGATAGGTCAACTTACCGTTTTACCCCTGTAGTGACATCTAACTCCTTAAGTATCACCGATCCCTCTAATGAATATAAGTCACAGTCCTACTATGATCGAGTTCTTTCTTCCAAAGAGAAGTTGTGGCCACTATGTTCAAGACCCGAAATTAGCCCTTAAGGGAGCAATCTATCTACTTACCCCTGCTCTGGGGAATGAGAGAATTTCATCTTGTATAACTGAGTTCCCAGCTGCCAAATCAGACAAATCCCCAAAAAGGTAGGCATGTTGAGCTGGTAATCTGGCCACTTTCACCTATACTAATCAAAGGACCACCTTCAAAGGCAGGAGTTCCTAAAACACTCACGATTAAGGTCATGTCACCTATGGTTGTTTAGATGAGATGTAAGTCTCATGTATTAACGACATTATATAAAGAGACTAGTCATCTCGTGGTCCGGTCTTATACAAACTCTTTGTATAGGATACTTCCGCTTGCATGTCTCCACATGAATGGTCAGGATCTACCATCTTTAGTAGTTCACAATACTTGTAAATCTCTATAAAACGGGCCGTATCCGTAGTGTCACAAGGATTAGGTATCCCTCCTTAATCCTTATACTATAGACCTTTTCAAGTTATCACTTAAAGCATGATCCATTTGTATATCTCATATACATGCTTAAGTTTACATACAATAACCATGGAGCTTTGTTTAGGATATGAGTAAAAGCAAAATAAAATAACTTTTTTTTTTATTCATAACAATGTGTACAGTTTACAAACTATGAGACTTCGGGAGAATTAAGACACCAATCCCAACATAGTAGAGAAAAGAAGCGTGTATGTTGTGCATGGATAGAGGTGAAAACAGTTACCTTCGCCGTGTCTGGTTAGGGCCCCGTGGGAAAAGAGTGGATAGATTCCCTAAGGTTGAATGTGAAAGCTAGCCCTCTAGGTACAACAAATCCCTTTACGTTTTGTGTGCATGAGTTAGGCACCCTTATTTTAGTGTTGCTCTCTGTTTTGCAAGTTTGGTGTCAATAACCGAGCCAGAGTCGAGGGAAAATGGATTGAGAACCTTATAAAACGTTTCCGAGTTGTGCAAGCTTAACTAGAAAGACTCTGGGCTCACTCAAGCATGAATAAATTTAGAATCATTTTTTAGTAATGCTTTTCATTGATTGATTATAATCCAATCTCATTCTTGATTGCAAATTTCATCCCAATTAACTGTTGAGACTAGAGTAACAACCTTTGCAATTTGAGCAAGCATATATATTTTTTAAGAATGAATATTTTTGCTTGAATGTATATTCCTACCTTGCTTGGGATGAGCAAAAATTAAGTTAGGGGTATTTGTTAGAGCTATAAAAGTACTATTTTCCTAGGCTTAATTGAGGCTCGTTAATGGATTTTACATGTTAATTATGCTATTTTGTAGACATTGAGCACCAAAGAGGTAGATTCAAGCTTAAGATGTCAATTGGGGTTAATTCGAAGCAATTTGGAGGTGATTTGAGCATCCAAGCTTCAAATGAGGAGAAATGATCAAAATGCCCTTATCCTGAGCGTTGCAACCCTATATAAAGCATAATCAATGCTCTAAGGCAGAATTAGATATCATTGCGGCATTGCAACCTTCACTCAACACTGCAACGCAACTCTAGAAGATAGTATGCTCGTATACAGGGTAGCATTGCGATGCTACACACCAGCGATGCAACGCTACGTACATTGACAGAACGTTAACGTGCACATGCGCCTCATGCAAGCTAGCATAGCAGCAATGTCGCGTCTCTACCATTACGCTAGAGGTTTGAATTGCATAACGACATTGCAATGCTCCAGCTAGCGTCGCGACGCTGCCACTTTAATTGTAAATAATCTCTTCGATTTTATGGTTGAGGGGATGCAAATTTTTATGGAGGTCGAGGAGAGGCTTAGTTTTCTTCCTTTTCCTTTATCTTTTCAGCATCAATAAGTTAGATTTTTGTTTTCTTTTGGGGTTGTAATTCAATAGATTGTAGTTCCTTCATGGATTTGTCAATGCATCTTTAAAGTAATTCCTATCTAATTTCTTTGAGTAAGAGTTTCTATGTTCAATTTCTTGAGATTTCTTTAATTATATTTAATATTCTTCAATTCTATGCTTTCTTTGAATCTCGATCTAATTTAGAATCTTAGTAACACATGTTCAACCTAGGTTCAAAGGACACTTTGTTTAATTGAATAAGGCTATCTAAACAATTAGTTAACACAATTGAATCCTTTATCTTCATGTATGAATTTTATTTCTCCGTGGTCACTATCGAACCCAATAGAATTAAAAAGATATAGTTTAATTAGCGAATGACTTTCCAACCTTAATTAATACTTAGGACGCTTGATTGATTTTGTTCTAATTAGTTCTCGGCCTTTGTAGAGACTAGTTAAATCAAATTGATTTAGTAGTTGGGCATGCATAGAATGGAATGTTTATTTAATTGATGGACTCCAAGAAAGAAATTTGTATGGAATTCTCTCTCTTACTCTAAACATTAGATAGACTCCTATCTTAGATTATATTTACCCTTTGCATTTTAAATTCATTTAGTTTTTCCTGTCAACCAAATCCAAAACCTCCCTTTTTACTGGTTTCCGTTGTCAAATTTTGCTTAGGAGAGATTTAATTTTTGTGCTCCTTGTGGTTCAATCCCGTACTTGCCATTTGTGCTACCTAGTACTATAAGTAGTGGTTCAGAGAATTATAAATATTATTTGTCTAGGCTAGGGTTTGTAACTTAATTTCAGAGATTTGGTGGGTTTTAATTATGCATTGTGAATATATGGTTTGCACTTGGATGTTCTAAAAAATTGGCATGTAGATTACTGATGTAGTTCAATTCGATTTGTAAGGAACCGATGTTTTTTGGGCATTTATTTCCTTGCTATAAAGTCTATAAGTCCATGTCACTCGTATGAAGAATTTACCAAGAATCAAGCTTCAATTTGGAGCAAGAACGAAGCAAAATGGACAAAGGGTTAAAGTAGAGGTTGCATTCTTCCTTGAAGCGTAAGGCGCAACGTAATTAGACTGCACATTATGTTGTAAGGCAGAATGGCCAGTGTAGCTACGCTTAGCCTCAGCGTTGTGACACTGAGATGGAGCATAGTTACGTAGTGTGGAGTGTAGTGTTACACTGTGGAAAGCTCTAGACTAGTGTAACTACGTTCCTTCTGATCGTTGTTATGCTTTGAGTGGCTTTCTCGTGCACGCAAACGACCAATAGGTCGTGGGTTTGAAGCTTGGGCAGTTTCCTTAAGCATTTTTTTTTTATGTAATTTCAATTATTATGTAATTTTATTATTTTTTAATTAATTAAATTATTATAAGAGTTATATTAATTTAATTAATTACTTAGGATGCCAATTTTTGGTCCAAAGTTGTTATTTATTATATTATACATATGATGTACGATTTAATTTCAATATATTACATAATGTATGTCACATAGTTTAAAATTCCACCATAGGATAAACATATGATCATGTATCATTTTTTAATATAAGTGTTATATTATATGGTTGCATGATTAATTAAGCATGCTCATGCATCATATTAAATATAAATGTTGTATTATATGGTTACATGCATTAATAACATGTCCATGCATCATACCATATTATTGTTGTTATATTATAGATTTGATGATGGTTATATGTTTATTTTCATTACTGCATAAAGCATGAAGCATGACATTATATAGAGTTATGTTATATAATAAAAATGGCAATGCATGAAGCATGACACTATATAGAAATTATAATTGTTATATTTCATGTATGTCATTCGATACATGTTTATAGGTTTTAATCATTTCATTATCTTTTATAGGAATTATAAGTATAATGAAATTAGAATTAAAATCTATAATCAAGAGTTGCATCCAAACTAGGTTAAAATTAATGTTAAATGGTTTAAAATTGATTTCATTTAGATCTATGTTGAAATATTTCTAATGTAATTAGAAATTGGTTAATCTTTTATTTTTTTAATAGGATTAAAATGAAAATAATAAAAGATCGACTTTGTAAAATAATTGCCTATAAGGGACCTTTGCCTAAGGTAGGTTTTGTCCAGGCTGAGGTATTTAAGCTGATGGAAACGGAACAACCCTACTTGAAAACCAACCTAGAAGGTGAATTAGACAAATATTTTATAAGCATGCAATATATGATTGGGTTTAATAAACAATAATCATATATTGTTAAACTATCCAATATAAGTGTTATATTGGGTAAATACTTAGTGGGAGGAAAAAGAGGTATATGATATGTCACTTTTTCATTCACGTTCTCCCTTAATATTCACAGAGTGAATCTCATGCTTGGCCTTGAGGCGCCTTGGGAGTATCCCTCTTCGGATGATGTTTGCATGGGTTATATCAAGGTGAATGGAAAAATTATTTATAGTAAATGGGAAAAGGATGTGTGTCAACATGTCCTACGGTGGTTTGCATCATGAGATTTTCTTGCACGACCTCGAGGCGTCCTGAGAGCGTCCCCTTTTGGATAGTTTGTGCATTAGGTCAATACTAGGGCGAACTCTAAACATGGAAAAAATTGCTTTAGTTTTTTTCCCAATCGGTTTTTCTCTTTGTTGGCTCATTGGAGTGGAACATTAGGGTCTAAAATGGAGGGTCACACTTACAGGAAATTGTTAAGCAAGTTAATAATTTCTTGACCAAATCAATGTTGACTAATTATTATTGAAATAAGAGTTATTCTGGTGTCATGATTGGTTGACAGTGTCTCAGTTTAATGAACGGGTGACTAACCACCCTTCGATGGCTTTTATCCTAAATTATTGAAGCATCATTGCAAAATGTAAATGAGGTTCATTAAAAATTTGCTAAACTTGATTGGATTTATAAAAGTTATACTAAAATCTAATGTAGATCAATTTATTTCATTTCAGCAATATGTCAAGTACAGTTTTTCAATGTTAGCCTCTATAAATTTGACCACAGCTAATTATTCAACATGGAAAAATTTATCTTGAAACAATTTTCGTGGTTGAAAAACTAAATTTTGTCTTAACTGAGGAATGTTCTTTAGTCCCAACCCCTAATGCAATACGAAATGTTCGTGATGCATATGAAAGACAGAGGCTAATACTAAGGTCTAAGTTTACATTTTGGAGAGCATACCTGATGTCTTAGCCAAAAGATATAAGTGCATGGTCACTGCACTTCAGATCATGAAATCATTGTAGGAATAGTTTGAGCGAGATTCTCACAACTTAAGCAAGATGGGTTTGGTTTTGACAAAACGAGTAATGTCAGCTCTCTAAATGAATTCTAGTCCATATTGAATGTCAAGGGACTTAGAGGAGGCAAACGTTGCCAACTCTATTGAAGTTCATCAAAGTGGTCCGACCTCTGAGATAAAACTTGGGGTTTATGGTAATAGATTTGAAGTTAATCCCATTGCACTCCATAAAAGGAAGAGATCAAATGACAGCAAATCTGATTTGCTTGTCTTAAAAACGTGTTTAGTGGAAAATAATGATTTTGTTTGGATAATTGATTGAAGGGCCACTAACCATGAATGTTCTTTCTCTCAGGGAATTAATTCCTAGAGATAATTAGAAGCTGGAGAAATGACTTTTGGAGTTGGTATTGTAGCGATCGTTTCAATTGTTGTCGTAGGCAGACTCAAGTTAATTTTGAACAAATGATGTATATATTTTGTTCCTAATAGCAAAAGGAATTTAATTCCCATTTCGTGTTTGATTGGTATTCTCTTTCCTTCTATTAAAAAAGTGCTTATTTTTAAGAATGGAATGGAGATAGGCTATGCTTTAATAAGAAAGTAACTTGTATGTACTAAAGCTGTTAGTTAGAAAGATTGTCCTAAATACTAAAATGTTCAGAACAGTAAAAACTAAGAGACGCAGAATTTCTCCTAAAGAAAATGTCTACTTTGGCATCTAAGGTTAGATCACATTAATCTCAATAGGATTGAGAGTTTGGTTAAAAATGGGTTTCTAAATAGTTTAGAAGAAAACTCTTTACCTGTATATGAGTCATGCCTAGAAGGCAAAATGACAAAACAACCTTTTACTGGAAAAGATTGTAGAGCCATAGACCTTGGAGTTTATACATTCAACATTCAGATCTTTGCGGTCCGATGAATATAAAAGCAAGAAAGTGTATTTAATATTTCATCTGTTTCATAGATTATTCAAGATATGGGTATCTTTACCTAATGCAGCATAAGTGTGAAGCTCTTAAAAAATTCAAGGAGTATAAGATTGAGGTTGAAAACTTGTTTAGTAAAATGATAAAAACACTTCGATTTGATCGTGGTGGAAAGTATATGGACCTAAGGTTCCAAAACTATATGGTAGAACAGAGAAGAATGTCCCAACTCTTAGCCCCTGGTATACCTCAGCAGAATGCTGTATCAAAAATAAGAAATAGAACCTTGTTGAACATGGTTTGGTCTATGATGAACTATGGTATACTTTCTGGCTCGTTATGGGGATATGTAGTAAAGACTGCAGTTTATATTTTGAACAACGTTCCATCAAAAAGTGTTTCTGAAACACCTTTTAAGCTTTGGAGAGATTGTAAAGATAGTTTATGCCACTTCAGAATTTGGGGATGTCAGGCACATAGGTTAATGACCAATCCTAAAAGTTGCTTTAAAGAGTATGCCTATCTGTAGGGTACCCAGGGAAATGAAAGGTGGGTACTTCTTTGATCCTAAAAAGAATAAAGTGTTTGTATTGAAAAATGCTACTTTTTTGGAAGAAGACAACATGAGGGACCACAAACCAAGAAGGAAAATAGTATTAAATGAAATTTCCAATGAAACTACTGAGACTTCAACAAGGGTTGTTGAAGAGGCTAGTTCATCAATAAGAGTTGTTGATGTCAGTTCATCTAGTCAAGCACATCAATCTCAAGGGTTGAGTTTGTCTCAACTAATGGGAGGGTTATGAACCCACCTGTTCACTACATGGGTTTAATAGAAGCCCAAGACATCATATTTGATGATGAGGTTGAGGATCGGTTGTTTTACAAACAAGCAATGGAAGAGGATGATGAATTAAAGCCATGAATCAAGAAATGAAGCCTATGTACTTCAATTATGTCTGGGAGCTTGTAGATTAACCTGATGGAGTAAAACCTATAGGTTGCAAATGGACCCACAAGAGAAAAATAGGTGTAGATGGAAAGGCACAGACCTTTAGGTTGTCTAGTGGTAAAAGGTTATACCCAAGTTGAGGGAGTGGACTATGAAGAAACTTTCTCACATGTTATCATGCTAAAGTCTATTCAGATTCTCTTGTCTATTGCCACATATTATGACTATGAGGTACGAAAAATGGACTTTAAGATTGCTCTTTTAATGGTAATCTTGAAAAGACCATCTACATAAATCAACCAGAGGGATTCATTGAGAAAGGTTAAGAGAAAAAATTTCAAGCTTAATCAATCCATATATGGATTGTAATAAGCATCTCGAGCTTGGAATATAATATTTGATACTGGGATGAAATCTTATGCCTTTGATCAGAATGTTGATGAACCATGTGTTTATAAGAAAAACTATCAATAGTTCAGTAGCTTTCCCTGTATTGTATGTGGATGATATCCTACTCATTGGGAATTATGTAGGTTTACTGACATATGTAAATAAATAACTAGCTGCCTAGTTCCAAATGAAAGATTTGGGCTAGGTACAGTTTGTTCTAATGATCCAAATTATCAGAGATTGTAAGAATAAAACATTGACTTTGTCTTAGGTATCGTATATTGACAAGATGCTCGTCAGACATTCAACGCATAATTCCAAGAAGGGTTTATCGTCTTTCAGGCATGGATTTGTCTTGTATAAGGAATAGTGTCCTAAGACTCCTTGAGAGGTTGAGGAAATGAGACGAATTCTCTATGCATTATTGGCAGCCTTACGTATGCAATGTTATTACTAGATCTAACATTTGCTAATCTTAAGCGTTGGGGTCGTCGAACGTTGTCTTGGAAGTCGTCGTCGATCAGTATCGTCGAACGTCGTCGAACACGCGCTGCAGTCGATCAACACAGGTAATCTCTCTTTTTCATGGTTATGTTTAAGTTATTTTGATGATGAAATTAGGGTTTCTTTATGGTTTTTGATGGTGAAATGAGGGTTTGTTTAGGTTTTTTATGGTGAAATCATGGTTTGTTTGTTCTTTTCATGGATGTTTTTGATGGATTCTGTTTAGGATAATTTCCTTGAGCTTTTGCAAATGGAAATTTATGTCCATAACTAATCTTTGCTCCTGAGTTTATTACTATTGGGGATGATGCCCTAAAGTCTCGTGCCCTGTAGTTTGTAAACAGTTTGTACGAACGCTTGTGGTGTATAATATATGATATTTACTTCACTTCTTGATTTTGCTCATATTGGATATTTTATTTGCTTTACCACAAACTAATAAACTAAAATCTCTGGTTACATAAGCATGTATGTGGTGACATAAAAGTGGATCGTGTGTTAAGTGATAACCAAAATGGTTTGTAGTATATGGATATAGGAGGGAAACCTTATCCTGGTAAGGTTACGGATGCGGCCCACTTTGTGGAATAGTTACAAATGTTGTGACTTATCACAGATGATCTGATCCTGATCATTCATGTAGGGGACATACGAGTGGGGGCGTCCTATACAAAGAGTTTGCATAAGACCTGACCATGTAGTGTTAACATCTCATTATATAACGTCGTTCATGACAGAGACTTCACTTTACTAGGATGACCATAGGTAACATGACCTCAATCCTTAGTGAGTTGGTAACTCCTGCCATTGAGGGTGGTCCTTTGATTTGCATGGGTGCGAGTGACCAGGTCGCCGACTCAAACCTACCACTTTGAGGATTCGTCTGATTTGGGAGTTGGGAATGCAGCTACATAAGATGGAATTCACTTCTTTTCCGAAGTAGGGGTAAGTAGATAGATAACTCCCTTAAGGGCTCATCTCGGGGCTTGAATGATGTGGTGCCACACACATTCTCTTGGCCCGAGAGGTGTTCACACATAGTAGGACTATGTTGTATTATTCATTAGAGGGATCAATGGTACTTAAGGAGTGAGATGTAACTACAGGGGAAAAACAGTAAATTGGCCCAACTGTACTTACGAGCATTTGTGAAGGGTTATCGTACTCATGATTGGTTATATCTGATGGACACAGAAATATATTTGTGGTAAGAAGAGTTCAGCTATCGGTCTTTAGTGGAATGCCTGGTAGTTAACAAATGGTGGATCTTGTGGCTAAAGAGTTTAGTAAGCTATTCACGTACTGTTAGAGCTTCGAGCCATAGGTTCATAAGGTCCCTTTGGTAGCTTGGATACAAGTTGAGAATAAGTTTTTTGTCAGTTTGAAATGTTCAAATTGACAAAAGGGAGTTCGATTATATATATAAATATGGTTTATATCAAGTAGAGGAGAAAATACTATGGTCGATATAAGATATCAATCAAACTATAGATTATGAATATAATATAATTATATTTATTATTTTATTAATTAGACAGTTATGAGATGATTGCCCGAAGTTTTCTCCAAAATCATGCGTTAGTGGGAGTTTAATTCAGTTATAACTGAAGAATAAAATGAAAATTGTTTTCATTTTGTAAAATATCTAAGAGAGACGCATGTTTTAGCTTACGGTGATTTGCATCCATCGCTTAGTATTTGCGGAGCATATACGATAGAGCAAGTTTACTAAACGACCGAATTCACCCGCACATGCATTCACTAAATGATTGCTTACCATTTCCTAAACGATCGCTTAACGCTCGAGCCTAACTAAACGATCGTATAGACGATTGCCCAGTTTTTCCTACACGATCGTGTATCTCGCCTAAACGATCAAGCACCCGACTATATGATAGTCTTTCCATTCTCCCACTTGCTTGATCTTTAGTACACGATTGCCTTTCCTCCTCACCTCTACCAAATCTGAACAAAGCCCACCCTTTGGATTCTCACTCCGAGAATACTGAGGGCTCCGAGTGGTGGTGTCATCTCCGTTTCCTAGTGTTCGTGTGAAGCCGTTTGTGGTAGACGATAGAAGAGTTGCTGTACGATTGCCTGACGTTCTAGCGAGAGGAGTTCGTTCGCGGAGAGAGCAAGAGTTCAAGCGAAGAAAGTCTTCAACTGGTATGTTCTCTCGGTCTCTTGTATTTTATTCTTTAAGAATGCCAGTAATTTAGTGTTATTTAATGCATATCTGTATGTGTGAATGTATATGTGGAAATTCTATCACATGAATTGGAAAGATCCACTTCCGCTTATATGTACTCTTGTATAAGAGTTCCTTCAATTACAACAATCAAAATTAATTAATATATTAGCAATCTTTTTAAATTTTCATACGCTATGGCATGAATTGTAGTACTCTAAAGAAAAGAAAAAAGATACAAAAATTGAAGAATGCTACTTTCTCTCTATTTTGAATCTGTTCTTGAATCTTCGAGTGTTATTCACCATTATTAAAACTAATAAAACATAATCAACTTTTTATAGTGTCATTTTCTCTTTATCAATTAGATAAGTTTTATTGATGAAAATAACATAGTATTCATATAGTTAATAATTAATCTAGATTTCGTTTGGTAACTATTTTGACCTCATTTGATAATGTTTTCGTGTTTAGTTTTTTGTTGATCAAATTCTTAATTTTTGGATCAAACACAGGTTATAATTTGTTTTGGATTATAAATTTGGTTAGAAAATATTTATTTTTAAGGATGAATAAAAAATGGATAAAACTTAGAAATAAGTTGTTGATCGGGTACAGAGAAAGAGTATCCCAATTTTTAGATGTGGCGAAGTTTCATGTTAATGATTCTGGATGAACAAGTTGCTCATATAATAATTGTATGAATTCAATGTGGGAGTCATTAGAGTGCGTGGATTGACATCTATTAACATATGAAATATCCCCCTAATACTATGAATGGGTATATCATGGAGAGCCAATCAACTTATCTAGAGGTTTTGAAAGTCATAAAACTTATTCGTTACATTATGATGAAGAAACTAACATAAATCGTAATGATATTGAAGAAAATGATATGTTGAATCTTATAAATGATTTACAAGTTCCAATGGAAAACGAAGATGCAAATGAAGAAAGAATCGAGAATGAATTGTTCTCTAATGGTCGAGAAAGAGATACAACAAACTTATTTGAGGATTTAATGGCTGAAACACGTAATGAACTACACTCTGGTTCACAATTTTCGTCATTGAACTTTTTAATGAAGTTGATGCATATCAAATTTCTAAATGGTTGGTGTAAAAAATCGTTTGACATGTTGTTAGAACGTTAAAAGCAGCGGTTCTAGCCGACATCGTTATACCTACTTCCTTTTATGAAGTTAAGCGAAACATGTGTGACTTAGGCCTAGGTTATGAATCTATTCATGCATGCAAATACGATTATGTATTGTATTGGAAAGAATTTGCAGATTTATAGTAATGTCCAGTTTGTGGTGAGCATCGGTACAAAGTTAATGATGACAAGAGTAAAAAATCCCACATAAGGTACAATGTCATTTCCCATTAATACTAAGATTAAAGTGATTGTTTGCATAGAAAGAAGGTGCTTCTGACATGAAATGGCATAAAGATACATGAGTTAAAATGGAGGATGTGTTACAACATCCAGCTGATGCAGATGGGTGAAAACATTGTGATCGTGAATTTTCTCATTTCGCTTTAGCTCCTTGAAATGTTCGTTTGGGATTAGCTTCAGATGGGTTTAATCTGTTTGGAAATATGAGTTTGTGGCTTGTGGTGATAATCCCTTATAATTTTCCACCTTGTAAATGCATGAAGGAGACAAACTTCTTCATGTCTTTGCTCATAACTGGTCCAAAATCTCTTGGAAAGAAAATTGATATTTACTTGCAACCGTTGATTGAAGATTTGAAAGAATTATAGACTATTGGTGTACGAACTTATGATTTTGTTATCGGTCATTTTTTTTACTATATGCAACCTTATTGTGGACTATTAATGACTTGGTTGCGTACGATAACTTATCTGGGTGGAGTACAAAAGATTATCAAGCATGTCCCATATGCAAAGAAGATAAATCGTCTTTCGGGGTGAGAGAAAAAATATAACTCATAGGACATCGACGTTATCTTTCATAGAATCATAGTTGACGTAGAAGCATGCAACATGACGAAAAAGTTGAATGTAGGCCTTCTCCAGTCGTAATGAATGGAGAAGAGATCTTACAACAAATAAATATGTTGAATTTTCCTGTGCTTAGCAAACATCCATCGAAGAAAGATAAAAAAAGAAAATAAATTCTAAACTGAACTAAGAAAAGTATTTTTTTCCAACTTCCATATTGGTCCAGACTATTGTTACGAAATAAATTGTATGTAATGCGTATTGAAAAAATATATGTGACAACTTGGTAGGCACATTGTTAAATATTGAAGGAAAAATGAAGGATACAACAAATGCTTGGTTAGACCTACAAGATTTGAAGATAAGAAAAGATTTATACTTGATACAGGTTGATAATAGATTTGTAAAGCTATATGCAATGTACACATTAATTAATAGTGAACGGATTTCATTTTATAAGTATTATAAATTAGTGAAATTTTCTGATGAATTCGTGTTTAATATATTATTATGTGTGAATGATAAAGACAGAAAAATATTGGGGCTGAAAACACACGATGCCATGTTTTGCTTCATAGACTACTCCCTATTAGTATTCAAGCATACTTACTAAAGAACGTGTCCACTGCTATTGTTGAATTTTGTGCACTCTTTCACGACTTATGTGAAAAAATAGTACGTTAAGTGATTTGAACCAACTACAAGTAGACATTATAGTCATACTTTGTAAGTTGGAGAAAATATTCTCGTCTGCCTTATTCGATGTAATTGAAGAAAATCGTGCACGAGGATTTCCATGAGCAGTGGAAAGATTATTCCAAATTACAATCATATATGAACTTTACAATTACAGTCATAAACAAAAACATACGGTTATGCATTCATTACAGAAATTACAGCATGACACAACAAATAATCTAGGAGAAATCTACACACATTTGTAGACTCATCTCCACGCTCCTTGATCACGAATGCTTGAACATAGCAACCTCGAACGCTCCTCTAACACTACCGCTACACTGTACGAGCACGACACACTCAAACTTAGTGATCGCCTTGGTCATGAGCACCTCAATAGCATGGACGACCTCCACAGAACCTCAACGGTGTCGAGTTGAGTATGACACTACCAAGAAGGCTACCTTGGTATTCTCGGTGTGAGAATCCAGAGGGTGGACTTTGTGTGGACTTGGTTTGAGGCAAAAGACGGAAGAAACAATAATCGTGTAAACAATTGAGCAAGTAGGAGAAGACTGAACCTATTGTATAGGTCAATGCCCAATCATTTAGCAAAAGTTAAACGATCGTCTAGCAAAAGCTAAGCGATCGTTTAGCTCATCACTTAGTTGCATGTTTGTCGCCTACAAACACTACACGATCGTTTAGCTCGCTCTAAGTTGTCGCTTAGTAAATTCTATTTACTTGACAACTTTCGTGAGATTATTTCCTGTGAGAAAAAAAATCTTAAAATCACTTTTCAACATTACTAAAATTAGGAAAACAATTTTCATGAAACCACCAATAACCCCTCACTCAATTAGTTATTAGAGAAAAAGAATTAATTATTCAATAATTAATATTATTATAAATATAAATGATAACCAACTTATCATACTATATTTATAACCTATAGTTTTAATATTTCATCTTATGATACATATAAACCATAGTTTTTTTTTTCTATTCCATGTTACTTAATGTAAATCTCATTTACATTAATCCTCCACTAGATGTATCTCATATGCCATACTGATCATATTATGTATAATCGAATTACCTTTTGTCAATTTGAATATTTCAAATCAACACCAAGAACTGATCCTCAACTGAATCCATTGAGTTACCAAGGAGACCTTATAGACCTGTAGCTTGAAGCTCCAATGGTATGTGAATAACTGATTAAACTCTTTAGTCACGGGATCCACCATCTATTAACTGCTAGACACTCCACTAAATACCAATAGTTGAACTCTTCTTACCACTGATATATTATGTGTCCATCTTAATCAATCAGCAGCGTGACAATCCTTCACAGATTGCTCGTAAGTACAACTCGACCAATAACTGATGTGCTTCTGTAGTTACATCTAACTCCTTAAGTACCATTGATCCCTCTAATGAACATAAGTCATAGTCCTACTATGATTGAGTTCTCTCTTCCAAAGAGAAGTTGTGGCCACTATGTTCAAGCTCCGGAACCAGTCCTTGAGGGAGCAATCTCTCTATTTATCCCTGCTTCGGGAAAGGAGTGAATTCCATCTTGTGTATTGAGTTCCTAGCTCCCAGATCAGACAAATCCCCAAAAAGATAGGCATGTTGAGTTGACAATCTGGCCACTCTCACCATACTAATCAAAGGACCACCCTCAAAGGCAGGAGTTCCCAAAACACTCAGGATTGAGGTCGTGTCACCTATGGTCGTTTAGGTGAGATGTAAGTCTCAAGTATCAACGACGTTATATAATGAGACGAATCATCTCATGGTTCGGTCTTATACAAACTCTTTATATAGGACACCCTCGCTTGCATGTCTCCACATGAATGGTCAAGACCAGACCATCTGTAGTAATTTACAACACTTGCAAACCTCTACAAAGTGGGTCGTATCCGTAGTGTCACCAGGATCAGGTATCCAACCTTAATTCTTATACCACAGACCTATTTAGGTTATCACTTAAGACATGATCCACTTGTATATCACACATACATGATTAAGTTCACATAAGATAACCATGGAGCTTTATTTATTGGATATAAGTAAATGCCAGAATGAAATAACAATTATTTTATTCATCAAACAATGTGTATCATTACAAACAATGAGACTCTGGAAGAATTAGGACACCAATCCCAATAGTAATGGTACACCTTGTTGTTCATCTACCATATGAGACAAAGGTGGTGGGTCTAGTTAGTTACAGTTGGATGTATCCTATTGAAAGAAGTTTACAAACATTAAAAGAATTTATACGAAACAAAGCACGTCTTGAGGGATCTATAGCGGAAACATATGTAAGGAATGAATCATTGAACTTTTATTCGTGATATCTAAATGAGATTAAAACAAGATTCAATGAAGATGAACGAAATAATGATAATAGTCACGAGCATGAGATATTTGGTGAATTTGAATTATTTAGGCAGATGGTACGACCATTAAGGGCATCAACTTTACCGACACTATTAGCGAGGGAAAAGCGTATCGCACATTAGTACATTCTTAACAATCGTAAAGAAATAACAGATTATTGCAATTACATTTCAAACTTTATAAATTTCTAACTTATAAGATAAATTCTTTGATATAACTTTTTAATGATCAATTCTAGGCAACACTTGAGGTTAATTCGTCGTGAAGCTCAAAGCACCTTTGACTTATATATAAGACATCAACAAAAATTTTCCGATTGGTTAAGATCTCAGATATACATAGTATTGAAGGTTGAGAAGTAATTCATTTTTTATAGTCATTTTTAACGTATGATGAATTATCAGGTTCTACAAGTGCACGAGAGAGAGGATCTCTTTGATGATTTATTTTCACTTGTAATGGGATATTCATCTGAGGTGCGCTCTTACAATGGATTGATTATTAATGGGGTACGATTTCACATTGTAGAGCGTGATAATCATTGAGCTACACAAAATAGTGGAGTCTTTATGGCTGGGGAGATCAGTGGGAATGGAAGTGTTGATAACAATTTCTACAGTATCTTAGACGAAGTATTAGATTTCCAATATGCGAACAAAAGATGTTTTTTTAAGTTCAAGTATAGATGGTATGAAAAAGAAAATAACAAAAGTAATAGGACATTCGTGAATTTAGGATACAAATCAATCAACACACCTCGCTTTTGGTATGTTATTGAGCATTTCATTTTTGCTGTCTAAGCACAATAAGTCTTTTACCCCAACGACATAAAATATGATAGCAATTAGAAAGTTGTTCAAGTAGTCCGAAATAAGTGAATATGGGATGTACTAGAAATGGAGGATGTTGAAAATGAACAACTGGATTTACTAGAAATTGTCGATGGAGTTCGAGTGGATGAATTCATTGAGTAGGTTACTTTATGTAGAGTCGACATTGATCCTACAGTTGTAGAAAGACCAATTATTCAACATGTTGATGATAACTTCATAAATGATGATGAAGAGCAATTATCTCCCCATAATAGTTCAAGTCCTGACGAATAATTTGATTTAAATGATAATGATGACTAATCATGTATCTACTCACATCTCTTTCTCTGTTTACACATAGAATATTGATTTTATATTGTTTTGTCTTTTTTGTGTCTATATAGATATAATGTCAACCCCTAATAGGTAACATGAGGCAAAGGAAGAATTCCAAGAGATGGAGACATATCCTCAAACAAGAACTTCTATGAGTGACACTTTAGGTTAGTATTCGTATACATCTTCTATTGACTGAAATATATCCTAAACTTTTTTAAATTTTAATCCTCAGATAGTAGCTCTTCATCCACTCGGAGGAAATGCGAGCATTCGTGGAATACCGAGCTGGAAAAATACATAAAAAAAAAATATGGAAGAATTCCAATCGTGATCAAAGAAGAGGAGAAGAAGTCGATTTGTCAACATTCTGTACGATTTAGTAATGCGATTGGTGTCATCATCAGATCTGCACTTCAGTATGATGTGTCGTCATCAGATCTGCATTTCCAGTATGATGTCGTACTTTCGCTGATGTTCTAAACAAATTTATAGAATTGGCTAAGAGCCAATTGTTTGTAAGTTTATAAGTTTGTTCTTTTAGATCTTTATAAACATTGTTGATATTCCAAACAAATTTATAGAATTCTTTTGTAGTTTCATTTCGTGCTTGATTTATCCGACCAAACACTTAATAATTTTATCGAATATCAAATGCAAAACTCGTTCAAAGAATTCAAAGCAGATTTGCACATATATTATAGGAAATGTGGCAACCCTCAATAAGCATGTGCCAACCCATCTAGTTGACTTAAAAATAGTTAAGAAGATTGACATTTTCTTTGTGACCCTTTTCAAAGTGAAGAATTTTAGGTTATAATAAGTGTTCACGTCTATCATTTACTTCATCTACTATTATGGAATATCTTTTTAATTTTTTTTGTTCGAATGTAGGAAATTTTGGAGACGAATAGAAACAATGGAGAGAAACTACCGTTCGACCACGTTGGCGGATCAAAGTCATTCCTGCAAATTTAATATGAGCTATAGAAAAAATAAGGTAAAAAGGTAGGATGGGTTGACCTATTTAAAGAAACAAACTCTAAAGGTGACAAGTTCGTAAATTAGGCAGCTGAGGATGCAAATGTAATCAATTTTGTTTTAGTTTTCATTTTATTTTTTATTCGTAAGTTCAGTCACTCGTACTTATACACTTAATTAATATGTGTAGAACCAAATGTTAGAATTACAATCCAACCCCACTCCAGAAGGTTCCCAACCACTAATAGGTGACAAAATTTGACAAAATCTCTGAAATTTGAAGTTAATGTTTATTTAGTTTTTAAGGTTTCAAAAGATACATTTTAGTCCCTAAGATTTGAAAAATGATTTTAAATGGTCCTTAAATTGATTTGACTATTAGTTGACTAAATGAAAAGTAAAAGTGTAGTTTGCCCATCATTTTATTGGTTGGTTGGTGAGCCTAATGATAGAAAACTATCTAGTTTGATTGCCGCTTCTGCACCTGAGAAAGCGGAAAGATTATGCCCCGGAGATGCTTGCAATTGAGAACATTGAAGCCGGGAAGTTCGATGCCGTTCTTCCAGCCCAATAAGTGGCTTTTCCTGAGTGAGCTCCTTTGCACTTTCCATACTTCGTGGGTGCAACATCAACAAATTCTTTTCACTTAATTTCTATTCGCTTGTGGGGTTCCTTGTCCATATGTGATGCTCGTTGATTCTATGATTGCTTGTGACTGCCAAATTCTCCAACTCTTCAAATATATCTCACGCAAACCAATCATAGTTCTAATATCAATTAAGAATGTCATTCCATCGAGATGAGAGACTCAATTTAAATGTCACTTACTCGCTAACAATAAAATGACCGACTTTTTCATAGGTAGCTCAATGCATATGTGTCATGTAGTTCAAAAGGACAACATGATAAAAAGAAAATTCATGCAAGCAACCTCATAAAAGTTGTCTCATCATGTTTACTTGACTTTAGTAGTAAAAGAAAGAACACTGTTTTAACTTTTTTTTTTATTATTATTATTTGAATAATATAGGAAAGGAGAAAAACTTAGACTAACACGGTCTATTATATAGACACTTCAAAAGTTACTTAAAAACACATTCTTAGTGGTAGTCTAAGAATCCGTGTGGATTGACTTTTTGAGTGTTAAATACTTTTTTTACACTTATAAACACATATTTAAACGCTTAGAAAATCAATCCAAACACACTATAAGTCTATTATAAAATTATAGTTTGCCTCAAGATTAGTAGATGATACCTTACAATGATGAACCACATTTAAGTATATTTTTATATAATTTTTTTAAGCACTTAAAAATCAACCCAAAGGTGTATTCTCGATTTAGTCTAAACAAACTTCGATAGTTTTAAAATGAAATCAATAACACCCCTCTCAATAAATGTCCTTGACGAGGCGTTATAAGACAACCTTTGATATAGTTTAGTTTTCCCTTCCAGTAATTTGCTCTCTCCATAATAGAAATTTTAATCAAAAGTAAGTTTGCATTTGCAGGTCTTATTGTCTCCTCTAAGCATTTGTGAATAAACAATGTACCAATTATTATCCCAAAGGTTGACAGATCAATCTTTCATCCCGTAATTGTTAGACAAGTCATGTCAACCTTTCATTTCTTTCTAAACCCGTACATATTAATTAGTGCTTGATTTTAGGCTTCCACATTTTGTACGAAACATTTTATCTAAATTTATAACTTAGTTCACTTACAATACGTTATCACTATGATGAACTTTAGCTATAAGTAATGCTATTAAAGACGAACATAAAATTTATCGATCAAGCCAACATTACATCACTCCCAAAATTAAAAGGGATTGCTTATTGATGTTTATTTTTAGCAACCAACTTATGATATTAGTGTTAGAGACAACGACCCTCCAAATATCTCAACATAGTATGATAATTATACACTGGATAATAATTCTCACGACTTTGTTTTTTGTTTCACCCAAAAAAAAATCTGTCAAAGTGGAATTTTGATTGCATTTCTAATAATTAGTATGAAACTGAAAAGAAAATCGAACATTTTAAGGATTACCATTGATGTTGTAATAAAACACGAGACTTGTAATTAAAGCAACCCAAGTGGTATGTTAATCCATCTCATCAGTATCATCAGTATCACATTTAGCGAAGACTCACCATCACTTTCTAGCAGTTACAATATAATCATTCATACTAACACTCACAATTCATCTTTCTTTTTAGCTTATTTGAGGTTGGTTCTTTTCTTAACTAATAGAAGTAAATCAATAAGGATATCAACACTCTCTAAATACTGATCACTTAAAAACACACCAAAATAGTTCATAGAGAAATCTTCAACTAATAACACACTAAATATACAAAACTTACAGACCACCTAAAATCAAGCCAGGAAGTAAAACAAAAAATAATCAACCGCACAAGTAAATATATATATGTAGGTAATCCAGACAGTAGCATTAGGCAGCCAGCCAAACTAAACTATCTGTAGAGACAAAATGGCAAACATGAGAAGCACCTGGTTTAGTTTTCAGAACTTTAAATGAGGCATGATCTTTGTCCCATTGAGAAGTATCCATGTGGCAAATAGCACTTGCTTTCACTCTATCACCATTGTCAGCCCCTAGTAAGATCTCAAACAGCCTGTTATTGCTTTCTTGGCAATGACAGTAAAAAATAGCATAAGGGTAAGGCATACTATGACATGCCACCATTTTTGCAGCCATTGTTTCTCTGGGTTCCTCCAAAATTGTATAGTTCTGAAGGAGGATAGTGGAGTTGGAGAGACGAGTGGTGGTCAAAACTTTCAATTGAGTATCACCTCCCAACATTTTTGTAGCAAAATCCAGCATTGATTTTAAAGAAGCGGCACAGAATTTGGTCTCTCCTTTTATGGATTCTAGCTCACACTGGTTAAGAGTATATTCAACAGCTTTGGCTTGGGGAGAGTATTTTGGAAAAGAGAATAGATTTAGAAGGTATTCAAGTCGTGATGTAGAGAAAGGAATGGAATCAGCTTCTTCTTTAGGCAGTAGTTTTGGAGTTTCTGATGGCCTTGAGTAAGGAAAGTAAATGGGCATGTTTTTTCCAACTTTCAAATCACTTAAGGTGAAGAAAACATATAACAAAGGATCTAAATGCTCCATGTGAGATGATGCATGAGCATGACTATGATTTTTGCTCATCTTCTGGTGACCATCATCAACTTCCTTTATATGAGTGTTTGTTTGATCATTAATTTTCAGATTCACAAACTGTTCGATGTCTTTATCATAGCCATCTGTTAATTTCCTAGCAGCACTTTGTTGTGCAACCTGTAGTAGAATTGAAAAGTAAAGAACATAAGTCCTATGGCTTTGTTAAAGTTTGATTTATAAAGAAACAAGGGGTAAAATTGCAATATTATTGTTTCAAGTTTTCGATATTTTGATTACCCTGTCCACAAGAAAATCAAATAAAAAGTTCCAAACTGCTAAAAGAAATAGAATTGAGATTGAAAACTAAAAGAAACAAACCAGTTCCAAATTGTCGCAAGGATTGAGGACTGTAATTTTAAGCATGAAGTTGATTAGAAATCCATAAAACTTACCATTATAATGAGGAAACCAAGAAGGATGAGAGAACAAGGAGTAACTTCAAGACGCAAAGCCATCTTTCTCTGGTGATGATCTGAAAGAAAGGAAAGTTTGTTAGTTGTGGATATCAGTAGAACTTTGGTGATAATTACAACGAGAAACACACGATTAAACTGCAATGTTTGAATATAGTAGTTTTATGTCATGTAATATATTATTAGTTTTGACCTAAATGATAGGTGGTTTTTTTAAAAATTTAAATATAACATATGATGCCATAGGCAAAAACTCATTTTAAACTTATTAGGGATAAGTCAATGAGATAGTTTCTCCTATTTGTATAAAGTTCTTTCTTTGGCCAAGTGAAACGTTTGACTGGGACTTTTATTATTATTTGTTTTCCTAGAACTACTTGTTTTTACAAACATTTGGTTGAGTATAGCCCCCTAGGGTCAAGACTATGAGGTTTCCATTGATTTTTATGTTTGGTGCTTCTTGATAGCTTCCCATTTAATTTAGTATCAATAATTAAAGATATATTCTCTTAGTAGTGGAATTCTTGATTCAGTAAGATGAATTACCAAATAAACACAAAAGAATTAAACATAAACATAATTTGTCTCAGTTTCGTGTCTGAATTTTGATGCTTATTTTATATTGATTTCTAAATTACAAATATTTTTCTGTTTCCTCAATTATACACAAGCTATTTTTACATAAACCTAATAAGTCATATGTTTTTTTTTTTTAAATTCTCTTTTCCAGTTTAGAGTATTATAAGGCACATCACACATGTAATGGTATTAGGTTTCAAATTTCAAAATAAATTTAAATTTTTGTTGATAGAATCAATGCAAAATTACCAACAATGACAAAAGGATTCTTTTATGCCAAGTTTAGAAGGATTATTTGAAAGTTGAAAAACTGAAATAAAATATTATTATTTATAGCCTGTCTTACTTTTATTATTTGCAAAAGGTATATTTACTTATAAATCTATGAAAAATACTAAAACCAAGATGTTTCCCCTCATTTTCACCACCAAAAAAAAAAAAAAAAAAAAAAAAAAAACCCTAATGGTAATCCACTCGGAAGATTCTTTGAAACCTTTTCTGTGCATATTATGCTTTTAAGCAAAAGATTCATGATTATGGTGGTTGGAGCAAAGTTGAACTTAAAATAGGTAAAGTGGTGGACTGGCATCTACTAGAGCTAAAAAAAGACTGGAGAGAAGAATAAAGGAAAGTCTTGAACGGCTCAACAACCAAAGATGTTGATTGGTAACATATGGCTTTTGCGACATTGACATTAGCAAAACCATGGAAGAACTTTTGATTGCCCAAAGAGGAAATTTTGTCAATAACATTAGAGAGAGAGAGGAAAATGGACAAATGAGCTTGATAGACAGGTGACATGAGATTAGAATCCAGTAAATAACGCCTCCTCCAAGAGTTGAATAGAGACAACTTTATTCAAACTAAACTAGAGATATACTCCATGGTTGAGATGAGATGACAAGGACGTTGATCATTACTCAACCTACGTAACAATTACTATCATTGACAATTACAACTTACATTCTAGTGAGTCAGCTTGAGTATGACTACTAGAAAATGATAAAGAACATTTGAAGAATTTGGGTTTGTTCTTGAAACTGATTGCTTTGAGACAAGTGAATAGGATTCATTCTATAAAAACACAGCTGCAATTTTAGTCTCTGCCTAAATCGAAGTTTCTTGGTTTTGGCTTCCAAACAAGATCTGGAGGAATGCTTCGAGGTTTGTTGAGAATACCTGAATTTCCAAAATCTTGAATAAGTTTGGTGGATGAGGTGGCAAAGCTTTTTCCTCTCCTACGTGTTTAGCTAGAAGGATTATCTTTTTGTTAAAAGTACATAGTTTTCCATCCTTAATTAAGAGTTTTCCATCCTTAATTAAGCAGCTGGCTAAGCCTTAATATTAATGAGGGATTGAAGGAAGGCTGATTTTATTGACAAACCTAGGTTTTGGAATTCCGTTTTGTACAATTTTAACATGGGCTAAAGTTTCTGTCAAAAGGGAAGGGATAGCAGATGTAGGTGAGGAAGCCACCGTTATAGAAGCACCTAACTTTCTAGAACAAACTATATGTCATAAGAAAGAAAGAAAAAACACAAAAGAACTAAAGTTGCGTGTGAACTTTCAATTCAACTCCAACCACTCACAAACGGCGATTAGTATGATAATACAATTTTATACATATGCTTGGCTAAACGGACTAAGAATAACCTACCAAATACACTTTTAGAAAGAGATACAGTAACTCAGAGACCCCACCAGCTAAAGAATTATAGTCAAGTCTCATGATCAGGATAAAAGTCAAATAATAAGCTATTTACTCTAACAATGTGCTTAGCCTAGTTATAGATTTGATATATATATATTTAACTTGAATGGACTGCATAGTCAAAGGCGAAATGATTCAAAGCTGGAAGGGAACATAGAGAGTTTTTTTACCTCTTCCTCGTGTTATACTGTTCTATCGTAACGCAGTTTGATAGCTTTCGGTTTCTCAACTAACCCCTCTGATCTAAAGATGGCCGTCTCTTGTCCTCCTCCTACCAACGAAGAACTCTGTTTTAAGCTGAAGCCTTACTTTTGATAAAGCAAAAGTAACCTCTTAATAAAGAGGGAAACAATGGGGTTGGTATTCCCATTACTTTGAACGTTTCAAAGTAGAAATCTGGGGGAGGAAAGTGATAATGGGCATAAGTTATAAACAGATTCACGTCCACAGCCAACCAAATAGAATTATTAAGTCGTAACAACCCACTGAGGAATTTTATCGAACAGATGATGTGCGTGTGGAAGAAAAAAAAAAATATAAGCCCAGCACAATATGTGGAGGGGGCAAATTTCATAAGCAATAAAAAAAGAAAAAAAAGGAAACAATCTCCAGCTAATGAATTACGTGCTTTACTCAACTGAAAGGGGTGTCACATCGATCCACAAACAGTAGTCAACGACTGTAAAAGGGAAGAATCTTGGGTGCCCCCAAAATCTCTGGCTGCATTATGAGATTGAATTTCCCCATTTCTCCATGGTTGACTTTAGATGCTCTGTTCTATTATATCCTGATCAAAATGGGACCCCATTCCCAAATTCATCATAATCACGTATGCATAATAATATGATCAGTTGATTGCCGGCCACTATTTCAAAAGTGATCTCCATTATCAATTAAAGAAAAACCCAGTAACCAGTTTGACGTTTTGCAACCAACCCATATAAAATTTCTACAATGGAAGTCAAACAACAGAGCTTGAGGTTGTCAGAAGTTGCACTAAGGCCTTGAAATTGGGGTCAGGGGCTTTGAAAGAAGGCATTTGATTCATGGGGTTTTTAAAAAAGAGAGAGAAAAAAGAAATGTTTCTTCAAGTGGAGGAAATGGAGTTGACCTCAGAACTGGCAGCGGCAGGGACCTTCATGTGCGTCCAAATTCAAAAGCCCACAGAAATTTTTTTAATCAAAGTAAACCAGTTGGTTCATCCCGATGCATGAAAAAAATTAAAGCTATTTTATATTTTTATTCATGATTCCCAAAATAAAAAATATTATATTTATGACTGATCAAAATTAAAATTTTTTTTATAACAAAGACTAGAATAAAACTTTTTAAAAGTAATAAGCATTTTTAAAAAATAATAATCACTTTTTAAAGGTATGGCGAGTGGATGAACATTCTTTTTTTTTTTTTTTTTTTTTAATTTAAAACTAAAATAGAATAAGATTCAAACTTCAGTGATCAAAATATGATTTGAACCTCCAATTTATAAGTGTCATGTTGACAAAGTCTTCTTTATCTTTTAATATATATTTTTTATTTTTTTAATATTTTTATTGTGATAAAAAAAGAATGCATGAAGATGGGTATAATCTAAATTGTACTAAAATATTGCTTTTCTAAAAGATACCATATAGATCTTACTCTGAGTAACTCTTTTATGTTTATTTTTGAGTGTATGATTCATATATGGACAATGTGGGTGCACGTTTCCAACAGCCAAAACAGACCGATTTTCCTCGATCAGCTCTACTATGAAATAATTATGTAGTTGACTCAAAATTTGGACTCGAAACAAAATTTCTCCAGCTTATTAAAATTTAAGAAAAATATCAATTTACATTCCTAAATTTTAAGGGATGTATCAATTTATAGTTTGAACTAATAATTGTATCAATTTAAATTTTGAACTTTTGTAAGTGTATCAATTCACACTTTCCATTAAATTTTGTTTAGATCAATATTGTACACACGTGTAAGAATTGAATGTACTGGATGATTTTCAAATGTAATCTTAATAAAAAGTCTAAATTGGTTTATTCATAACAATTTAGAAGTTTAATTGAAAAAATTATATGTTACACACAGATCTTTTTCAAACTAAGTCTAAAGAAGGGTGTTAATTAATACACTTAAAAAATTCAAAGTTTAAATTGATATAATATTATTAGTTCAAAGTTTAATGATACAAATCCTAACATTTAGGAGTGTAGTTGAAAATTTCCCTAAAATTTAAGGTTTTCATTTTTACTTTTTGCTTATACAATTATCAGCGAAAAATAATTTGTTGTGCACACTGTTGATGAAAGAGCGAGAGCAAAAGCAAGAAACGGAAAAATCTAAATTGGACATTTGCCTCTTTGAGATTTGTCCTTAAAAAAAAAAAAGAAAAGAAAAATCATTTGAGCATAAAATGGGTTAGCTGTACCAAAAATCCCTAGACTAACCCAAAATTACAAAAAAAATAAAAAAAATAAAAAAAATCTTATATTTAAAATTAATTTTTCCCTCATTTTTGTTGGATTTCAATTTTTTTTGGGGTAGAATTCAAAAAATCACTAAATTGTGTAAATTAAGTTACCAACATTCATGATACTAAAATTTGTTTGTTAATTTATTTTTCGAACTTTCATCAAGGAAATTAATATTATGTTTTTGAGAAAATTACTTTTTATTCCCAAATTTTAAAAATATGCACGTTTGTTTTTTAGTTTTTTAAAAATACCTTTCTAGTTTTCAAAAATTTTAAAATAGATACATTTAATTCCAAAGTTTTCAAAATGTATTTTAGAAGGTACATTTTAGTCCTTGGTTTAAAAAGGTCACTATAATAATTTATTATTATTATTATAAATTAGAATTAGTTTTTAAAAAATTACTCCTCATCTCTAAAATTATTTTTATACTTATTTTTATAATTCGAAATTTTGTATAATTATATAAAAAAAAAATACGCAAGGGACTATTTAAACCTATGCTTAAAAACTTGAGAATTAAAAAGTTACATTTAAAAACTTAGAGACTAAATGTACATATTCTAAAACTTAGAGACTAAAAATGTATGTCTTGAAAACTCGAGGATCAATCGCATCTATTTTTCAAAACTCGAGGACTAAATATATAGTTTTCGTTATGGTTTTTTAATTTGTTATTTACTCCATTCTAGTATTACTATGAAGCGAAAGATCAAGTCTATCAACTACTGATATATAATGACGTTTTGTCTACTAAGATATGTTTGGTATGACATATAAACAATTATCTTTAAAGCATAAAAGTTAATATAGACCAAATTAATGAATCAAATTAATGGATCATAATATATACATTAAAGATTTCAGAATTCAAAATGCACTCAATGTTAGAGAAAATGATTAAAGATTCACATGGCTTCTTTTAAGGTGGTGTAGGTTTTGTTTAATGCATACCTACACACATTAAAGTCTAGAATAGCTCCATGTGCAAAACATTTGTTATAAGTCAATTTAATGGACAACTTAGGTAAACAGCTTTTTTTTAATCATTTTCATAAACGGTGGCAGACCCATAATTTTATGTTAGGAGGGGCACATTTATATAGAAAGTTACAATTTTAGTCCATAAACTTTTAAATTCGTGTCTATAAATAGTTCTTGAACTTTAAGAGATATATATAATATGTTCTTAAATTCTCGATTTGTATTTTTTAGAAAAAAATAATGTATCCATTAGCTACAAAATTGAAAATCTAAAGTCCAATTAGAAAGAAAAATATTTTTTTTGTCTAATAATTAATTTTTAAGTAGTTTTAATATTTTATGAGATTTTTTGGATACTAAATTGGAATTTTATATATCTATTAGACGTTTTATACAGATTTATTAGAGATAAGTTGAAAGTTTCAATATTTATTTATCATAATTATCAACTCCATTCTAAAACCTTTTATTAGAGAGGTTTTTTTTTTTTTTTTTTTTTTTTGGTGGCTAAAATAATAGTTTTGTACTTAATATACATGGCTTATTTTCTCAACTCCATTCTAAAACCTTTTAAAAGTATTAGTTCATTTTCTGTGTTATTGATATTTTTTCAATCAAGTTCTTCAACTCATGAAAAAATGATGATGTATGTGAAAATATATTCTATATATTAATTTAGTAAAGTACTCTATATTATAATTTAATGCTATAAACACTTTATCAACTTCATATAATATAATCACTCGCGGTAGTTTATACGACTCAAAATGAAAGGAACTTGTTGCTATAAAAAATATAACAAAAAATATATTTCTTCGCTAATAGACCAACGAACAAAAACTTATTGTCCTAATTTCACTATTAGAAAATGTAATATGAAGTTTGATCTTGCAACTATGCATAGTTCACCGTTTAAATTGCTGTCACTTTTTTTTCAATCAAAATAGTCACATTATGCAATTTAGCTTAACTCAATAGTAGTCGACATGTACTTTCTCCTTTGAAGTTACACGTGATCTCAACCTTATAGTTGTTGTATTAAAAAATTATTTTGATATTTTTAAAAGGCTACTTTATAAAGATTACAACTACTATGAAATTGTTGTCATTCTTTTTTTTTTTTCTCCTCCCATTTGGTGAGAGTTAGATTAGTTGAAAATAATCTAATACATAAATGATAAAATTGAAATGAAAAAAAAAAATAGAATTAATGTAAACTGACATAGCTATTATGGACTAAAATTACCATTTCTATGATATAAAAAATCAATGTTTGAATGCTAATGCAATTTATTTTTTAAATATGATTAGAGCCTCTAGTTTCTTGTAGTCCACAGATTCATTTTCTAACAAAATGTTTATTGAAAGTATATAGCTACAAATTGATGGAATTAAATATAAATTGAATAATTTTCTTTTTCTAGTTTTAGTATTTTAGTACCTCTATTTATTGCTTAGCACTAAAATAAATATTTAAAAATGGTGTGGAACACCAATAAAATAAAACAGTGTATCATAATAATTGAAAAATAGTCTATAGTTTTTAAATTATTTTTTCTTATTTTTCCCTTGATTTTAACAGTCGATTCTAGCTGTTTTTTATTTTATTTATTTTTTTAAAATCTAATATTTCTTAATAAAACATTTGAATTTTTAGTCAAATTTCATGAAAAAATAAACTAGGTTTTGTTAACCTAATACGTATAAAATGTTAAAAAAAAAAAAAAAAAAAAAAAAAAATTTTGCACTGATTTTTTATTGAAAGTATAGAACAAAACAATTAAAGAGAAACTTATGGGTTTAGTATTAGTGTTTATAAATTGAATTAATTTTACAAAAATAAAGAAAAAAAACCAAAGGGATATAAAAATGGGGCATTAACATTCAATTTGCATCCATAAATTTTGTATTTTGCATCTTTTAGGTTCCAGACTTTTTGATATTTTTAAAAATCCTAAGATTTATTAAGGAATCTAATCTTTCAATTTGAGATTTAATAGGTCTATAAATTTTAGAGAAGGTTAAATATGCCAAAATATAAAACGATGAATTATATATTTATTTGATGCTTTTAAAGTTCAAAGACCTAATAAATAAAATAAAAAAATTTAAAATTAATTAGACACATTTTAAAATTTATGAACAACTATATTAGTTCAAAAACAAAACTTGTGATTTAGTTTTAGAAAAAATCTACACGGAAATTAAATTTATCAAGAAACTCCTTTCAAAATATCTAATAACTTAAAATTGATTTTTCTCCCGTTTATTAGATTTAAACTTAATTGTAAGCTTTGGGTAGAAGTTTATAAAAATCTAGGATAATTATAACGGGTAGAATTTTTTTTAGTATATTTGGTCCAAAATGTTGGAAAGTAAGAGTTGTAAATTCCACTCCTTGTTTGGTCGAGGAGTTTATGGATCTTACTACTAAAAACATCAATTTTATACTTTATCACCTTATTACACTGTGAGTCCCAGAAGTTCACAACTTTTTTTATTTCATAACTCTTTGGAGTTCACTATTCCACTCCTTGTCCTAAACACCACATGACTAATAATTAAGTGATAATTAAGTGTATAACAATATTCTTTTTTAAAGAATTACAAATATAACAAAATCTATCGGTGATAGACACCTACTAGTGATAGACTTCTATTAGTGACATGGTCTATCACTGATAGACTCCAACAGCTAATTGTTAGGGATTATGCTCTAAATCTCGTGGTTTGTAATGTACAAAATGAAATTAATTTATTTAATACATTAAGGAGTTATTTTATTTGACATTTAGAATTGTATAATTCAAAACAAGATCCTAAGTTATTTAATGTAACTTAAACATGTATGTGGTTGACATGCAAGTGAATCATGTTTAAGTAATAATCTAAATGGTATGTGGTATATGGATGAAATCGGGTACCTTATCTTGGTAACACTACGAACACGACCCACTTTGTAATTGTTACAATATTGTAAAATGTTACGAACGATTTGATCCTAATCTTTCATGTGAAGACATGAGAGGAGGTATCATATACAAAGAGTTTGTATAAGATTGGACTGCGAAATAATTAGTCTTTCTTTATATATCGTTAATTGAAAAGACTTACATTTCATTAGGATGGCCACAGGTAACTTACCTTAATCTTAAGTGAGTTGTTAACTCCCACCTATGAGGACAATCCTTTGATTTGTATGGGTGAAAGTGGTCAAGTTCTCTGACTCAACATGCCTACCATTTTGGGGATTTTTTTCAAGTAGGGAGTGTTGGGATTGATGTCCTAAATCTAGTGTGTCTCGTAGTTTGTAGTTTTGTTAACACAAATTATTTATCTAATAAACTTAGAGATATTTTATTTGACATTTAAACAAAATTAATTCAATTTAATAAACTAAGATCCAAGATAATATGATGTCACCTAATAGTATGTGGTTGACATACAGGTAGTTCATGTTTAAGTAATAACCTAAAAGGTCTAGTAAACAAATGAAGGTTTGGTGCCTTATCTTGGTAACACTGCGGATATGACCCACTTTGTAATTGTTACTTGAGATGTAAGTATTACAAACAATATGACCATATTGTTCTTGTAAAGACATCTGAGTGGGAATATCCTGCATAAAGGAGTTTATATATAGACCGAACCACGAAATAACTAGTTTCTCTTTATAACACCATTATTTGAAGAAACTAATATTTCACTAGGATGACCATAGGAGACTTGTCCTTAATCCTGAATGAGTTAGGAACTCCTGTTTATGACGACAATCCTTTGATCTATATGGGTGAGAGTGGTCATGATAGCCGAATCAATAAGCTTACCATTTTAGGGATTTGTCTGATTAAGGAGTTGGGAACATAGTTACACAAGATGGAACTCACTCCTTCCCATTCCTTGGGAAAGTAAATAAATTGCTTCCTTAGTAGCTAGTTCTGGGTCCCGAGCAATAAGGCCCCAATCTCTTACTGACCCGAGAGGTGTTCATTTATAGTTGGACTATAAACTTTTTGTTTGTTAGAGGAATTGATGGTACTTAAAGAATTAGATGTAACTGTAGGGATAAAACGGTATTTTGACCCAGTTGTAGTATGAGCATTTGTGAATGGTCATCACTCTGTTGATTGGTTATATCCATGGACACATAAATATATCTATAGAGCGAAGAGTGCAACTATTGATCTGATCGGTAGTTAATGAATATTGATTAATTGGATTAAAGGAGTTCAATCAACTAATGTCATAACATTGGAGCTTCTAATTTGTAGGTCCATAAGGTCCCCTTGTTATCTCACTAAAGGATAGTAATGAGAAATGATTTAAATTGTTCAAATCAAATGAGAGAATTTTATATTAATGAATTAATCTATAATGGTTAATTATAAATATAATCCAAATTATGTAAGAGAGATATATCTGAATAAGATTCAAATATTAAATTCCCACAACTATTCATAGTATAGTGGGGTTGTTGAAACACGAGAGTGCCCGCCCTTTCTTTCAAGTAGGCCACTTTTTCCGGAACGCAGCCCGGGATATGAATTGGATTCATAAAGAGATGTACACATATAAATATGTGATATTTATATGTTAATTAACTTCATATTAAATATGATTTAGTATAGTTAATTAATTGATTAATTAATGGTAAAAAACTGATTAATAAATAACGGAGATTGGAGATTAGTATAAATATATGATATTTATGTTAATTAAATAATTGTATATTAAATAGTATTTAATATATGGTTATTTAATTAATATGTCAATTAATTAAATAAGGGTTATTTAATTAATTAGCACTAAGGGTATAAAAAGAAATTCTTGGAGACGGGGTTAACCCTTCTCCATATAAATATATCCTTATAACTCATTTAGGGTAAGGAGTTTTTTACACAAGCCTACATCTTCTCTCTAACTTCTCTTTAAAAATTCTCTACCCTTTTCCTCCTTAAAAGTTCTTCGACCACTCTTCCATGTTCTTTTGGAATCATAGAGAATAACAAGGTAACTTTGTTGTTGGTGTCATTCTTCTTGGAGAAGTTCGAGATCGTCGATAACGGTGGAAGAGGAAAGCTAGAGGAATCAACAAAGGTGAGTTTTGATTTCTTCTCTTCTTCCTCTTTTCTAACATGCTTATAATTTTGTTTATCTTACAAATTCATATTTTATTTATTGTTTTTGTTTCCACAAAAATCGAACATCTAAATGTAAGGCGTTCACACAATTCCGCGGGAATTCGATTCCTTCAACTGGTATCAGAGCCAATGGTTTCTTATATTTTGATTTTCTGTTTTTGAAACAAAAATCAGTTCATGAGGTGGGTTATTTTTTTCATTTTGCTTGAAAATGTATGAGGTTTGCTTGATAGATAATTTCATTTATTGGCACCATAGATTGTAAAATTTTATGTTGATTTGATCAATGTAAGGGCCTATTGTTTAGACATTTTATTTTTGCAATTGAGCCTATATTTTTGGGTCATTCGGGGTCATATTCGAAGCTGTCCGAAGCCCAGATTTTCAAAGAAAAGTAGAGGATTTGCTTCTGTCTTGTGGTGCCTAGTATCATAGCATGCGGTGATGGCTTGTGGCGAGATGGCATGCGAATTGCGGCGGAACGCATTCCATGCGATGGGGTGATGGCCTTGCAAAGTAGAGGTGCTTGAAGATAAACGTGTCAATGTATACCATGCGTCAAACCCATGCAGCCAGTCGATGCCTATGTGGTGAAGGGACTTAGGCGCGTTTGATGCAATGCTCACAGTCGCATGCGGAGGGACGATGCCCATGCGATGAACTTCATTGTCCAATGCATGTGGTACTCGAAACCCATGCATCGAGCGAGGCACCATGCATCGAGCACTTCGTCTGCCATGCATGGAGTTCATTGAAAATCCCTTGTTTGTCTTAGTTTATGCATCATGGAAGGTACCTGACAGATAGCTGATCACAAGAGTCTCTTTGATGCAAGGATGGCAACTTTCCTTTGTAATTTTAATTTTGTTAAAATTAAGGTACCAATATTTGTATAGTTTTATATGAATGTGATGTATTATTTAACTATATGTTTTATATGTTGAAATGTATATCATACAATTTTAAAATCCCACCTTAGGATAAACATGATCATGCATCATATAAAAGTTATATGGTTACATAATTAATATAAGCATGCTCATGCATATAATATAATTGTTATATTATTTGAATGCATGTTTTGAGTAAGTATATTCATGCATCATAAACGTTATAATATATGATGTAGATAAATTAATATGTATATTTATTTTTCATGTATGATAATTATAAGCGTTGTAATTAGATGAAAAATGAATTTTCATTGAGCATGACATTACTTAGATTAATATAAACATTATATTTAATCAAAGTCTTCATAATGCAAATGAAAAAGAATTTTGACAAATTCATTGTTTATAAAGGTTATGAGTTCAATGAAATTAGAATTAAAATCTATAATCAAGAGTTGTATGCAAACATAGATCAAAAATTAATTTTAAATGATTTAAAATTAATTCACCTAGACTTATGTTAAATGCATTTCTAATGAGATTAGAAATAGGTTAATCTTTTAATTCGTTTTAATAGGATTAAAATGAACTTGGTTTAAAGATTAAATTTATAAAGTAATTGCCCATAAGGGATCTTTGTCTAAGGAACGTTCAGTCTAGGCTGAGGTTTTTAAGGTGACGAAAACAAAACAACTCTACTTGGGAACGGACCTAGAAGGTAAATTGGGCAAATATTTTATAAGCATGTAATAAGTGATTAATTTCATTAAAAGAGTTTAAATGAAAAATATCACATATTGTCAAACTATTCAATAAAAGCATTATATTGAGAAAATTTAACAAGGACTTAGTTAAAATAATTTAGCCTTACTTGTTTTAAGTTTATAAACCCAAAAGGTAGAAACTTAGTGGAAGGAAATATATATATGTGATATATCATTTTTCTATCCACGTTCTCCTAAAGAGTTTACAGAGTGAGATTCATGTTTAGCCTCGTGGTGCCTTGGGTGTATCCTCCCTTAGAAAGGTATTTGCATTGGTCAATATCAAGGTGAATGGAAAAAAGTGTTTATAGTAAGTGGGAGAATGACGTGTAACAACATATCCTGTGGTCTCCTTTGTTATTTTGTAATGTTTCTATGACCCTCAAGAAAATAAAGTGTGTGTATCGACAAACGCCATATTTTTAGAAGAAGACCACATGAGAAATCATGAACCACGGAGCAAAATTGTACTAAGTGAAGCTATTGAAGAATCAACAAGGGTTGTTGATGTAGTTGGTCCTTCATCAAGAGTTAAAGAAGAAGCTAGCACTTTAAGCCAGTCTCGTTCTTCTCAAGAGTGCCTTGACGTAGTGGGAGAGTTGTGATACAACCTGACTGCTACTTGGGTTTAACTAAAACTCAAGTTGTCATACCAGATGAGGGTTTTGATGATCCATTGTCCTATAAACAGGCAATGAACGATATAGACAAGAACCAATAGGTCAAAGCCATGGACCTTGAAATGGAGTCTATGTACTCATTTTCAGTATGAGATCTTGTAGATCCACCTGAAGGGGTAAAACTCATAGGGTGCAAATAGATCTATAAAAGATGGACAGATGTAATTGGAAAGTTACAGACCTTTCAAACTAGACTTGTAACAAAGGGTTATACCCAGAGAGAAAGGATTGACTATGAGAAAACTTTTTCCTTTGTTACTGTACTTAAGTCTATAAGAATTCTCTTGTCCATAGCCACATATTATGACTATGAGATATGGTAGATGGATTTCAAGACTGTTTTTCTGAATAACAATCTTGAGGAGAACATCTTTATGTCTCAGCCTAAGGGGTTTATAACTCGAGGTTAGGAGCAAAAAGTTTAAAAGCTGAATCGATCAATTTATGGGTTGAAACAGACATTTAGATCTTGAAATATTAGATTTGCTACAGTGGTCAAATCTTTTAGTTTGATTAAAACATTAATGAACCTTGTATCTACAAGAAAATCATCAACGATAAATTAGCTTTTCTAATACTTTATGTGGGCGATATTCTACTCATTGGGAATGATGTAGGGTACCTCACTGACATTAAGGAATGGTTGGCAGCCCAATTCTAAATGAAAAATTTAGGAGAGGCATAATATGTACTTGGGATCTAAATCATTAGGGATCGCAAGAATAAAACGCTAACTCTGTCCAAAGAAACTTATATTGACAAAATGTTGACTTGATACTCAATGTATAACTCTAAGAAGCGTTTATTACCTTTCAAGCATGGGGTTCACTTGTCTAAGGAACAATGTCCTAAGACACCTTAAGAAGTTGAGGATATGAGATACATTCTCTATACTTCAGCTGTGGACAACTTAATGTATGTTATGCTTTGCACTAGGCCAAACATTTGTTATGCAGTGGAAATAGTCAACAGGTACCAGTCCAATCCAGGGTTAGACCACTGGACCGCGGTGAAGAATATCCTTAAGTATCTTAGGAGAACGAGGAACTAGAGCTAAGGATTTTATCCTTATAGGATATATCGACTCTAATTTCTAAACTGACAAGGATTCTAGGAAATCCACATCAAGATTAGTGTTTACCCTAAACAAGGGAGCTGTCATGTGGCATAGTATTAAGTAAGGATGTATTGCAGATTCTACTATGAAAGTTGAATATGTAGCTGCTTGTGAAGTAGCAAAGAAAGTAGTTTGGCTAAGGAAGTTCCTAAATGATTTGGAAGTGGTTCCAAATATGGACTTGCCCGTCATCTTATACTGTGACAATAATGGGGCATTAGCCACTACTGATCTATTTATGAAGGCTCTCTCTCAACTAAAGTGTTTAAGGGTCATGGTATCTAGAGAGTCTAGGTTTTCAAGACATGTACATTGTATAATCTAGGGCAAGTGGAAGATATGTAATAGGTATATGGATGCCCTAGTTTATTGTATTTATTTACAATAATCCTGCCTTTGGAATTCTTATATCATGTACAACCCATTGACTAGAGTTTTAGTTCAAGTGGAAGTTTGTTGGGTTTTATGCCCTAAAACTCGTAGATAGTAAACGTTATTAATTGACCGCTATCAATAAAGAGTTATATATGTTAATTCAATAAATGTTATTGTTTGTGTTGTTTGTCTATTTTTTTTCTTAATAACCCTAAATCCAATAAGCTAACATCTAAGATTGTCTTATGAGTCTTAAACTGTATGTGGAGACATACAAGGAGCAACGTTCAAAATACAGCATGAAGAGTCTATAGTATAGGGATAAGGCTGGGTACCTTATCCTGGTAACACGATGGATACGACCCACATTGTATTTGATACAAATACAATGATCCAACGCGTTCGTGTAGTTGACATGCGAGTGGAGGTATTCTATGCAATGAGTTTGCATTGGACTGGACCGCGAAATAGTAACCACTAGATGTAACATTGTTAACTAGTTAGGTTCCTAGTTTAATAGGATGACCTAGACAACTTAGTCTTAATCCTGAGTATATTATGAACTTCTATTCATGAGAGATTGTCCTTTGATTTGTATGGGTGAGGGTGGCCAGTTTATCGACCCAATATGCCTACCATTTTGGGGACAAAACCGAGTGGGGAGTAGGAAACATAATAATACAAGATGAAATTCACTCATTCTTGCTTTAAGAGTAAGTAGATGAGTGTTCCTTTAATGGTGTCTTCGAGACTTGAACAAAAGGCCCTACCGTCTCATTGGCTCGAGAGGGATTTCTATTTATTGGTTGGACGTAAATAGGTTGTTAATTAGAGGAGCACTGGTACTTAAGGAATCAGAAGTAACCCAAGGGTAAAATGGTAATTTGACCTAGTTGGAGTTACGAACACTCATGAAGAACTAACTTGTTGTTATTGGTCTATATTTGTGGACCAGAAATATATTGTAGTGAGAAGAGTGCAACTGTGGGTTTTTAGTAGAGTGTACCCACAGTTAATGAATATTGATTAACTTGATTAATGAATTTAGTCAATTAATCTCATATCGTTGGAGCTTCTGATCTTCATGTCTACTATGTCTCCTTATTAGCTCACTAGAGGATATTTAAGAGGGATGATTTGAATTGTTCAAATTAATTTGAGGAAATCATATATTAATGTGATTAATATATAATTGATTATGGATATGATCTATACTTTAAATTAAATTGGAAAGTAATATTTGAATAAGATTCAATTAATTAATTCAGGTGAATTAGATTCACAAAAATTAATTAATAGAGAGGTATTGCACATATACAAACGATTTTTATGATAATTAAATATATATATACATTAAATTTAATTTAATCCATAAATAGTTACTTAATTAATGTGCAAATTAAATTAAATAAGTGCTATTTGATTGTGTTAATTAATTAAATAAGTGTTATTTAATTAATTAATTGTGGAAAAAGAAAATAGGAAAAAGAATCGGAAAAGAGCTTGATTCTTCTCTATATAAAAACCTCTCTATGGCTCCTTTGAGATAGGGGTGTACATAGTCCGGATTGGGCCGGGTTGGAAGATTTTTATAGACCAACCCAAAAATTCGGGTTGGCTAATAATGAACCCTATTAGTTCTTTTTTGGAAGGTCAATCCAACCCAACCCAACCCAAAATTTTCGAGTTGGGCCGTGTCGGGTAACCGGTTCTGTTTTTTTTTTTTTTTTAATATAATTTGACTATTTTTTAACTTTTATTTATATGTATATTCGGGTCGGGTCGGGTTGACCCAACCCTGAAATGGGGTAACCCGAGACCCAACCCAAATTTAATATTTTTTAACATTTTTAACCCAACCCAACCTTTGAGGTTTGGGTTGGGTAGTCCGGGTTGGTCGGGTTATCAGATTTTTTGAACACCCCTACTTTGAAAGACACAGAGACTAATAATATACAACACACAAATGTTATTGTGCAATATTTTTCCTAAGCCACAAAGAGAATCCTTTCTACTCTCCAAAATTCTTTTCTCCTCTCCCTCTCCCAATAGTTGGATACCATCTATCCCTTTATTGGAATCCTAGAGAATAACGAGGTTACTCTTGTGGTAGTGTTCGAGATTGTTCAAGTAATCACTCATGATGAAGATCGTTGGAGGAACTGTTCGTTGGAACTTCGAGAGGATTGTTCGTAAAGCTTGAGAATCTACAAAGGTAAGAATGGTTCTAATATTTTTCCTAAAGCATGCTATATTACATGTTTATATTCTGTTTTAGTATACTGAATTTCTTTATGTAAAAATCAAATTGTGAGATGCAAGGCGTACATAAAACACTTCCGCCTAGGATTCGATCCCTTTAATTGGTATCAAAGCCAATTTCTTTCATCTTCGTTCTTCGTATTTTTCGAAATAAAATCAGTTTAGAGGTGGGTTTAATATTCTGCATTTGGAATGTTTGAATGTTGGTTTGCAAAAACAAGGGACACTAACCACATTTGTATTTCTTTGCAAGAAACTAGTTCTTGAAAACAACTAGTAGTGGGAAATATGACTCTACGGGTTGGAGTAGGGAGGTTATCTCGGTGGTTGCAGTTGGGAGTTTGAAGTTATTTTTTGAATCAAAGTTTATGTTTTTAGACAATGTTTACTATGTTCCTAATTTTAATAGGAACTTGATTTCAGTTTCATGTTTGTTAGAACACTCGTTTAATGTATCTTTTATTCGGGATAAAGTATTCGTTTTGAAAAATGGTATTGATATTTGTTCTGCAACAAATGAAAACAACTTATATTTACTAAGGTCGTTAGTATCTAAAATGCTCCACAATATTGAAATGTTCAATACTACAACCACTAAAACTAAAAAGAGAAAATTTCTCCTAAAGATAATGCTCATTTTTGGTATCTAAAACTAGGTCACATTAATCTCAATAAGATTGAGAGGTTGGTTAAGAATGGACTTCTAAACGAGTTAGAAGAAAATTCTTTACCTGTATGTGAATCTTGTCTAGAAGAAAAAATGACAAAACGATTTATTACTGGAAAAGGTTATAGAGCCAAAGAACCCTTGAAGCTTATACATTCAGACCTTTATGGTCCGATGAATGTAAAATCTAGAGGAGGGTTTGAATATTTTGTCACTTTTACAAGCGATCATTCAAGATATGGACATGTTTATCTAATGCAACATAAGTCTGACACACTTGAAAAGTTCAAGAAGTATAAGGCTGAAGTTGAAAATTTGTTAGGTAAAACGATTAAAACACTTCGATCAGATTGAGGTGGAGACTACATGGATGTTGAATTCCATAACTATATGGTAGAACATGGAATCACATCTTAACTCTCAACACCTGGTACACCTCAACAAAACTATGTATCAGAAAGGAGAAATAGAACCCTCTTGGACATGGTTCGCTCTATGATGAGCTATGCTTCTCTACCTATCTCGTTTTAGGTTATGCAGTGGAGACTGCAACTTACCTTTTAAACCAGGTTTCATCAAAGAGTGTTACTGAAACACCTTTTAAATTATGGAGAGGTTGTAAAAATAGTTTATGACATTTCAGGATTTGAGGTTATCCAGCATATGTGCTTATGGCAAAACCAAAGAAATTGAAATCACATTCAAGATTATGCCTATTTGTAGGTTATGCTAAAGAAACGAGAGGTGGTTTGTTCTTTGATCCAAAAGAAACGAAAGTATTTGTATCAACAAATGCTATTTTCTTAGAAGAAAACCACATTAGAGAACATAAGCCAATGTGCCAAATCGTATTAAATGAATTTTCCAGAGAAACTATTGAAACTTCAATAAGAGTTGTTGAAGAGGCGAGCACTTCAATAAGAGTTGTTGATGTTGCTTCATTTAGTCAAACATATCTTTCTCGAGTTGTGAGAGAGCTCGACATAGTGGGTGGATTATAACCCAACCTACTCGTTATTTGGGTTTAATAGAAACCCAAACTGTCATATTAGATTATAAAGTTGAGGATCCATCATCTTACAAGAAGGCAATGGTTGATGATGACAAAGATGAATGGATCAAAGTCATGGACCAAAAAATGGAGTCTACGCACTCCAATTCTATCTAAAAACTTGTAGATCAATCTTATGGAGTTAAACCCATAGGTTGCAAATGGATTTACAAGATGAAACTAGGTGTAGATGGAAATGTACAAACCTTTAAGGTTAGACTAGTAGCAAAAAGTTATACCCAGGTTGAGGGAATGAACTATGAAGAAACTTTCTCACCTGTTGCTATGATTAATTCTATCTGGATTCTCTTATCTATTACCATATATTATGACTTTGAGATATGACAAATGGGTGTCAAAACTGCCTTTTTGAATGGTAATCTTGACGAAACCATCAACATGACCCAACCAGAGGGATTCATTGAACAAAGTCAAGAGCAAAAGGTTCACAAGCTTAATCAGTCCATTTATGGATTGAAACAAGTATCTTGATCTTGGAATTTAAGGTATGATGCTACAGTCAAATCTTATGGCTTTGATCAAAATGTTGATGAGCCTTGTGTTTATAAGAAGATCATCAACAGTTTAGTAGCTTTTCTTGTGTTGTATATGAATGTTATCCTACTCATTGGAAATAATGTAGGTTACTTGACTACCATTAAAGAATGACTAGTTTCTCAATTCCAAATGAAAAGTTTGGATTAAGCAGAATTCCTTAGAAAAGTAGATAAATTGCTCTTTTAATAGCTAGTTTTGGGTCTTGTACAATGATGCCTCAACCTTTCACTGGCACGAGAGGTGTTAGTTTATAGTTTGATTATATAGTTTATAGTTGGATTATAAACTGTTTGTTCATTAGAGAAATCAGTGGTATTTAAGGAGTTAGATGTAATTATAGAGGTAAAATGGTATTTTAACCCAACTATAGTTATGAGCATTTGTGAAGGGTCATCGCTCTATTGATTGGTTATATCCATGGACACAGAAATATATCTACAGTGTGAAGAGTGCAACTATCGGTCTTTAGTAGAGTGATTGACATTTAATGAATATTGATTAATTGGATTAAATGAGTTTAATCAATTAATCTCATATCATTGGAGCTTCTAATCTATACGTTCATAAGGTCCCTTGTTCGCTCACTAAAGGTAGTAATGGGAGTGATTTAAATTATTCAAATCAAATGAGAGAATTAATTTTATATTAATAATATTAATATATGATGGTTAATTATAGATATGATCTATAATCCAAATTATGTAAGAGAGATATATCTGAATAAGATTCAAATATTAAATTTATATGAATTGGATTCATAAAGAGATGTACACATATAAATATGTGATAATTATATGTTAACTAACTTCATATTAAATATGATTTAATATAGTTATTTAATTTAGGATTGGCAAAAATCCTCGCAGGGTCGGGTATCTACCTCGATCTGACTGGGGAATCCCCAGTTTGACGGGGGATAGGGGTCAAACTGGGGATTTTAATCGGGTCTTCGGTCGGGGATGGGACAGGGATGGGGAGGATTGAAGGAACCATTGAAGGTCCTTGAGCAGAAATGAAATTGGACCCAAAAATCCAAATTTACAGAACATTTAATTTTATAGAGAAACAAACAGAACCATTATGCATTTAAGAAGAAAAATACAACATGCTTGGAGAATTCTAGAAAAGTAGAATGGGTTTAGAAACCCATACCTTTTAAGACCAATCTTCAAGAAGAATCCCTCGATTAAAAAAGGACACAACCACTAAATTACAACTGTATTCTCTGGATGAGAATCCAGAAGGTGTGGGCTTTAGCTATTTTGGACGAGGAAAATTGAAAGAGTAGAGAGGAGGAGAAGATGAGGATGAAATCTTAGAACATTTCTATGATTTCTGTGTATTGGTCTCAGTAAAAAACCAGAAAGAGAAGATGGAACCAACAACAACTCCCTCACTATCATGTTTTAGAGAGAAAAGAGGGGGAGAGAGTTACAACACCCTTAAAAAAATGATTTTTTTAAAAAATATAATAAATTTATTTTTAGTAAAACAATTAATATATATTTATATGATAAATACCTCATCATATAATATATAAATATATACATTAAACTATATGTTATATCAAATATAACATATAACCTATAGTTTCGATATTGTATCAAATACAATATAATCTATAGTTTCAATTCTCTCTCACCAATGACTTTTAATATAAAACACATTTATATTAAATTTAATTATATGAATCCAATTCACATAATTAATATTTAAATCATATTAAAAAATTTATTTCCTCTCAAATAAACTTTATATTATAATGTATCAAATACATTATAGTAATTATATCACATATAATTAATTCCTCAATCAATTTGAACAATTCAAATTAATCCAAAAATTGATTCTCATTAATTCTTATGAGCTATAGAGGGGATCTCATAGACCTATAACTTGAAGCTCCAAAGGTACGTGAATAGTTAAATAAATTTCTTTAATTAAATTATTCACCATCCGTTAACTGTTGAACACTCCACTAAAGATCAACAGCTGCACTCTTCACACTATAGATATATTTTTGTGTCTATTGGATATAACTGGTCAACAGTACAATAACCTTTCACAAATTGCTCGTAAGTACAGTTGGGTCAAAATTACCGTTTTGTCCCTATAATTACATCTTACTTCTTAAGTACCACTAATCCCTCTAATGAACAATAAATCATAATCCAACTATGACCAAACCTCTCTCGGACCAGGAGAGGGTGTGGCGCCACATTATTCAAGCCCTAGATCAACCCTTAAGGGAGCAATTTATCTACTTACCTCGACATTGGGGAAGAAGTGAATTTCTTCTTGTGTAGCTGTGTTCCCAGCTCCCTAATCAGACGAACCCAAAATGGTAGGCTTATTGAGTCGGCGATCTGACCACTCTCACCCATATAAATCAAATGACCACCTTAATAGGCAAGAGTTTACAACTCACTCAAGATTCAAGTCACGTTACCTATGGTCATCCTGGTGAAATGTAAGTCTATTATAAACGGCGTTATATAATGAGACTAGTCATTTCGTGGTCCGGTCTTATACAAACTTCTTTGTATAGAATATCTCTGCTCACATGTCTCCACATGAAAGATCAGGATCCTATAAAAATTGTAACATCTACAAAGCGGGCCATACTCGTAGTGTCACCAAAATAAGGTATCCAACCTTATCCATCTACTACAGACAATTTAGGTTATCACTTAAACATGATTCACCTTATGTCTCTACATATAGTTTTAAGCTACAAGATAAACTTGGATGTTAGTTTATTGGTTTGTTGGTTTAATGCGACTAAATATCAAATAAAACATTACATATTTTATTAGATAAATAAGATGTTTGTACAATACAATTACAAACTATAGGACCCTACAAAATTTAGGATATCATCCCTAATAAGGGATCCCCACCCCAACCCCGACCCCGACCCCGATAATTTTTTTTAATTTTTTAATATATATATATATATAAAGAAGGGTATCCCTGCCCCAATCCCGACCCGATATATATATTTTTAAATTTATATATATATACCCTATAAAAATATATTAATTTTCTAAATATTTATATAATTATATATATTACAAAAAAGGGGGGCGGGAGGGGGATGGGGGGAAATACCCCCCTCCGTGGTCCGCCCCGACCCTATTGCCAACCCTAATTTAATTGATTTACTAATGGTTTAAGAAATAATGGAGATTGGAGGTTAGTATAAATATATGATATTTATGATAATTAAATAAATGTATATTTTATAGGATTTAATATATGGTTGTTTAATTAATGTGTCAATTAATTAAATAAGGGTTATTTAATTAATTAACACTAAGGGTATAAAGGAAAATTTTTGGAGAAGGGGTTAATCATTCTCCATATAAATATATCCTTATAGCGCATTTAGGGTAAGGAGTTTTTTACACAAGCCTCCACCTTCTCTCTAACTTCTCTCTAGAAATTATCTACCATTTTTCCTCCTCAAAAGTTCTTGGAGACCGCTCTTCCAATTTTTTTTGGAATCCTAGAGAATAGCGAGGTAACTTTGTTGGTAGTATTCTTCTTCTTGGAGAAGTTTGAGATCGTCGATAACAGTAGAAGAGGAAAGCTAGAGGAATCAACAAAGGTGAGTTTTGATTTATTTTCTTTTTCTTCTTTTCTGGCATGCCTATAATTTTGTTCGAATATTTATCCTACAAATGCATATTTTATTTACTTTTTTTTCCATAAAAATCGAATATCTAAATGTAAGGTGTTGACACGCTTCTGTGGGAATTCGATTCCTTTAGGGAGCTGGGAACATTATTACACAAGATGGAAATAACTCATTTTCGGTTCTAGAGTAAGTAGATGAGTTGCTCCCTTAAGAGCTAATTCTAGGTCTTTAACAATGAGGGCCCTCACCCTCTCTGGCTAGATAGGGGTCTAGTTTATAGTTGGACTATAACTAATTATTTATTGGAGGGATCAATGATACTTAAGAAGTTAGATGTAACTATAGGGGTAAAGCGGTAATTTAATCCAAAACGGTAATTTAATCCAACTGTAGTTACGAGTATCATGAAGGCTCGACTTACTGTTAATTGGTTATATATGTGGACAGAGAAATATCTCTATAGTGCGAAGACTGCAATTGTCGGTCTTTAGTGGAGTGACCGATAATTAATGAATGTTAGTTAATTAATTAAGACGTTTAATTAATTAATCTCATATCATTGGACCTTCTAATTTTTAGGTTCTTAAGGTCTCCTTGCTAACTCACTAAGGATGAAACAAGGGATAATTGATTTTAGAATAATTTGAATTGTTCAAATTATTTAAGGAAAATTTTATATTAGTATGATTAATATAAAGTATAATGTATATTGATATATTATAGTTAATTATGAATGTGATTTATAATTAGTGGATAAGGGAATTAATATAATCTATATTGGTACATTATAGTTAATTATAAATATGATTTACGATACTATAAGTTAAAATTAATATAAATGAGATTCATATTATAACTATAGATTATAAGAGAGAATTGCATTTAATGTGATTAAAATGCATATTATATAGTTAATTAACTAAGGGTTAGTTAATTAGTTATCTAATATCAAATATTATTTTTATGTAATATTAATAACTCCCTTGGGAGTTATGTGGATGGTTTTTCACGTGGGAGTTAACTTATTACTTCCTCTCCTTCTGGGTAATTGATTTTTTCCTATATTGAAAATATAAAGAGGTAGATGAGGACAAAACATTAAAATTCAAGAGAAAAATTCTTTCTCGATCTCTCTCAATTTTCTATGTATTACCTCTACCAAAAATGTTTTGGAGCCCACACCTCCATCTTGTCTCTTGTCCGAAGAATAGCAAAGGCTCCGAGTGGTGGATTCGAAGGAAGCTCGATCATTATACTGTCTTGTTCGAGGGAAGAACTTCTATATGTTGAGTTCGTGGGAAGAGATTGTGTCGGTCATGACTTGGAGAGGAAGCATCGCAAAGAGGAATCTTCAAGTGTAAGTTCCTCGTGATCTCTTCTTCATCTCTTAGTAGCATGCTTAGAATAATGTTTATCATTATATGTTTTCTCTATTTCTAATCTCTTTCCAAAAACGAATTCACAGACATAAATGTGATCACTCGCTTACGCACTGAGATTCGATCCCTTCACTAATCTAAGGTATATTTACAAATTTTTTTACATTGTGTTATATCTGCTAATACTTTGGGCACGATTGCTATGTTTGTTGTAGTTACCCCTAAAATCAACTAAATTGTGTAAATTAAGTTACCATGGGCACTAATGGATGCAATTTTCTTTTTATTCCAAAGACTTAGTCGTTAGGTTTTTTTTTAATATTGTAATTAAAATTATTTATTTAATTTAAAAACACAAAATGTTGTTGAAAAAAATCGAATCAACAAGAATCATTAGAAGATTTATTATTTTGATTCCTATGTTATAGAAAAAGATAATATAGAATCATAATATTATTCCTTATGGTTGTTCTCTATTACTTTACCAGAATAAAAAAATTTATTTAACTAAATGAGTCTTTTTTTTCTAATTTCATTAATCGCCCCAATAAAGTACATCAACATTAGAAGGAATAGTTATAGAGAGGAGTATCAAACCTCTGACTTCAAAGAAAGGAGAATATATGTCAATTAGTGCTAGACTAGCTCACTTTGATAACTTGTGATAAATTTACTACCCTTATATTGATTTATTTTTCCAAATGGCCTATTGATTCTTAGGCCTTATACCATAAGGCATAACATAAGAGCATGAAGAATGAATAAGGGAGAGACAATTTGCATCTCTTAGTTTGACTTGAAGGTTCCATTTCTAATTTGTCCTCTATCCAAAGTTTTCAAAATTGAGAGAATTTAAGTATAAAAACTGCAATCTTTTGACTTTGTTTTGTTTTGGTTTTTCTTTTTTCTGCAAAAACAATAAGGCTGATTACTTGTTTTGTTTTGTTTTTTAGGCTACTTGGTTTATTTATTTATTTTTTCTTTTGTGTTTTCTAACTTTTAAAAATAGTTTTTAATTATGTCTTTATCATGTTTTAGTCAAGTTGTTAAGAATCCACTAATCAAGTACAGTTGTACTTTTTAAAGGGTCTTCTTGTTTGAGTTTGTGATATGAAAATCATGAGATGTGGGTGCATGCTTACCACACATCAAGCAAAATTAGAGTTAAAGGTCAAATTTAACCCTGCTCACTTTATTATTGATCTTTTTAAAATTATTTTTTTCCCCAAAAAAAAAAAAAATAAATAAATAATCACATCCAACTTTAAAATACTAAAAGATAAAAAGTTAGATTTTTAAACAATAGTCAACAATTGTTAAAAGAGAAAACTATATGGCACCAAAAGCCAAGATGTGTGTGGTTGACTTTTGATACCCATATTGCTCTCTCTTATCACTTCATTAAAATGGCACCCAAAAAAAAAAATCATAATCACTTAAAACTATGGCTTTTTCCCTAATTTGCTCCCCACTATTTAAAAAAGTGAATTTTCCATTAGCTTTATAGAAAAACACAATATTCATACCACCCCTCTACAAACCCTAAACCACAAACACATTGCACTTTTTGGCAGCCAAATTCAAATATGCTTTGAGAGGTGCAGTCAATCCCATAAAAGATGGTGCACATCATAGCCTATTGACTTTGTTCCATTATTTATTCAACAAGAGTAAATTAAGCCCATCCACATATTGACAAGAACAGAAAATCTATATAATAGTGTCTATTTTAAGCATAAAAAATTATATTTTTAAAATTACCTAAAAGGTTTCATTTCTATGAAGATAATTGTCTTCACTTATATATCATGAACTTCACTTATCTCTAACTAATGGAAAACTTGATTTGCACCTAACAATTCTCTCGTGATTAAAGTACCACCTTGAGCATCTCCTCATCTATGTCCACTCCCAATTACTCAAAGCAAAGGTAGATAGAAAGTACACTAATCTCCTAGCCCTCTAACGATGATATACTCTTCCTTTCATCTATCTGAGATTATAGGTCTACTCTTCATCAAAATCCAGATGATTTGATCAAACTCTATTTACCTGCTACATCTCAAGTGCACTTTTTGTATGATCTGAAAATTCATCCATATGGCTTACTACTTATGTTTTGAAATGGAGGATAACCAACGCAACCAAGTTTAGACCATGGCTCTAATACCAATTGATAAGGATAACAAACCTCCATCTATCTCTATAATGGTATGATATTGTCTACTTTGTACATAAACCCTCGTGGCTTTGATTTTGAAACGAGTAATACTTGGATGCATCCCCTATTTGAACGCAAGCGCATGTGTCAAGTATCGTTCCTCAAGTATCAAACATTATATATTCGTGTAGCTATTTTAGAATTGTGTCAATTTTATCTAAGGGATGAAAACTAAACAATTGATTTGAATTTTTGAAAAGTAAGTAACGTTTGAAAACGAAAATTGAACTTCAATAAATAAAAGTGTCTTAGGGTGTCGATTTTATTAATTACTTCCTTAAATCATGCAAAGGTTCTATGAAATCTTGTGATATCTAGATGTTTAAATTTAGAATCTAAGCTCCGATTTATTATCTTCCAACAATAAACTTTTCTCATGAAAAATTACTTGATTACTAATTACTTGAAATCAAAATAAAAAGAATGATATTAAGCAACGTCATGAACAACTTCCATTATCAATCTAACTATTTTTACGAGAGATTAATAATGATTTAATACTATAAGTTCAATTAAACATGCAATCTATCTCATTGAACATTTAACTTAACATGCATTGATGACACCAACACAAAATAAGCACAATAATATTGGAAAATATTCAATTACTTCCATAAAGTTACTATGCATCAATTTAAATTCATAAGAAAATCCATCAGGACCTTAAAATTAGAGAGTCTAGCAACTCATAGTTGACAAATATATAGTTACATATAATTTGAAAAAACTTAAACAATAAAGAGAATGAAAAGAATAAGGAAAAGCTACTATCGAAGGATTCCATCGAAGTATTCCATCGTCGTTGGAATCCTTCAAGCACGCCTTGGTTTCCACTCAGGATCTCGAACGATCTCCAAAATAATTTCCTCATACTTTCTACTCTTTTTGCTGCAAAATTCACTTTTAGGGCTCCTAAATTTTGTGGTTGGATTAGTATTTATAGAAAACTTTTTGTAATTAAATTAACATTTTTTTTCAAAAATAACAATGGTGTCGTGGTGCCAGCTCCGTGTGACCTCTCAACAAATTGCCTTTAATTGCAGCATTGTACGACGCTTCTCCAATATGCATGCTTTTGTGAATGACTAGTTACTGTCCGAGTAGGGAGAATAGTCTAAGAAGACTCAACTGCCCTTGTGCCCTACAACCCTCGAGGCTTTGAAGTCCATAGCGCCCGATTCGATCACTCCATCAAGTAGAAGTCTAGGGATGCTTCCGATCAGAGATCCATGGATCACAGACGGTATCTCCCCATACCACTTACTGGAAGACTTCTTCGTGAATCTCCGCCAGTGCACCTTACCATAAATGGTCTTGGGAAGCTTCGGTTCTCAATTCCTTGAAGGTCCAATTAATTAATAGTAAAGTAATGTTCGGGCGGTTAGTGTCTGTTCTGACTTTGGAATGTCGCTAGTGCTTTCCCCTTTTTCTTCTATTCTTCAATTTTTCTTCTCAATTCATGGAAGATTTGACCCAGTTTGGTTCTTTTGACTCTTGAATCTCATTTTCTTGCTAAATCCCTTAACACTATAAACACATCAAATCTAGCAAAAAGACTTCTAAATAAGAGGAAAAGAATGTACTTTTCAAGTACTTTTCATACATCTCACTCTCATCACACACACAAAATAATAATAATAATAAAACATTTCAAAAAAAGAATTGAGAAGATTTGCCTCATAGAAAATTATTATGGGATAATTTGATGTGATGCACAAAGATAGGCTCTACTCAAAATGCACATAATGTTTTTTTTTTTTTTTTTGAAACCATCCAAAATACCTCATACCAATAAAGTAGATCACTATTTTTTTTTAACCATGTAAAACTTTGTTTACATCACAATTTCAACACTTTTTTTTTACATATATGCTAAAAAAAATGAAAATTCAAAATTGTCTTTTATTGCTTTAAAAAAATGGCTTAAACATAAAAACAATATTTCTAGAAAATAGAAAACTAGACAAAGAAATCACACATATGTTAGGTAGTTTTCTTGTACATGATTTTTAAAAACAAAATTGCTGTCATCCAAGTCCTAAATCATTGTTTCTTAAAAACCTATTTCATTGATTACCAAATATTTGATATTAATTATTATGCACTTCCAAAATTAGGTATCTCTCATTCTTAATAATGTCATTTTTATTTTTTTTACTTGTGTTGGAGGAATCACTCATACTTTTAGGCCTTCGACGGCCAATGTCAACACATCAATGCAACATAAGAAATTAAGTTTGAAATTGACAAAGTGAGGTACCTCTTGACATGTATTTTTCTTAACATCGGAGGTTTAAATCTTCCTAAATCATATTTATTGTATTTAAAAGGGTATGTTTCAAATGAATTATAATCACTTATTCCCAAGTGTCTAATAAAGCATGTCTAACATATCAAACACCCTATTATGGAAGAAGTGTGATTATCTCAAATTTCGAAAGCTTTTCATTGATCAAGTAGAGCATACAAATAAGTAACTATAATATCTTATAATTTATAGGCACATATTTAATTTATAGTTTCGTGATAAATCAGTTTTATAAAATTAGTTAATTGAAGTATCAATAATACATAAATTTTTTAATCATTATAGTTCAACTAGTTAAGACATTATATGCTTGTCCTAACAATTAAAGGCCACATTTACCAAACTGTAATGAAAATTGATGTGATCGTAATGAAATTTCATTCATGGATCAATTGTAATGAGCTTGAATCGCGAACATAATTGGAATGATTTTCATCGTATTTACTAAAAATTATGAATTTTATGAAATTTACTGTTACCATTACCTCTATTTCTACCTTTGATGGTCAAACGGTAATGATAATAGTAACAGTAAAAATATTAAAATTGATCATTTTTCAACTGCAACAATAACAATAATGATAGCCATAACGATAATTATAGTAGTAACGGTAGCAATAAAACGTAATTCTCAGGCGTAATTGGATTGAGTACTCTTTATTCATCAAACAGAATACGTTATTTCATTACAGATTTGAATGTGGGGCCCACGTGTCAGTACACATGCAGAAGAGAAGTAAACACCATCAAAAGTACTCGAATAGGGCCTACTTTTTTTATTCCTATTGATCAATTATGTTTTCAGTGGGGTAATGTGGCCTAAATGCAATTCAAATCTCTACAACATAATTGTTGTACTAAAAAAAAATATCAAATATAGGTTTGACTTCACATTTTCAACAACTATATTTTATAATCACAATTTATATATGTAAGAGTCAAATTGCTTGTTAAATATAATTAAGAAAGGACATGTCAAATGTTGCTGACAGCCAAAGGACCCATATGTGATTGTTTCTTCAAGTGGAGGAAATGAAGTTGACCTAAAATTGTTTAGTCAATTAAAACAGTTCATTCATTCATAGAAAAGTTTGGGATTCTCTCTTTCTTAATTCTCTTTTGGGAGTTTACTTTCTTTGGACAATGTGTTGCACGTTTGCTTCTCAAACTTAACATCAAAATTGGCTTTTAGAACAAAAGCTTGGCTCTTTGAAAGAGTATATACATTTTAAGTCTAATATCATTAAGGTGTTATTTGGGGAATGTTTAACTCGTAGTTTTAATATATACGTCGGGTTAGGTTTAGGATTAGGATGACATTTCAAATGTGGTTTTCTTAAATAATATATGTGGACTGAGAGATCGAATATCGAACATAAGATCAATAGTATAAGTTTTATGTCAGTTGAACTATACTTAGTTTGATATATTTTATTTAATAGTATAATGAATATATCTTGATAATAACCGCTTTTTTGAAATTGATAAATAATTAGTAATTGGAATGAGTTGATAGAGTAGATAGGGGTTTGATTGCTATTTTCTAATGTGTTCATTCTCTTTTATGCTATTAATAATTTTACATAAGTCAAGAGTCTCTTATTGCATTAAGTTGAAGGCATATGTGGTTTAAGGTTCACGGTTTAATTTCATAAAACCACGTTATAATGTTCATGGGCGCTTCACATATTTTTTAAGATTGCAATTAATAGAGTTACAATCACATAATCTTAAATTACAAAATGAGGCCGTTAACTTACAAAGTGAGCTTTAAGCGTTAATTGATATGCATTCTATTTCTTGCGGTCAAAGGTTTGATCCTCAATTTTTGTAATTGTTATTTTAGTATAAAAAAAAAAAAAAGAAAAAAAAGAGAATAATTTAAGAGCAAATCAGAAATAAGAGTAGAACCTGTTTATAGAGAGAGGTCAAGCCAGATTGTTGAATATATCTAAATCTTCGAGCATGTATAACTAAGTCATGAGTGACAAAGTTATTCTTGTAGTTATCCAAAAGAAAACCAGGAATAGAACCACAATGATATATATCATGAAGGGAATTAATAAACACCATAACCTCATTGGTGTATCTTGTCCCAACCAAAGAGGGTGCAAATAAGTTTATGTCCAAAAAGAGAAAATGTCAGCTTCAAAAGTTCTAGAAAGACCTTTTAAATATGCATGTCACTGACCTCAAAAACCTTCTCTTCATAGCATACATAACATTATTCTTTGAGTCATAAACAATGACTCCTATATCCATTTTACCATTAAGGATGGTCATATTAGAATTTACATTGAAAGAATCATGGTAAGGGGTAGACCAATGGCTGACATTCTCGAGGATGAAAGGAGGACTAGAAAGCTAATCAGGACCAATTGACAATCAAGAGATTTTACCAAATCCGATGTCCACTGAATAGGGTCAAAATTAGAAAGAATGTATTGATAAATGATGTCAGATTACAAAAGCAATAAGTAAGAAGATTCTGATGTCCAACGAAGTCAAAATTTCACAAGCCCCTGTAAAAGAGAGCAATAACATCGGAGTAAGGTCATATATGCAATTATAAAATTATAATAGGAAGTTGGAATTCTTCAAATGAAAAATTCGAGAATACAATTGCAATAAGACAACCTTAATAATGTTGGAAAAAACTTCTCACTTCTATTGCAGTAAAAAAGCAGAAAAATAATAGAGAGATTAAAAGAAAGCAATAAAAAATTGAGAACACAAGAATTTACGTGGAAAACTCGCAACTTGGAGAAAAAAATATAGAGCAGAAAAATTCACCATGTAAAAAATTGTCACAATCACACAAAATAATTCTCTCAACCCTAATTACAGTAGCACTTTCTCAAACCCTAATTAGAGTTAGCACACTAAATTTAAAGTATTTCTAACTGGGATTTAAAACTAGAGTTATAGGCTCTTTTTATAATGGTTAGAGTCCATCACTTTCTTCAATTTTTTTAATGTGAGATAAACTGCATTTTTAATATTTTGCCAAAAATTCGAACATCCAATTAAGATGTCTTTTCGTATGAACCCCAGAAAAAGGCTGGCCCAACTTAAATGGCTGAATGAATTTTTTACCATAAAATGAAATTTTCAAATGAGAATGAGAAACGTCTACTAAACTCTAATTTAGTTGGATAACTTTGAAGAGAAGTGGCTATGCGATATTATTAAATGTAGGAGCTACAATCACATTGAAAAGTAATAATACATCAAAATTACTAGGGAGAGTTTATAAAGTCCGGTACAAATGATTTTTTAGGTTTTTTTAGTGCTAACAAATAGTGTAGAAAAATGGCAAAAATAACCTTAGCTTAACTGTAATTGACATGGTCTTCTGTCTTAAAGGTAGAAGGTTCAATTTCAAATTCCCATCTTTATTATACTAAAACAAGTAATAATAAAAAAAAAAAAAAAGTAAGAATTTGAACCTTCAACTTTAAAGGAAGTAGTACATGTTAATTACCGTTGAGTTATGCTCATTTTGACAATAATTTTTAGGTTAGTCACATATAAAATGTAGACATTTTTACATCGAAGCACATGAATTCATCACAGAATAATATTATATTGAAAAAAATACCTTTTTGGTTCCTAAGTTTAGGTTTAGTTTCTATTTAGTCCTTAGTTTTAAAATACTACATTTTTAGTCCTCAATTTTGAATTTGATTTCAATTTAGCAACTAATTTCTAAATTTTACAATTTTACCCTTAGTAATTCTTTTAACTTTTTTAAATTAATATCTACTAATTAGTTTAAATTAATTTAAAAAAGTTAAAAGAATTACTATTAAAATTAATTTTAAAATTTTACTTCATAGTTATTTTAAACTAATTAGTAGATATTAATACCAAAGCTAAGTGAGTATTTAGTAAAAAAAGTCGAAGTTAGAAGTGTAAATCTTGAAACTTATGAATCAAATTGAAACAAAATTTAGACCTCGAGGGTATAAAATTGTAAAGATTAAAATCTAAGGACTAAATTGAAATCAAACTTAAAACTTAAGGATTAAAAGTGTAACACTTTGAAGGCTAGAGTTCAAATAAAAACTATACCCAAAAACTTATGTCGTTTGGTAGATAATCTGAAAACAGAAATTTGAAAACATTGAATTAAATGAAAACATGGTTGTATTTCATGTTTTCATATATGTGTTTGGTAGTAGAATTTAGAAATTGAATTATAATTTAAATAATTGCAAACTAGTTGTGGTTACCCACAAAATATTAGTTGATAATAAACTATTATTAATTTATTTATGAATATATTTTATGTTAAAAAAAAAATGTAAAACTTTTATTTTGTAATAATATATAATTTATAGGATAAATTGAAATTTTTGGCCCTATAATTTGGAATAAGTTAAAATTTAGATCTTATGATTAATTTGAATTTACCCCTATAGTTTGATAAAAGTTTCATAAATAGTCCCTATGGTAGATATTATTTAAAATGATTTAACAAACCATAGAGTCTATATGTGAAGTTTTACCATAGGAACTAAAATATAAATTTTAAAACCATATGAACTAACTTTTAACTTTATCCTAACTATAGGGACCGTGTTTGGAATTTAACCTAATTTATAATATATTACATTATAAACATTATAATTTGTTAAAGATTGAATTGAATTTATAATATGACATATATTATATTTCTAAATGTTTTTAACATTATTAATATAATTATACATTTTAAATTTTAAAATTCAAATTCTGGATATAATGAAAACATAAAAATGTTATTTTCAGAAAAAGAATTCGGATTGTCTATCAAACATATATCTTCACTGAATTCAGTAAATTTGAAAATATAAAACAGTATTGAAGTAACGAATCAGATAGACCCTTGAAAGACCAAAAACGTTTTTTTTTTTTTTCCTATTATTTTCATCTGTATCCTTCTTGTCTATGGCTTTCTGAATTTTGGGCCATTCCTTCTTTTTCATAGGCCACTGTTGACTTATGAAAGAAAAAAGGATACCAAAAGAGGCAAATTAAAGAAACCAAAAGTCATAGTTTTGATAGCCATTTAAGGTGCTAATTAGGTGTCAAATCAAACACAAATAATTTTAATGGTTTTGCTTTACTATATTTATTTCCACAAATTGGACTCTGAATCACTGCCACCACTAAGAAAACCAAAGGACCAAAATGAAAGTAAAATTAATTTGATTTTGGTTTCTTCTCCAGGTCTTAATTATACTGAAATTTCGATGAAAATATCACTAAAATAACCATTTCAATTTAAAAAAATTATAAAAATAAAAAAACTTAAAAGTAATTATTTTAAAGGGTAAAGTTATTGAAAATATTTTTAAATGTAAACAGATAGACAATGATATTTGATTATATTTATAAATAAGTTGACTCATTTTTTATATTTAAAAACAACCCTAAATATAAATCAATACATAAACTTTTTGTGATGTTTTAAAAAAGCTAGCATGTCTATTATTTATATTATACTTACATTAGTAATATTTTGTAACTATGATATAACGGAGATACCGATTCACACCTTATATCGATATTGAATCCAGAAAACGATGAAAATTTAATACGGTAAGCACACTCATCTCTATCTCTACCAGTTGGTTCAAAGTTTAAAATGGTATCTCATTTGGGTTGGAGTTTTCAATAGAAATATTCTTTTTTTTTTTTTAACTAAGTCAAACCAAAAACCAAACTTTCATTACTCTTTTAGACCCTTTTGCTTTTTATCCCATATCATCAGATTCAGTGGCCAACAGTTCAATGCACAAAGCCAAACCAAGAATAAACAAAACATTTATCTCTCTCTCCCTCTCTTCCCTTGAAAAAAGAGAGTTCAAATTAATCCCATGATACCCATCCAAGTTAGAGACCACCCCAGTAAACATACACAAATTCGATTAAAATATTTGTCGATATCTTGATATATTCATATAAATAATATGTTAAAAATGTCTTGTAAATTCGGTTATCTAACGTTTTGAATGATCAAATATAGAGTCAACGTTTCAAAAAAATCTAAGTTGTATATAGATGATATGTTATTTAACATTTTGGACGTAGGGTTTAAAGGGGTGTCTATAAACCTTCTAATCTCATTGACATATTTGTATTTTTCTGATATTCTCGTCAAATAATAAACCACTCTCTCTCTAGCTAACACACGGTTGTTGAATCACGTAAATCTCTATGTTGTTTTTTCTATTTACGTTTTTTTTCTCTTGATTTCGTTTTTGTCATAACATATAGTAATCAAACATACAAAATATTATTTTATTAGTAGAAGAAAATTCGAACGACAGACCTCTTGTTTCTAATATATTTATATACAAGTTGCTTGCTTTGATAACAAATGAAATATAATTGATTAATCACTAATATATATAAGTCTTAATATTAAGATTTAAAATCGGTAGAAGTTAAAACAACTTAACTATTTATTTATGAATTTTGTATAAGTTAATATCTTCCATAGTCATATTTGATCAGTATACCTACGGAATTGAAGTAATGATATAACGATATTGAGACATTGACTTTAATATTTGAATTCTTGCATATAGAAGACTTTATGTTCTAATTAATTTAACTTCTATATAACACCTCTACAAATCCACCATAAAATAGAGGTTTAGCTTCATTTGATAATCATTTTATTTTTTTTAAATATATATTTTTGGAAATTAAAGGTGTGTTTGGAATACATTTTTAAGTATTTAATTTAAAAGATAAGTCATTTTGGTAAAAATTGAAGTGTTTAATAATCACTCAAAATAGTTTTCGAAGTGATTTTCAACAAATTTTTTAAATCAAAAGTGTGTAATTAAAAATGAGTTTTTTGAAAAACATTTTTTTTTCAAATTAATCCAAACGGGCCTTAAGCTTATAGACCCTACTTCCACCTTCAAATTTCTTTATTTATTATCTCATTTTATCAATAGTTTATAAAGTTAAATCAAAATTCTAAAACTAAGGGTCGGTTTGTACCATTTGGTTTTAACCATTTGATTTTTTGTTTTTGAAATTTAATCCTATAGACATTACTTCTATATCTCTAAGTTTCTTCATTTATTATTTACTTTTTATCAATAGTTTAAAAAATCAAACTAAATTTTAAAAAACTAAAAAGAGTAACTTTTAAAAACTTGTTTTTGTTTTTAGAATTTAAATAAGAATTCAACCATTATATTTAAGAAAGATGCAAATGATTGTATGAAATGGTGAGTAAATAGGCTTAATTTTCAAAAACTCAAAACAAAAATTGAAATGGTCACCAAAGGGGACTAGAAAAGTAGTTTTTAAAAACTTGTTTTTGTTTTTAGAATTTGGCTAACAATTCGACCATTGAATTTAAGAAAAAATACAAATCTTTATAAAAACAAATTGGAAAAATAGACTTAATTTTAAAAAAAAAACGAAATGGTTACTAAACAAGACTTTAATTTATAATACTTGAAATTAAAAATTAAAAAATAAAAAAATTACTTGACTGTACGTTTATTTTTTAAAAACATGTTTATAGAGTTGTGGTTAATGAATTATTTATAGGTGAGGTTTAGAAGTTTGAATTACCTCACATGGGATTAAAATCAGACTGATTTAAGTTAAAAAAATGCAATTAGCTAGACTTTTTTTTTTTTTTTTTTCTTTTTCAAAATATACAAGTCCAACAAATGAACCAAACATCTATTTTTAACAAAGTATTTTGTTTCATGAAAATTAGGGTTCAAGAGCCTATAATTATATAGTTTAAATTCAGAAATACAGATTTGTTTTAGTATGCAGTTAGATTAAGTAAACAAATCGGTTTAGATTTAGGAAAATTATTTTAAACGATAAAACTCCTAAAAAATATTTATAAGTAATAGCAAAATTTTATAGTCTAATAAATCGCGATAAACTACTATATGTGTCGATCATGACTAAGATAGATATAGATAGGAGTTTATCGCAGTCCATCGTAGATAGACAGTGAAATTTTACTATTTATAAATACTTTGATTTATTTTCCTATATTTAAAAACAATCCTCAGATTTATATAATTTGACTTCTTATGATGCACCATTTTAGGAAATGATCAATCTATTCTTATGGGACCTTCATTTATTACATAGTAAATAATAATTTATTTTAAAAAACAAATTTATTTACTATACAATATATTTTAATTGGACAATTAAGTAAATTGCACAAAGATACAAATATAACACAACGTGCATCTAAATATCTTTCTTTAAAAAAATTCTTTATCTAACTCAAATTAATAAAATAAGATGATAAATAGACGAATTCGGTGTAAATTCGAACTAATTCAATAAATAAATATTATTTTTTAAAAGTTGATAGTTCGATCTCTCCCAAATTCATTATTGATGGTCTCTTTTTTTTTTAAAAAAAAAATACATTTTCTTTTTAAAGTTGAGAAAATGCACAGAAAGGGAATTTTATACTTAAAAGATCCTCTGCCTCACACAAGCCACCACTGGCTTTTTTAAAATAAAAAAATAAAAAAATAAGACTGCCTTTGTCCCCTTCCCAAAACCCTAGAAAATTTAATTATTGAGAATAGTTCCATTTATACATAAAAATAAAATATTTATGATAAGTGTAGTTCCAGTAATTAAATAATTAAAATGTTTTGACCCAAAAATAATTTGTCTATAAAATGGAAAACCAACCAAAAAAATAATTATAGCTTCTGCCTTCAGCTATTGTGAGACAAAAACATGAAGCTTTCTGTTGCTTTCTTCCTTCTTCTTCTTTCTCTCCTCCTGGTAAGCTCTCCATCTTCCCTAATTTACTCTTCATTTTCTTTTCAATTTTCTTTTTCAAAACTATTAGATTAACTCTAAATCATATGTATATATATATATATTTCCTTTGTGTTTAGATTTGTGAATACTCATACCAATATCTTAAATCATTCAATTATATAATTTCTTATAATTAATATACTTTTAATTCAAAGAGAAAGGAAAAAAAAAAGGATATGTCAAAAGATTTTTTTGAATTACAAAACTGAAAAGGAGGTTTCCTTTTCTCTGATATATAGTTTGTCTAGAACAGAATTATGTAGGTTTTTTTTTTAGGCAAAAAGAATTAATTTTGTAGTTGTTTATGGAGGAATTTTTCATTAAACAGATCAGTTTTCAAAAATAAATAAATAAAATCTGGGCATTAGTTATTTATTTATTTGTTGATGATTTAGTTAAAACCTAAAAATAAAGTCTTTGTTTAACAAAACAAGTAAATATTTTGTTTTTAATTTTCTAATTTTTCAATTTTTATTATTATTATTATATTTTTTTACATTTCATATATTGTTTTCACATATTTAAAAAATCAAGTTTTTTTTTAAAAAAAAACTATTTCTAACAAAATAAAGAAACCAATCGATAAAAGTAATATTTTAAACTTAGTTTTCAAAAATCAAAAACAAAAAACTAAGACCTCATTTGATAGTTTGCTTTTTGGTTTTTGAAAATTTTTCTTTTTTGTTTGTTTGTTTTTATTACTATATCTACATCTTTTACTAATTAAACATTTAAATTTTAGTCAAATTCTAAAAATAAAAACAAATTTTTCAAAAACTATTTTTTATTAGGAAAAAACCAAAATTTGGTCTGATTTTTTAAATTACCCTTAAAACAAAGAAAAGAATTATTGAAAATAGTGTTTATAAGCATAAATTTCAAAAGCTAAAAACTAAAAAGTAAATGGTTATCAAACGAATCTAATAATCAAATATGGCTTTTATTTATTATTTGTATTATTAATTTTGTTATCTCTATCTTACAAATGTTTTCAAAATTCAAATCACGTTTTTGTGTTATATAACAAAATATATAAGCTAGAAAAAAACAAAAGACGAAAAATAAAAATTGAAATGATAACTAAAGGAGATGAAGAATTTGAAGGGGTTTATGTTTTTGATATTGTTGGAGTGACAGATTGGAGAAATAAGCCATGGAAGCAGGAAGGAAGAAGGAGAATATTGGAAAAAGATAATGAAAGATGAAGAAATTCCAGATATACTAAAAGAGTCGTTATTGGATGATAATTCATTGGTGGACAACAACAAAAAGGAGCATTTTATGACCAACTTTGATCCTCATCCAAATGCTATAATTTACCATACTGCCCATGCTTCCACTCATAACAATAATCATCATCTCAAAATCAACCCCACTCTTCCCAATTCATCCCCATGAAATTATCTTCTTAATTCCCAAATATATCCCCAACCACAAATGTTCCATTTTCTCATTCTATCACACATATATTATTAATTAAGACCTTCCAAACCTTTTCTGTAAATTATTATATTCACTGTGTGCTTTTTTTCTCTCTATATATATACCCTTCCACTTTATCCTTTGTTTCGAAGAAATTTGTGTTTACTTTCAAAAATGTTACAATATTACCCATCAAATGATTTTTATAGACTTTTCAAAAAGTATTACAGTATAATTATGCATGAGACAATGACTTAAAATGATGTGGTGATGTATATCTTCGTAGTCGCATATTATTTTATTTCAAATAGTATTTTTTGAAATGTTTACAAAAAAAAATTCAAGGGTAATTAATAATATTGTAACTTTTGAAAGTATAAGGGTATTTTTGAAATAAATGATAAAGTTTAAGGTATTTTTTTATATTTAATCCTTTCTTTTATTTGGTTATCTGGGTTGTTTGAGATTTTGATGATTATTTTCTTGAATTATTGATATATTATGTTTCTTATATATATCATATATATTATTATTCCAGGTTTTGTGTGTTTAAATTATTGCTATTTTATTTGGGACTCTTCTTTTAGGAAACTATATGTAATTGTATGGGTGTGTAGCAAACTTTTCATTTGGTAGAAAATGGATGGATATGAATTGGGTTGATCTACATCTACCAAAAAATGTGATTATCTCGTAATAATCGTTAGATCTGAACTCAAAATATATGCATGTTCTCTAATAACCATAAAATATAAACTAAAAGTAATTTTGTGGATTACAATATGCATAAAATGGTGTTCCTTGAGTGTTGTTTTACTTGATTTGCTTGCCAAGGCATACATCAATATAACCAATCAACAAAGCCTTGTGTATTATATTTGAAGGTTATTTAGAGTCTTTATTATGTTATACTAGTAGTGACTTGTACAAGTCAAATTCACTTTTCGATATATGTATCTCAAATTATGTCCTCTAATTAGCATATATCTATCTCGTTAAAGAAGTACAACGTCGATACACACCTATGTCACTTGATTATCATCCTCATAATTCTTATTCATAGAGAATATCGACTTGTTTACTTAATTTCATTCGATTTAAAATGTCTGCCATTCATATGAAACAATTGCAAGTGCAGTCATTAAGTTTTCTCTTGGTTTTAAATTCACGATGGAAATGCTATATGGATAATCATTTTGTGTTGAGTATGATAATGTTATTGATATCACAAAGTTTTATGTTAAAACATTTTTGTTGATTTAGCAACTTGACAAATGGTCATTTGAGCTTATTGAGTTTGGTGTATATGTTGAAGAACAATACCATCCATTCAAATATTGGATGTCTTGGTTGAACCCTTTGGATTATTGGGCTTGTGATGGGGGCCCAATGGACTGACTCACAAGTCACAAATGAACATCATTCCCCCCATTACCTTTATATTTATGATATGTTATTTTTTGGGTATTTAATTAGATATACATATATATTAATTATTATTATCCATGGTAAATATTTATAAAAGTAGATTGTCCTTTCAAAACATTCACACATTTATTTATTTTGTTAATCTAAATTTGTCTTTTACTTTTTTTTTTTTTTATTTTAAGAACAACTTAATTAAATCTTCGAAGTGTGTTTTCAATGGATAGTAGGAAAACAAAGCTATTTTAAAAGGAAAATATGATTTTGTGCAACTTGGTAAAAATTAGAGAAATTATTTTATAACAAAACTGTTGAAAATATATATAAAATATAGTAAAATATCACAGTCTATCTACGATAGGCCACGATAGATTACTAACTACGATAGATTAATATCACAGTCTATTCGAGATAGATCGCGATCGATCACACATTTATCTATCATGACACAGATGTCTATCGTCGATAGACAGTGAAATTTTGCTATATTTGTAAATTTTTTTGTTCATTTTTCTCTATTCGAAAACAACCCTAAAAATTACAATATTTAAAAAATATAATACATTTAATATTAGGATCCATTAAAACTGTCTCTGGTCTTGCACCAAGTAGTCTAGCATTTTCTAGTAACTGCAATGCACAGTGTCTTTGAGAAATATATGTACCACGTGAGGATCGGGCGAATTCTAGACTAAGAAAGTATTTTAGATCCCATAAATTTTTTCAATTTGAATGAGTTGTTTAATACTCTCTTTAACTGAGCAATATGAGACCGATTGGCTTCAGTAATGATGATACCATCACCATACACTAATAAGGCAATAAAATCTTCTCCAGTTCCATGAGTAAAGAGAAAATAATCAGCTTTAGATTGTTGAAATCCTAATCTCATCAAAACAACAGTGAACTTAGCAAACCATTGCCTAGATACTTACTTTAATCCATAGATTGACTTATGGAGACGACAAACTAAATGCTCCCCTTTAGTGAAAAATTCTGTAGGTTTGTATCCCAATGGCAAATCCATATAGACTTCTTCAAATAAAAATCTCCATGAAAGAAAGCATTGTTTACGTCTAATTGAACCAATGATCACTCAGAAGAAACAAACATTGTAAGTAAGATGCGTACGGTGACAAGTTTTACTACTGGAGAGAAAGTCTCAAGAAAGTCCAATCACTCTTATTGAGTGTAGCCCTAGCCACTAAATGAGCCTTGTAATGCTCAATGGAACCATTAGCTCGATATTTGATCTTGAGAATCCACTTGCACCCAATACTGTGTTTATTTTCCGCAAAGATACAACAATCCATGTATTATTAACTTCCATTCATGGAGTTTAGATTTCATTTCTTCTTGCCAATGTTCATAGGAAATAGTGTGATGATAAATTGAAGTTCATAATGGGATAAGAATTGAACAGCGGAGACTTGCTGGAAAAAAGAAAGGTGGGAGTAATTGAGATAGTTTTGGAGAAGATATTAGGTGGAGAAGGCTGGAAGAAGAGTATTTTGGGCAAGGTTAGAATGATAATCTTTAAGATTGGATGGAGCTTTAGTGGTTCTAGTGGACTATCGAAGGATGGGACAATGGTTGAGTTAGGACTAGTAGATGGGTTAGGATCAATTGGTGTAAAATGCTCACTAGTAATTGGGTTATGATGAATGTTGGGTAGTTGAATAAATTCAATAACACTTGGGCTGGATTCAAAGTTTGAGACATCAGTAGACAGAGAGTCTATGTTAGTCAGTTGGGAGGGAAAAGGTGGAATATGTTCAAATGGGATGGATTCAAGAACAAGGCCCGAAGGTAAGTCAACATTTTAAAGGCAAGCTACTTTGAGGCTTTTATAACTCTATGAAAGAGAAAACAATTTCATGAAAAACTACATTCGGTGATATAAAAATGCACTGAGTTTTAATATCCAGTAGTTTATAGGCTTTCATCCTAGGAACATACCCAATAAAAACAACAAGTATAGCTTGAGGATTTTTTTTTTTTTTGCAATTTGTGGTAAGTGTGGAAGCAAAATATAAACATCAAAACACTTCTAACAATGAATAATCAACACAAGAACCATGAAGCAATTTATAAAGAGTAGACCAATTTAATACTAGAGAAGGGGTTCTGTTAATAAGATATACGACAGTCATGATGCATTCAATCCAAAAAAGTAATGGAATGCGAGATTGAAAATATAAGCTTCGTGTAACATTCAAGATATGCTGATGTTTTCTTTCTACCACAGAATTTTACTCAGGTCTACCAACACAAAAAAACTAGTAAACTACCCATTTTTTACGAAAAAAAAAATCAGCAAAACATAATTCTGGAGCATTATCAAAATGAAAAAGTTTTATTACTTTGCTATATTGAATCTCAACAAGCTTGAAAAATTCTGGAATAATATGCAAGATATCAGACTTTTTCTTGAGTAAGAAGACTCAAGTATAGCGACTAAAGTCATCTATTAAGGTAAGAAAATATCTATGACCAGCATGTGAACTAGTTGCTAGGGGTCCCTAGACATTAACATGAATAAGATTTAAAAAAAAAAACATCAACACGATTATTATGAGAAGTAAAAGATAATCGTTTTCGTTTTGCAATAGGACATACTTCACAAGGCTAATCAGAAAATAAAATAGTAGAATCAAACTTGAATACTCCTTTTAAGGCTTGCAATTGATTGAAAGAAGGATGTCATATCCTTAAATGCCACAGTGTGGAACTGCACTATACTTTATTAGCAATGCAGTGGTGCTTATAATCAACATAATCTGTAAGAAGGTATAATCCATAATGCAATTTACCCTTCCCAATCATCTTTAAAGTGTACCTTTCTTATATTTCACAATAGTCACCTGAAAAAAAGGCAAAAACATCATTGTCTTTGATTAAAAAACTGATAGAGAGGAGATTATACTGATTTTTTTGGACAAATAACACATGTTGAAGCAGTAAAGATCCAAATAATGTCATTGTGCTAACAAAATAAATGGATATTGTTGAATTATTTGGTAGAACTATAGTGGTGTTGATAGATTCCAGATTATTAAAAATTTCCTTTTGATAGAAAATATGTGTCAAGGCCCCCGAACCAATAATCCACTCAGTATTCATGGAAGATAAAATAAAATTGAGGCACGTACCTTCTATGAAGGAGGAAGCATGGGTGAAATCATTTTACGTTGCTCCAAATTAGATTGCTGCAAAGTGAGTATGGTATGACATTACACTAATGTTTCTTTAGCATTAAAGGTCCTCTGTACATCAGCAATTGTAGTAGAATTAACATTAACAACAGTATTGACATTCGAACTACTAGTCTTCTGATTTGGATTAAAATTCTATCCATTGCGATGTTGGTAATACCCAAGAGGATATTCATGTACTTTGTAGCACTTATTAATTGTGTGGTATTGAATTCCACAGTATGTAAAAACTGGGTGTTGAGAGTTCTTTGATCAAGTCACATTGCTATTATTACTTTGTTGAGTGATTACTATTATTACTTTGTTGATTCATATTGTGAGATGAATCCGAATGTCCAACAACAAGAGAGTCAACTGAAGTTGGACTTTCCCTAATTTCTTGCTCCTCTTCCTGCGCAATTAGATAAAAGACTTTATTAATTGATGGAAGAGGATACACTAAAAGAATTTGTGACCTGGCATATCCGAATTCGCTGTTTAATCCCATTAAGAAACTCATCAAATACTCTGTTTGGAAGAATTCTTCCATTTTCTTACATCCACTACAACTACACCGATTACAAGTACATTTTGGCTTGTATATAATGAACTCATCCCAAACACTTTTAAGTCTTGAAAAATAAGGAGTTACAAAATCTTGATTTTGCTTTATAGTAAACAATTCAGGCTTGAGATGAAAAATCATAGGGTCGTTTCACTTTTCAAATCGCGATTTTAAATCGTTACAAACTTCTTTTGCTGAATCAGAAAACATAGTGTTAGAAGAAATTGACTTTGATATTGAATTCAGTATCTATGCTCTTATGATGTGATTCTTATGAATTCACAAACGCAGCTTCTCTCCCATTAGTTGAGTGATTGTACCATCAATAAACCCCAATTTGTTGCGAACTGAGAGTGTTATAGTGCACCAAGTGACCTAGTTATCATCGGCCAAGTGACCTAGTTAACAAGAACCAAATTGGAAGTATCACTGTGATGGAGAGTATATGGATTCTGAGCCACCTCAATTATTGATTCTTAAACAACCAAAGAACTAGTCGAAGGGAGATTTTTTTGTTATGTTTCCATGGTATAAAGTTGGAAAGAAGAATAAATAGAGAAATAATTTAGAGGAATATAATTCTTTTCTCCGATTCCATAAAAAAACAAGAAATGGGGATAAAAAGATACTATTTTATTTGTTGTTACACATGTAAGAAACTAACTACATCTAATAATAGAATACAATAGAATATAGAATCTTAATAAATCTTAACAATTTTGTTAATTATAATAACAATAATCCTGATACTCGCCCTCAAGTTGGACTTGAATATCTAAAACTTCCAACTTGAACAATAAAGGAAACAATCGAACAATAGGTAAGGCCTTTGTAAACCCATCAGCAAGTTGAAGATGAAATAGAATGGGCAAGAGCTTGAGAAAACGATTAGAAACATGATCCTTAACAAGGTGGTAATCAATTTCTCTATGTTTTGTTCGCTTGTGAAATATGGGATTTGTAGCAATATGCAAGGCATCTTAGTTATAAAAAAATCATAAAGTTGATTTTTAAAGTGGTATCTTCAGATATTCAAAAAAATATGAAAGCCATATAAGTTCACAAGTGGTCAATGCTAAAGCTAGATATTCAGCATATGTAGATGATCGTGATATAACACTTTGTTTCTTCGATTTCCATGATATCAAGGCATCTCCAAGGAAAATACAAAAACCAGTTGTGGACTTCCTTGTATCAAGGCCAGCTGCCCAATCAGAATTAGCAAAGGCATAACATGCACTAGGATTAGGAAAACTCATTTAAATAGCTTAAAACATCATGCTTAAGAAATACCATGAATCATTTAAACCATAAGTATAAACTTTAGTTGCTTGGAAAACCCATGAACGCTAGCATGAAATTCATTTGGAATGCATGTTCCTTATATATATATATTTCTGAAAATATTTAATCACTCATGGATCTTTAAGCTTAACTTTTCCTAAGCTTGGTAGGCCTCTCCAATGAACATAACTTCTACACATAAAAGAATAAGAGTTTAGTTACTACTTTGGTCTCCCTTTTGAGACTACTCTTTTAACCAAACTCATACTTAGCAAGAAGTTGTCTGTTCGTTCAAAATTTCTAGATTCAAATTCTAACATCAATAACTTGAAAACTAATACCCATTTTAAGAAAGTTCCTTTTCCAAACATGCTCGAAATTTTGTTAACAATGTTACCTCAAATATTTCCAAAGGCCCTAAACCGTAACTCTCTGCTTGAACAAAGATTCTAGGTTTAACTTCCAAAATATGTAACTCAAACCCCAGACCTTATCTTGAAAAAGATCCTTCTTCAAACTTTCTTGAAATGGTATTAACAATAATACCTTTTTAATTTCAGCTTGAAACTCCAAAGTGATTCGGTCTAGATCTTTGATTCTTCATCAAGTGCCCAGAAACACCCGAAAATGAACCTTCATCTCTTCTTTCCTTCTCCGACCCTCTTTTCGACAAGAAATCCCTTCCAAAGGTTCGATTTCAGAAACTAGACTCACAGTGCTTTTCAACAGTACCAAGATCGTCTGATTTACTTGAAGAAATCATCCAAAAGGAGCTCTTGAAGTTCTCTTCCCTTTTTATACTACCGTCCAGTCCTTTTGCATGAAATCTTCTTAAGCCACCTCACCCACTAGTGGTGATTAAGGGCCTAGATTAAACCATCTGTCCGGATAACTAAAAGAAAAGTTTAAAACTGAGCGTTTCGAGCAAATTCGATCCTCACTGGAAAAACTCGATGGAGAAGGGTCATTAATCGATGAAAAATTCAATGACTCTCTGCTGAATACTCGATGGGAAGGACACGATACTTGATGGGATACTCAGTGCTAGATGGCTTGCTCGATGCACGTTCCTTACTCGATCGCTCATACTCGACGTTCGACCCTTCCTCGATCACTTATACTTGACGCTCGGTGACATTTTACTTGATGCTTTTCTTATGCTTACTCGATGCTCAGTCACCCCTCTTCATGACCTATACTTAGCCATAAATTCTCTTTGCAAGGCTAGATTAATAAATATCCGAGAGCTAAGTTCTCATATTTAAACATTTTTTTCCTTCTTCAAACTTATCCTCTACCTCAAAATGCACAATTTCAATCTAACTTAAATATTTAAGCCCATCACTTTGCTTAACTCAAACAATAAATATAATTAAAAAGGGAAAGTAAGGTGCGGGTTTTACAAAAAAAACATCTCCAACTAAAAGATGCTATCGAGAGTCAATTTTTGACATGAAGATAGTCAATCCTAGATTATCCAAACAAGATTCCAAGAACGAATTAGATTAAATTGACGAAGAAGCACAATAAATGGTTAAACAAGAGAGAACAAAAGATCCAACGATGATAATGAAGAATTAACCTAACTCACAATACATTAATAACCCACAAACTACCATAATGCAACCGGTTTCATTTAGACAAATAATGCATAAATATAAACTACCAAAGGATGCCTAAGAAGTTCCACTACCATAAACCACTCAATGGAAGTGATAAACAACTATTTTCTAGTGTTGTTATTGTTGGGGTTGATGCCCTAAAGTCTCGTGTCCTGTAGTTTGTAAACAGTTTGTACGAATGCTTGTGATGTATAATATATGATATTTACTTCACATCTTGTTTTTGCTCAGTTGTATGTTTTAGTTGCTTTACCACAAACCAATAAACATAAAATCCCTGATTATCTGTATGTAACTTAAGCATGTATGTGGTGACATACAAGTGGATCATGTCTTGAGTGATAACCAAAATGGTCTGTAGTATATGGATATAGAAGGCAAATCTTATCCTGGTAATGCTACGGATGCGGCCCGCTTTGTGGAATGTTCACAAGTGTTGTGACTTATCACAGATGGTCTGATCCTGATCATTCGTGTAGGGGACATGCGAGCGGAGGCGTCCTATACAAAGAGTTTGTATAAGACCTGACCACGAAGTGTCAACGTCTCATTATATAACACCATTCACGACAGAGACTTCACTTCACTAGGATGACCATAGGTAACATGACCTCAATCCTGAGTGAGTTGGGAACTTCTGCCATTGAGGACAGTCCTTTGATTTGTATGGGTGCGAGTGGCCAAGTCGTCGATTCAAACCTACCATTTTGGGGATTCGTCTAATTTGGGAGTTGGAAACTAAGCTACACAAGATGGAATTCACTCCTTCCTCAAGGCAGGGGTAAGTAGATAGATAGCTCCCATAAGGGCTGATTCCAAGGCTTGAACGATGTGGCACCACACACATTCTCTTGGCCCGAGAGGTGTTCATATATAGTTCGACTATGTTATTTTGTTCATTAGAAGAATCAGTGGTACTTAAGAAGTGAGATGTAACTACAGGGGCAAAACGGTAAATTGGCCTAGCTGTACTTACAAGCATCTGTAAGGGGTCATCGTACTCATGATTGGTTATATCCAATGGACACAGAAATATATATGTGGTAAGAAGAGTTTAGCTGTTAGTTTTTAGTGGAATGCCTGACACTTAACGGATGGTGGGTCTCGTGGCTAATGGATAGGGTAAGAGTATAATATAATTATATTCATTTATTATTAAATTAGTTAATTATGAGATAATTGGCCAAATTATTCTCCTCAATCGTGCGTTAGTGGGAGTAGTCGTATTCGGTTATGGTAACCGAAGAATAAAATGAAAATTTGTTCCATTTGGCAAAAAGTTCGAAAAAATGCAATCGGTGTGAAAAACGTATCGGTCGCCTAGCTTAAGAGCCTATACGATAGAGTCTCATCGTCTAAACAATCGCACACCAGCGTCTAAACAATCGCACGTCTTTCCCTAAACGATCACTTAGATCTTCTAAACAATCGCCTAGCGTGCCGCGTTGTCTAAACGATCGTATACCTTTTATTAGACGATCGCTTAGTAAAACCTACACGATCGTGTAGCTTTGTCTAAACGATAAACACTCTGCTATACGATAACCTTCTCTCCCACTTGCTTATCGTCTACACGATTAGTCTGTTCTCCTACCTTTACCAAATTCACCAAAGACCACACTTTGGATTCTCACTCCAAGAATACCAAGGGCTCCAACTGTTGGTGTCATCCCCGCTTCTTACTTGTTCGTGCTTGTTCATGTTGCTATCGTTCGTGTAGACGATTGTGCTACTGCAACCGACTGATTTGCTGGGTGATAGAGTTCGTAGAGGTTCTTCCACTGTGTTGAATTTGAGTTTTGAAGAAAGTCTTCAACTGGTATGAGAACTCATTCCTTTGTATTTTATTTTGTTGGGGTTGATGCCCTAAAGTCTCGTGTCCTGTAGTTTGTAAACAGTATATACGAACACTTATGATTGTTAATATATGATATTTACTTCACATCTTATTGTTTTGCTCATTTACTTGTTTTAGTTGCTTTACCACAAACCAATAAACATAAAATCCCTAGTTATCTGTATGTGACTCAAACATGTATGTGGTAACATACAAGTGGATCATGTCTTGAGTGATAACCAAAATGGTCTGTAGTATATGGATATAGGAGGGAAACCTTGTCCTGGTAATGCTACGGACACGACCCGCTTTGTGGAATGGTCACAAATGTTGTGACTTGCCACAGATGTTTTGATCCTGATTATTCGTGTTGGAGACATGCGAGCAGGGACGTCCTATACAAAGAGTTTGTATAAGACCTAACCACGAAGTGTTAATGTCTCGTTATATAACACCGTTCATGATAGAGGCTAGAGGAGTGAGATGTAACTACAAAGGCAAAACGGTAAATTGGCTCAGCTGTACTTACGAGCATCTGTGAAGAGTCATCGTACTCATGATTGGTTATATGGAATGGACACAGAAATATATCTATGGAAAGAAGTGTTCAACTGTTGGTCTTTAGTGGAATCACTGACAGTTAACGAATGGTGAATCTCGTGGCTAAAGAGTTTAGTCAACTATTCACGTACCGTTGGAGGTTCGAGCTACAGGTCCTTTAGGTCACCTGGGTAGCTTGGATAAAGTCGAGAACTAGTGTTTGGGTCAATTTGAAATGTTCAAATTGAAAAGAGGAAGTACAATTATATATGATATAGTTGGAATGACTAATTATATATGATATAACTGGCTAAATGTATGAGATACATTATTTTGAAGGAAATTAGATATAAATATGATTTATATCAAGTATAGGAAAAATACTATAGTAGATATATGATATCAAACTATAGGATATAAATATAATATGATTATATTTATTAAATAAATTAATTGATTAGTTATTTAATAATTAACCAATTTCACGTTTGTACGTGGGAACGTGAGCCGCGAGGGTTAAGGTAACCGGCGGAATACAAGTTGAAATTCGTTTTCAATTTAGAAGTGAATTCATTCGTACAATTGAAATCCCGCACCCAAAAGAAACCGTTAAAGACCGATCGTCGAGAGCCTATACGATAGATTCTTCATCGTCTAAAGGATCGTCTAGTTCATGCGTTCCCTAATCGATCGTGTACCAGTTTCCTAAACGATCGTCCTGTTTTTCCTAAATGATCATGTAGTTTTACTATACGATAAGCGTCCCCGCTATACGATAACAAAGTTCCTTCCATGCGCGCTTGTCGTCTACACGATTTTCTCTCCTCCGTCTTCTACCAAACTCAACAGAGCCCAATCTCTGGGTTTTTGATGTCGAGGATACTTGGGTCTCCCTGGAGGTGGTGTTGTCCCCGAATCCTTGTTCGTAGACATTCGGATCGTGCAGTAACAGATGAGAGACTCGCCGGGTTCTGGTAGATCGGTGGAGTTTTCCGCTGCTATGGATTCACTCAATTGAAGAACGCCTTCCTCTGGTAATGAACCCCTTTTCTATGCTTTATCGTATTCTGAGCATGTTGTTGTTGATTTTATTATGCATAACTGTTAGTATAGAATGTATATTGTTTATATTCCGGTCACTATGAAATCGGAGCGATCTAAACCCGCTCATAGAACTCTAGTTTTGAGATCTTCATATTTTTCAAAGCATATTGTTAATTAGTGTTAATTTGCATAACTATCTGTTAGAATGTATGTGTTGTATTTCGGTTACAATGAAATTGGAAAGATCTGAACGCGTTCATGGATGCTCTTTGTTAAGAGTTCCTTCAGTTATGAAGTCATAAACAACAAATATTACCTTGTACTAGTTATTAATGTTGTTATGAAGTCCCTTTTGTGTTAGATGCACCTTCTCCACTTGTCAACCTTCTTAAAACATGTCCAATGCAATCTTCCTATCTCCCTATCTTCCTTCCAAATCCCTAGGAATCCAAATTTAGCCTAACACATCAAACTTCCATTCAAAGTCATAATAAATCAATAAATGATCTATTTTCATTTTTTTTAATATCTCATCCCAGACATCAAACCAAAACAGAAAATGTTTGGTGCAATTAGCCTAAAAACAATTATTTGGTCAAATATACACTCATGCATAAAAATCAATGTTGTTGTATAGGGTGAACAAACCTATTGTACACACCAACATGAGTTAATGCACAACCAAAAAGATCGAGTCTCTGCCAAAGAAAGACATTTAGTATCTCGTTAATGACTCAGTTTGATATTAGATATGTGTGTGCAGTAAAACTTAGAAATGGCTTCACACCTGATTATTATAAGCTCTAATGAAAAGCTTTCCATTGCTTCCACATTATTACACAATTATAGAAAAGTAGGAACCTTATTATCAGAAGCACATGTAACAACCCATTCATCCAAATGGTTGAGATGAAACAAAGTGAAAAGACAAAAAATATTCTGCACTTTTTAATGATGTAGAAAAAATAGGATGGGAAAGATGATAGCCCCATCAAGCACTCTTAAAATTTATAGCTTAGAAACTGTGAAAATATAACAAACCTAAAGAAAAAGATCAGTTATCGTATTATAGTCAACTGGGAAACCTTCTTCCATTTGTGACATCATCAATGCAAAGTTAATCACTCCCTACAAGCTAGGAAAAGAAATTCTCATTCTCCCAATACAAATAGGGAGGAAAAGGGAAAATCCATACTATTTATGACAGTTCTTATTTATTTATTTTTTTCAATTTTTTCCTTTTCTTTTCTATAAGACCAGATATCAATTATATATATGAGTTAACAAGAAGTATAACTATATGTGTACATACTTAGGGATCCTTTCGGAGAATCGTTTGCAAAAGAAATAAATAGTCTATCGTGTACCCAACCTATAGTAGAAAAACTTCTATAACAATTCTTGCAAGGACTATATGTGAAAAATCTAATGATAAGAGTAAGTATAGTTCACTATTCATAACATGTCAAGGTCCAAAAACTTTGAGAAATGTAATTAAATAAATAACACCATTAAATAAAACTACAATCAATAAAGTTTAATAATAGCACATATTTGGCCATATTTGGCGTCATCACTATTGTAGAGAGGGAGAGAGAACCTATCATGGTAACATACTTAACAAAGTTTGAAGAAACAGAAGAAAGAGCAATAATGACGATAAATCAAAATAGGACTAACTTTAGGAGTTAATAAAACTCTGAAGAAGCATGATACCAGATTATTCTGTACATTAAACGGGGAAAGACCTTTCATTACCTACTTTGAATATATAAGGATCTTGTCAAATGTATAAATCAATAAAATCAATACCTGATTAACATATGTTATCTTCTTTTGATATTTAAATTTTAAAAATCACATTTAGTCTTCTATTTCAAGAAATTAGTATTTCTAGACATACTAATGAGTATTTAAAAGCTTCAAATTTTTTTGTTTGCAAATTTAGGTAAGTAGGAAAATGAATATATAAAAAGAGGAACTAAGTAAACAATCTATTGGGTTATTCAATCTTCTTTAGACCCAATTACTCAAGATCAACACTGAGAAGATGAAGAAATCACTGAGAAAGACTCTATCAAATCCTCGATACTAGATACTCGATGCTTGATATGTTTCTACTCGATGCTCGATGCGAATTTCCTTCTTTGCTTGACGATTTTTTGTTCAATCCTCAATGGAACTCGATGAAGGCTGAATGATACTTGATCTTACTCGATGAGTCTTGATCTTTACTCGATGCAACTCAAAGGTGAAAATGATTGACTCGAAGCTACTCGATAGACGAAATCGATGCACGATTCAACTTGATACTCTGGATTCTATGCGATTTGAAAGCAAGATTGTTTTGCGTGTGATTTGCAGAAAGATTACAGTCGATCGAATGAATAAGATAAAGACAAGAAGAAGAAACACAGGTTTGCGTGGTTCGACCAAGATGTCTACGTTCACGGGAAGATTCAGGTTCTTTTCACTAAGAAGATTGCATACAACTTTTGTTTGTTTACAGAAAAATAGGAAATAATGAACTTAACTCTCTCTATTTTGTTTTCTGATCAGGGGTATTTATAACATATACCAACTGACCGTTACAACGTAAAGTTAGTTATAAACAAAAAATAGTTGAGGTATTTGAGTCACAGCTTTTTCAAATTCTCCACCTTGACTCTAATGCCTTGCAATCTTATGATCTTTCTGATTCTAACCATTCTGTCTAGCCTGTGTCTAGAAGTTCAAAACCAACCTGTTTTAGACATTTGACCAATTTAAGCTTTGAAATAGGCTTTGTCAACATGTCAGTTGCATTGTCTGATGTGTGGATCTTTAGGATTTCTATTTCCCCTGTCTCTACTTTGTCTCTGATGAAATGATACTTAATATCAATGTGTTTATTTCTATTGTAGTATTGTGAATTTCGATAGCACTTTGATTGTCATAGTAGAGTTTTACCACTGCTTGATCTATTTCAAAGTCTTTCAGCAATCCGTTAAGGCACAATGCCTCTTTGATTGCTTCTGTTAAGGCCATATATTCAGCTTCTGTTGTAGATAAGGCTACTATAGGTTGTAGTGTTGCTTTCCAGCTGATTAGATTAGGACCATAAAGAAATAAGTAACCTGTTAAGGGTCTCCTTTTATCCAAATCATTAGCATAGTCAGCATCCACATATCCATATAATTCTAAGTTTGGTTCAGATAATTTTGGTAGACTAGTCTTGAGTTTTTAAACCAAACTAAGTACCTTAGGACCCATTTAGTAGCCTCCCAGTATCTCTTACCAGAGTTAGACATATATCTACTAAAAAGGCTAGTTGAATATGAGAGATTAGATTTGATAGAAATCATTAAATACATTAGACTTCTAACTGTCTATCTATAAGGTATGATAGACATCTGATTTTGATGTTCTTGGTCAGAATCTTTAGGAGAGTTAGTTGAGGATAGCTTGAAATGCTGAGTAATCTGTAAGCTCGCAGGTTTAGCATCATTCATATTGAACTTTTTTTAGGATCTTCTCACAGTAGTTAGATTGATTGATGCTTGGAATAGACTTTTCCTTGTTCCTTAGGATTTCAATTCCTAGGACCTTGCTTGCTTCTCCCAAGTCCTTCATATCAAACCCCCTTTTTAAGAGGTTTTTAACACGGGTTAGATCTTCCTTGGACCTACCTGCCAGTAGCATATCATCCACATATATGAGTAGGTAAACCTTGTCCTTATAGGAACCTGTATTTACATAAACACATATGTCAAATGAACTTCTTTTGAATCCAATGCTAGAAATATAGTCATTGAACCTTTTATTCTAGCACCTAGGTGATCGTTTTAACCTATAGATTGACTTGTTAAGTAAGCAATAGAGATTTTCTTTTCCTTTAATGTCAAATTCTTTAGGTTGTGTCATATAGATTGTCTCTTCTAGATGTTCATGAAGGAAGGCAGTTTTCACATTTAGTTGATACAATTCTAAGTTATTTTGAGTAACTAAGGATAAAAGAAGTCTTATGGAGACTTGTTTGACAACTGGAGAGAAAATCTCTGAATAGTCTATTCATTCCCTTTGAGTAATACCAGCCCCTATCCAAAAAATATTAAACATAAAAAGAAGATTTTAACAACAAAAAGAAAATTCAAGATGGTCATGAAAGTAGTGACAGAACGCTTTACATGTTTTTCCTCTTTGAAAACCAACAACGAATCATTTTCTATTTTTATTCCTTTATCTCACTATATAGTTGAGACATTGAAATTTCATGAATTTGAATATTTTTTTTGTTCTTTAAGTATTCTTACATTTGACGTTTGCTAGGAATCTTCAATTCTATAGTTTTTAAAACAATCTACTTTCTCAAATTATCAAAAATTATTTTCCTTTCTCCTTTTGATGAAACTTGATTTATTAAAGTTGCAAGATTGCTCATTTCCTAACCGACTTAATGAAGATAATTCAGAAGGGCCAATCAAGGGTATCTCATTAAAGCTACAAAAAGAAAAGTGTGTATTAGAGAATATTCCAACATATTCCATGCTTGATCATCTCCTCAATTTATGCCTTATCTCCTTAATTTGTGCTCTTAATTGTAAATTGATTCCCCTGTATTTTTTCCATATAACTCTTCCTGTATTCTATTTAAAAGGATGAGTGAACCAAATGAAATATTGTATGCCATCACAAAGCGCAATGAACCAACCTTTCTTACCCATGGTTTAAAAGGAGAATAATGGTGTTCGTTTAGAGCTGTCGCATTTATTTATGGTCTAAAAGTGTTTTTGTTCTTGGTGGTCGATTTATGCAACATCGAAGTTTTTTTTATCTATACTCGTCGTGTTCTATTGTGCAATTTCATTGATTGAAAATTGCAATACCTTGAAGATAATTTTTGCCTTAGGGGGAAGCCTAAGGTATTGTTATTGAGAAGGGTATTTTGGTCTTAGGGGGAGCCTAAGATTTCATTCTCGAGAAGGAGGGAGCCTTAGATATTCATTCTCGAGAAGAATTTATCTACCTTGGGGAGGACCTAAGATTTGTCAGTAAAGGGAGTTCATTGAGCTAACGGAAGATACTCAAAAGGAGAGGAGTCTATACATTATTGAAAGCTGAAGTGTTCAATACTAATATTAACACACTTAGGAAGAGCCTAAGTTGAATAGAGAGGGAGTCTCATATCTAGAGGGAGCCTAGGTGATCTGTGAGTTGGGCTTTACATGAGCCACTATGGTAGTCGTTGAATTACAAATAGGTACTACATTGTAAATTGACTATTTAATGTTAGTGGATTTGAATGAAATTAGATATGAGGATTTCCATGAGCAGCGGAATGATCATTCCAAATTCCATTCGAAATTGAACATAAACAATTACAGCCAATAAACAGAAACTAATCGATCATGCAACAACTAGAAATTACAGCATGCTTTTAGATAATCAAGGGATGGAGTATCATACCTTTGAAGACTCATTCTTCAAACTCCCTCGATCACGAACGCTCGAACACAATGACCGTAACATAGCACGATCAACAACGAACACGAACTGAACAATCTTAAAGATCATGATCCCAACGAACGACCTCTAAAACCTCAAACTCAATCGAGTTGAGTGAGGACACCACCACAATGGTTACCTTGGTATTCTCGGTGTGAGAATCCAGAAGATGGGCTCTATATGGACTTGGTTAGAGGAAGAGACTAGAAGAATAACAACAGTGTAGACGATTGAGCAAGTAGGAGATGAGAAGTGTCTATCGTATAGACAAAATGCTCAATCATGTAGAAGATGGCAGCCTATCGTATAGACAATGCCCTACGATCGTTTAGCTACGGCCAACTAAGTAAACTGTCATATAGTGACACACCACGATCGTTTAGTCTCTCTAGTTTAGTGAAACAATTTCACTTGACAGGATCTCTGTGAGTTTCTTTCTGAATCAAGCAACTCTTCATAATTTTAGGAAAACATTTTTCCTTTTATCTCACGGTTACCATAAAACCACCAATAACCTCCCACTCAATTGGTTATTGAGAAAAAGAAATAATTATCAAATAATTAATATTATTATAAATATATATGATAACCAACTTACATTATATTTATAACCTATAGTTTTAATATTTCATCTAATGAAACATATAAATCATAGTTCTTTTTCTATTTTATGGTACTTAATATCAATCATATTTACATTAATTCTCCACTTGATGTATCCCATACACCACACCGATTATATCATATATAATCGAATTTCCTCTTGTCAATTTGAACATTTCAAATCAACCCTAAGAACTGATTCTCAACTTGAATCCATTGAGCTACCAAAGGGACTTTACGGACCTGTAGCTTGAAGCTCCAAAGGTACGTGAATAACTGACTAAACTCTTTAGTCACGGAATCCACCATCCCCTAACTGTCGGGTACTCCACTAAAGACCTACAGTTGCATTCTTCTTAGTACAAATATATTTTGTGTCCATATCAATCAATCAATAGTGCGATAACTCTTCACAGATCACTCGTAAGTACAGTTGAGCCAATTTACCGTTATGCCCCTGTAGTTACATCTAAGTCCTTAAGTACCACTGATAACTCTAATGGACATAAGTCATAGTCCTACTATGACTGAGTCCTCTCTTCAAAAGAGAAGTTGTGGCCACTATGTACAAGACTTGGAATCAGCCCTTAAGGAAGCAATCTATCTACTTACCCCTGCTTTGGGGAAGGAGTGAATTCCATCTTGTGTAACTGAATTCCTAGCTCCCAAATCAGATAAATCCCCAAAAAGGTAGGCTTATTGAGTTGGCAATCTGGCCACTCTCACCCATACTAATAAAAAGACCGCCCTCAAAGGCAAAAGTTTCCAAAACACTCAGGATTAAGGTCATGTCACCTATGGTCATTTAGGTGAGATGTAAGTCTCAAGTATCAACGGCGTTATATAAAGAGATCATTCATCTCGTGGTCCATTCTTAAATAAACTCTTTGTATAGGGTACCTACGCTCGCATGTCTCCACATGAATGGTCAGGATCAACCATCTTTAGTAGTTCACAACACTTATAAACCTCTACAAAGCGGGTCGTATCGGTAGTGTCACCAGGATCAAATATCTCTCCTTAATCCTTATACTACAGAACTTTTTAGGTTATCACTTAAGGCATGATCCACTTGTATATCTCATATACATGCTTAAGTTTTCGTATAATAACCATGGAGTTTTGTTTATTGGATATGAGTAGATGCAAAATAAAACAACTCTTATTTTGTTCATAACAATGTGTATAGTTTATAAACTACGAGACTCCGGGAGAATTAGGACACCAATCCTAACAGGTTTATCTTTTCTGGGCACACTGCTTGATAACTTGTAGAAATACAAGTTATTGTCTCTCAAAAGTTGGAACAATTAGGATTTTAATGATAAAATCTCAACATTCTTAGAGAAAACGCTTGGAATTAATCAAACACTACTAAACTTTTACAAAATAATGTTTATTGCTAAAAGCTGCATCACTGACGCATATTATCGTAGAATTTCACAAAGATTCTAAAGGAACTCTTATTCAAGAGTACCTACGAGTGGAAGCGGATCTTTCCAATTCATTGTGACAGAATTTCCACATATAAATTCAAACATACTAAAATGCATTCATAATGCTAAAGAGATCGAGAGATCATACCAGTTGAAGACTTCTTCTTCATAGCAAATATAAAACCCAATCGTCTACCTCGAACAGTCTCCACACGAACAGAAGGAAATAGAAATGACACCACCACTCAGAGCCCTCAGTATTCTTGGAGTGAGAATCCAAAGGATGGGCTTTGTTCGGATTTAGTAGAGGGAAGGAGGAAGAGAGATCGTATACAACGATCAAGCAAGTGGGAGATGGGCTCGTAAATAGAAATGACATCACCACTCAGAGCCCTCAGTATTCTTGGAGTGAGAATCCAAAGGATGGGCTTTGTTCGGATTTGGTAGAGGGAAGGAGGAAGAGAGATCGTATACAACGATCAAGCAAGTGGGAGATGGGCTCGTCTATCGTATAGAAAAAATGCTTGATCGTTTAGGTGAAGTATACGATCGTGTAGGAAAAAGATAAGCGATTGTCAAAACGATCGTGTAGGAAAAAGTAAGTGATCGTTTAGACGATCGTGTAGAAAAAAAACTAAGCGATCATCTATACGATCGTTTAGTAAATATCAGGCGTTAAACAATCGCTTAGGAAAAGGTAAACAATCGTTTAGTAAATATCGGGCACTAAACGATTGCTTAGGAAAAGGTAAACGATCATTTAGTAAATAGCGTGCACGAGTGTAATCGTTAAATAATCGCTTAGCACTATCGTATAGGTATGTGATCGTGTAGGCACTATCGTATAGGCACAGATTTTCTAAGTGATGACACACTTCAACAAAATGTCGTCGCATCCCATGCTTAACACACCGTGAGCTATTTATACGTCTCAAAGTGATCTTTCAACTTACTCATCCGTTATTAAAACAAAAGAGACATTGTCCCATTTCCCTTTTAACCGTCCAATGAATGTGATCACATTGTATTCATAATTTATGAATTAATATCATATATTAATCATAGTATTTTCCTCCCCTAGATATAAATCATATTTATATCCAATTTCTTCCAAATTATTGTATCTCATATATAAAGTTAATTATATCATATATAATTAACTAGTTCAATTATATCATGTATAATCGAACTCCCTCTTGTCAATTTGAACATTTCAAACTAACCCAAAAACTGACTCTCAACTTGTATCCAAGCTACCAAGGGGACCTTATGGACCTATGGCTCGAAGCTCTAACAGTACGTGAATAGCTGACTAAACTTTTTAGTCACGATATCCACCATCCATTAACTACCAGGCATTCCACTAAAGACCGACAGTTGAACTCTTCTTGCCATAGATATATTTATATGTCCATTGGATATAACCAATCATCAGTACGATGACCCTTTACAGATGCTCGTAATTACAGTAGGCCAATTTATCGTTTTACCCCTGTAGTTACATATTCCTCTTTAAGTATCATTGATTCCTCTATTGAACAATATAACATAGTCCTATTATGTGTGAACACCTCTTGGGCCATGAGAAAGTGTGTGGTGCCACATCGTTCAAGCCCCGGGATCAGTCCTTAAGAAAACAATCTATCTACTTACCCCTGCTTGGGGAATGAGTGAACTCCATCTTGTAAAGCTGAGTTCTCAGCTCCCAAATCAGACGAATCCCCAAAGTCGTAGGTTTAAGTCGGCGCTCTGGCCACTCACACCCATGCAAATCAAAGGATCGCCCTCAATGGCAGGAGTTCCCAACTCACTCAGGATTGAGGTCATGTTACTTATGATCATCCTAGTGATGTGAAGTCTCAGTCATGAACGGAGTTATATGACGAGACGTTAATACTTTGAGTTCAGGTCTTATACAAACTCTTTGTATAAGACGCCCCCGCTCGCATGTCCGCTACACGAATGATCAGGATCAAACCATCTGTGACAAGTCCCAACACTTGTAACAATTCCATAGAGTGGGCCGCATCTATAGTATTACCAGGATAAGGTTTCCCTCCTATATCCATATACTACAGACTATTTTGGTTGTCACTTAATACATGATCCACTTATATGTCACTGCATACATACTTAAGTTACATAAAGACAACCAGGAATATTAAGTTTATTGTTTTGTGGTAAAATAAAACATCTAAATGTGAAAAGTTAAGCAGTGAAGTAAATATCATATATATATATATATATTATACAACACAAGCGTTCTTACAAAGTTGTTTACAAACAGGATACGAGACTTTAGGGCACAAACCCTAACAGATTCTAAGTATCGCAGGCGAAGCTAATGCATGGACATGCGTCAGAGGGATATCAACACAGCAAAGGTTCATTGACTTAGGTTGTTTGTGTCAAATCGCCACTTGCAAGCATGGACAACTGACTGACGGCATATGAAAAGTGTTTGAGTATCAAGTGGCTGACCAGGATATAGAATTTAATGCTGCCTCATCATTAAGCTGGTGAAAAGCAACGCCTATAAATAGATGAAATCCAACCAGAAGAAGGATAATCAGCTCATTATGTATAACTCCAAAAACTAGAAAGACTTAGAGCTTTGTTGTTGTTGCAAGAAGAAAACAAAGGGAAAAAATCCATCTACATCGTTGATCAAGGGGTGAAGAAGACCTAGCTCGAGAGAGAACTCTCCTCCATTTCTTCCACAAGTTGGTTGTACACACATTTAAATTAAGCCAAAGAAGACAAGAGATTGTACTCTGCAATTTGGTTCTTTTCTTTTCATCTCAATTTCATTCTCTTCATCCCATTCGATTAAGTATTGACATTATAAAGACAATATTGTTCTTTATGAAATCACATATTTGATCCACTATACTTTACTACTGTTTACTTCTCGCTGTATGTTAGACGCATCCATGATTTCATGCAAGTTCAATCTCTAAACGCTTAAGCCAATATAATTACTTGGTTAAAGTTATTCTAGCTTGAATTATTCGAGAGAATAAGCAAGTAAGCATTAAGTCAAAATGCTTGGTATATCTAGAGATAAAGGCACTAGTGTTTCATTACTTTATGTGATTAACGCATGCATCCTAGAGATAGAAATTTATGTGGCATTCGCATTGAGAATTGCTGAATAAAAGCTAAGTAGAAACCCAACACATCTATACATACTTGGATTATAAGCAAGAAAAGTTCATTTCCATCCACACCACATTCTCACACGTGTACATCTCACTTAGATCAGCACATACCACTTGCACTGAACACCATTTTTACATGAACCCATGTTTTCCACTTGACCTTTTGCATCTTTTTGTACGCATGCAGTAAACTTAGTGTAAATAAAACTCATCCAACATTTACTTAGGATCCTTCTACATTAGCTACAACACAAACCCTGCGTTAATTCTGATCTAAATCCTTGAGTTCAACCTTGGACTTACCAGGAACCTGAATTAGAATTATACTTGGATCTGATTCAGGAAAACTTGAACGCATTAGGAGGAGTGTAATGCATCCCTGCACACATCATCCAAAATCGTTACTTAGAAAGATAATGCATCATTCATACTCTCACTTGCACCCTATTTTCCACTTCCTCACACAATACACTTCTAGTTCACATCACGAGAAACATGAATACTGCCCCTTAGACGTAGGTGGATTTTATTGAACTAGATTACCAATTTCTTTGTGCCTTTACTTGCTTTCTTGCAGTTAGTTTTGTTTGTTATTACAGTGCTTATCTGTGCTTTTTATTTAACACATGTGTTTCGAATGATGAATCATCTTATAGCTTTTTCAAAGAGTTTTTTAGTTTAGAGATTGTCTAAGTCACAACCCTTATGCACTGTAGTTGAACTTGATGTACTTTGTTATTGATGGTGCTACAAGTGGTCGATCAGACTATAGTTGTTTGTTGTGAGTTTAGTAAATCACATAGGGAAAGTAAGAACCTAGAATGAGTAGATGGTGTAATGAGGGGAACACATTCAATGTTTGAGAGAAGTTGCTGAAAAAAGGAGTCAATCTTTGTGTAATTGTTTAATTCTTTATCTAGTGAAGTTTATTTCCACCGAGCATTTCAAAGTAGGTGATATTACACCGAACTGGATTACCAATCTTTGTGTTTCTATCCCTACTCTTATTATTGATATTAAGTATTTATTGTATATCTTGGTACATCATCGTGTTTGATTTCTATATGTTGCATGTTAGATTCACTTTAAAATTTCAAATAAAAATACTAATATAACAATATCCATAACTTAGTTTGAGAGTAAAAACAACTTAATTAATCATATAAATTTTTTTTGTAAATTTTTTTTACTTACAAAACATCATTTAATATCGATATTTTATCAATATATTCGAAAATTGAAATCTCGATATCCATATCATCGATATTGAAATTTAGGAAGAAAAAAAGACAAACATAAATTTCAAAAACTAGAAAACTAAAAACAAAATCATTACTAAATATGATCTATATATATAGTTACAAAATAAAAAATATAGAGAAAGACTAATTCATTATAAACCAAAGTTTTGAAATTGAATCGTTTCTTTTCATGAAACTAACAACAACAATCAGCAAAAGTATCTTTTAGCCTCAAAATAATAAGAATAATTTTAATGGATAGCATTCTTATGACTGATAATTAAGTCTATAATAACATTTTAAAAAAATTACAGAGTATAATTTATATATGATAAACTCTTATAGAAATACACTTTATGACATATTTATGCAAATTTATTTAAATTGTACTATATCTACATGTACTTTTGGGGTGATTATTATATTTGCAATTGCCCTAGTTATTAAAAAAGGAAGGGAAATTTTTTATAAAAAAAATCCAAGAATAGGATGTGAAATGATAGTGGGGAAACAAGATGGAGAGGCAGAGCATGAATATAGAGAAACAGTGGGGAAGATGTTGAACCAGAAAAACAACAATTACGGAGAAGAAGATGAGAAAAGGTTGGGTTGGAACTATGAACTCCATGAAAAACAGACAGGCACATCCATTTTCCCCTCTTTTGTAGGAGACGATCCACGTTGAAGCAGAAAAACAACAATTACTGTTTCTCTGTTTCTTCCATGGCATTACATCCATTTTCTTCTCTTCTTCTTTCTTCTTCTTCCTCTTCCAGGAGTACCTAATTTACTACCTTTCGCCACCGTGGAGGACCGGTGAGGGTTTCTCCGGCACTATTCGACGACTATTCCTTTGCCGGAAACTCTTCCAATGTCTTCTCCTTCCCCTTCTTCTGATTCCGGTTCCAGTTCCTCTTCTCCTCCTCCTTCTCCTCCACCTCCTTCCACTGCTCCCCCGCCAGATTCTTCTCCGCCTCCCCCGGATTCTTCCTCTTCCTCCTCCCCTCCTCCTCCGCCGGATTCTTCTCCTCCTCCTCCATCTGATGATACTTCTCCACCTCCGCCCGATGCATCGCCGCCGCCGCCGCCTCCGTCTAACGACTCCACGCCGCCTACTGATGATTCCTCTTCTTCGACGCCACCGCCAAAGGATTCCAACTCTTCTTCTTCTCCACCGTCTCCTCCGCCGCCTCCGCCACCACCACCGCCTCCGCCTCCTCCGCCGCATGGGTCATCGAGGCATTCTCCTCCGTCTCCGAAATCGATCACGCCTAACTCACGATCCTCAGATTCGTCGTCCGGCGGCTCTGCCCCAGAGGCGGTGCCGATCATTGTAGGAGTGGCGGTGGCGGCAGGATTTTTGCTATTCGCTATGGCGTTGATATTCTTTGCTTGCAGTCGAAAGAAAAAGAAGCGAACTAGTGGTTCCATGTACTACGATGAACAGCCCGATCCGAAAGGTAAATCATATACGCAAAAAATATTTAATTGCTTATTTTTAAATTTTAAATTTACAATATATATATATTTTAATACTTCCTATCCGCTATCCTGAAATATTGTGACACTTGCACATCAACTTTCAATTTTAAAAATTGAACCTTCAAACCTTCAAACTCATTAAAATTATATCAAATTAGACTTTTAAATTTATATATATATATATATATTAATACTCCCTATCTACTATCCTGAAATATAGTGACATTTGCACATTTCAACTTTCAATTTTAAAAATTGAACCTTCAAACCTTCAAATTTATTAAAATTATATCAAATTAGACTTTTAAACTTAGATGATTATGAAAATTTCCCTACTTTTAAAATGTTTTCCAAACTGTTTGAAATAAATAAATAAAATGTTTTTTTCAAAAAAAAAAAAAAAAAAAAAAGAAAAAGAAGAGAGAACCATAAATTTTACTTTCCACCTTTAAATTTTTTCTAATACGGTTTTAGACTATATTTGTTAGTAATGTATTAATTAAAAAATAAAAATCTAGATTTACCAAAGATTTTTATTAATTGACAAATAAAGCCATGGGTTTAAACTCCAAGACCCAACTAAAAGTCAATAAAAAATCATTTTAAATAAAATAACTCAATAGAAATATATATATATATATTTAATTTAGTTTAGAGAGTCATTACACATTGTTATATGACAAATTTTAATTTAAAAGATATTATACGTTATAATATGAAAATTTTTGTTTGAACAATTAGATAAGTTGTAAATTGACAGTTAAATTAATTAAAGTCATGTTGATAACGATTTAATTTTTTAAAACTAAACCTGTAAATATTACTTTTATTTATAAATTTCCATGTTTTTATCTACTTTTATACTAATATTTAAACTAGTTAAATTTTGAGTTTTGAAAACTTTAAAAATAGTTTTCAAAAAATAAACCAAAGAGTTTGAGGTCTCCACAGATTAAAAAAAAAATATCAATTTTATGTTTTATTAATTCCTCCCTAACTTCAAAATTTTACTGCCTAAAAAAATATAAAAACAAGAAACCTAGCCAAACAAAATCTAAATAAAAAAACTAATGGAACAATAATGACTGCTTCCAAATCATAAAAAAAAATGTTACATGACATTATTTTATTAAACTATATTTGAGATGCATTAAAATATTATTTTAAAAAAGTATCCAATTTTTTGTCAGACTAGTTTGTTTGAATTTGAATGGATTGAAAATGAGAGGTGATGTAAAATTGCAGGTGGGGATCCATATTACAATGGAAGGAATCACAATTGGAATAACCCGAGCGAACATTTTGTGAACATGGCGCCAATCGGCGGCGGGGGCCAAGGAGGAGGGTGGCCATCGCCGCCGCCTCCTCCTCCACCGGGATTAGTGAGCAGTGACATGAGCTCAAATTTCTCGGGACCACATGGGCCACCGTTGCCACCACCACACCCATCGGTGGCACTGGGATTCAATAAGAGCACTTTCACTTACGACGAGCTGATGGCTGCGACCGGGGGATTCTCTCCGGCGAATCTGTTGGGGCAAGGGGGATTTGGGTACGTTCACAAAGGATTGCTGCCCAACGGCAAGGAAATTGCAGTGAAAAGCCTGAAAACGGGAAGCGGGCAAGGAGATCGAGAATTCGCGGCGGAGGTGGAGATCATCAGCCGCGTCCACCATCGCCATTTGGTGTCCCTTGTCGGATATTGCATCGCCGGTGACCGAAAGATGTTGGTTTACGAATTTGTCCCTAATAACAACCTCGAATTCCACCTTCATGGTATGTTTCCCATCCATTCATAAAAATCAGTAATTTTATCATATTTAGTATTTTTTAATATAAATGGGAGTGAGAGATTCGAACCAATCTTCTCGTTACTAACTAGTATCAGGATCATTTCACCACACAAAAAATAATTTAGATTTCAATTTCTCAATCCTTTTCATTGAAGTAATAGAAAAAAAAAACTCAAACATTTTTTTTAAAATTAATAGAATAATGTCGAGAAGGGGATTGAAGTTTCTTGCTCAAGAAAATTAATAGGTGTCTTTATCTAAAAAAAATAACAAAAAATAGTTTACCATTGGTGAGGTAGAAATTTTTTTTGTTAGCAATATATATTTTATGTGAGTTGAGTTATCTTCATGTTAGCAAGTAATATCTTTAATTATAGCTAATATTTTTTTAGTATTTTTTTTTCTTAAGGTACAATCATAAGTAAAGATTTGGATCTATAATTTTTAGTTTTTTTTTTAATTGTTTAATTCTAAATGAATTTGTGTCATTTTATTCACTTATATTTTAACGAGTTATATTCATATTTGATCTTCTAACCTCTTCGTAAGACATATACTTTAATCAGACGAAAATATTTACTAAATTATGCCATTTATAGTCTATTTGATTTTATGAATTTTAAAATTTAAGATTCAAAATTGGCTACATATGAGTGGATAAAAGTAACATTTCCCCCAGAACTAAATATTCAATCGATATTTCTTAAATATTATCCCACAATTATTTGATAATTTTATAATATATTAAACAAAATAGTATGTCCATACATTTCCATAAATGAACAGAAATCTTCTATAATATATAATATGATTTGAAATATGTATATAATTACAGGCAAGGGGCGGCCACCAATGGACTGGTCACCACGTGTGAAGATCGCATTGGGCTCAGCCAAGGGCCTGGCTTATCTCCACGAAGATTGTAAGCATTATTTTGATATAACTAATATATTTTTAATATTCTAATTATTATTATTATTCTACAAAATATCATAGTTATTTTCAAATATAGAAAAATGAATCAATATATTTATAAATATGATAAAATTTTATTATTTATTTGTGATAGATTGCTAGTATCCATCTGTATCATGATAGACATATATAATAATCTATTACGATATATCACAGATAAATTGTGATATTTTACTATTATTTGTAAATATTTTTAACCATTTTTTATTTAAAATAATTTTTCAAATAACAAAATTATAAATATATAATTTGAATCAAATGCTTGTATATTGCTTGCAGGTCATCCTCGCATCATCCACAGAGATATCAAGACTGCCAATATTCTTATAGACATTAGTTTCGAAGCTAAGGTATTAATAAATAAATAAATAAATAAATAAATATATATATATATATATATATATATATGATCCTTAAGTTTTAGGTTTAGTTTCTATTTTATCTATAAATTTTAAAATATTACATATTTAGTTCTTAAGCTTGGAGTTTGATTTCAATTTAGTTATTAAGTTTCAAAATACTACAATTTTACCCTTTGAAATTTGAATTTTGTTTCAATTTGTCCCTGAATTTCAAGATTTATACTTTTAGCCTCAATTTTTCACTAAATACTCACTTACCGTCTTTATTGTTAATGTCTATTAAATAATTTGAAATAATTATAATTGAATAAGTTTCACTATTGTTAGTCATTATTAAAATTAAATTTAAAATTTCATTTCATAATTATTTGACTAATTAATAGACATTAACGTCAATAAATAAAAGTAAGTGTTTAATGAAAAATCGAGGTTAAAAGTATAAATATTGAAATTTAGGGACTAAATTGAAATAAAACTCAAGTCTCAAAAGTAAAATTTTAACCTTTTGAAATATGAGGACCAAATAGAAACTAGATCCAAAATCTAAAAACAAAAACAAGTATTTAAAAAAAAAAAAATAGTTCGGTATTGATAAATAATAACGTTATTTTTTTTTCCTAAAAAGGTGGCTGATTTCGGATTGGCAAAGCTCAACCAAGACAATTACACTCATGTATCCACTCGCGTTATGGGCACATTTGGGTATGTTATATTATCAATCTTTAAGATGATAATTAGTGTTTTTATTCATTACTAGTTGTTGAAAAATACTTCTCAAGATTAAGTAGAAAAATACTTCTCAAGATTAAGTAGAAAAATAATTAAGAAATCAAAAGAATACAACGAAACAAGAAACACAAGAATTTATAGGAAAAACTCCAAAACCAGAGGAAAATCTACCAAGTGAAAAATGGTTACAATCGCACGTAATTCTCTTCCCGATTTCAATTTCATAATCATTTCCTTTTTAAACTAAGATTAGCACACTTAAATTAAAGTATAACAATTTGAAACCAAAGCTATACACTTCTTTTATAGTATTTAAAATTCATTATTATCTATTCGATATGAGACAACTGTACTTCTAATATTTTACCATAACGACATGTAGATATTTGGCTCCGGAATATGCATCAAGTGGGAAGCTAACAGAGAAATCAGATGTATTCTCATTTGGAGTAATGCTTTTGGAACTGATAACCGGAAGAAAACCGGTGGACACGGCCGGAGAAATGGAAGACAGCTTAGTGGACTGGGTTTGGAATTTTAATTAATTACAAGTTATTTATTTATTTATTAATTAATTTCTCCAAAATTTTAAATTAATAAAAAAAAAAATTGTTCGAATCGTTAATGCAGTCAAGGCCTCTTTGTACAAAAGCAATGAATGATGGAAACTATGATGAGTTGGCTGATCCACGGTTGGAGAAGAACTATGATGCCCAAGAAATGGCTTGCATGGTGGCTTGCGCCGCGGCTTGCATTCGCCATTCGGCTCGCCGCCGTCCCAAAATGAGCCAGGTTTGTAGTATATTTAGATAGGTCGAATGAAACAAGTAGAATTAAAACCTAGTTTAATCTAACTGTGTAAAATAAAATAGATAAGATATATAGAGTGAAGTAAGTGATAATTGATGGCAGGTGGTACGAGCACTAGAAGGTGATGTGTCGCTGGATGATTTGAACGACGGAGTAAAGCCAGGGCAGAGCTCATACTTCGGGTCTGGCACATCCTCAGAGTACGACGCAAGCTCCTATAGCGCCGACATGAAGAGGTTCCGGAAGGTGGCGTTGGACAGTCGTGAGTACACAAGCAGCGATTACGGCGGCACTAGCGAATACGGCCTAAACCCTTCCTCAACGAGCAGCGAAATCAGTCGGAAGCCTAGCCACTTATCCTCCCCCATCGCACCACCTTCTAATCTCTAAGTACATGTTTCGAAGTAAATTTAAAGTTGTTAAAATTACTTTCATCGCTTTAAAACACGTCTTTAATCACTCCAAATTAATTTGACGTACACAAGTGATTTTAACTTTTTTAAAACCACTCGTAAAACATTGTTTCGATTCTTCCTTCTTCTCATAGGGCACCTCTAATTAAAATTACTAATAGGCCTTCAAATTTCCTTCAAATGACTCGTTTTCTTCTTCTTTTGATTTGAATGTTCTGCTTGATTTTGAATTTGTGATTATCATCGTCGTCATGAGTAGAAAGCTTGGACTGGCCGATCGATGAATTCTCTTTTTTTTTTTTTTTTTTGTTTACTTTTAGGTTATGGATCTCACTCAGTTTCTTTTCTTTGATCAGAGTTTGTAACACAAATATGTGTACGTATATATAATTCATTTTCTTGAATGAATTATTGTGGCGGATAATCTTTCTTTTCTTGGCTTTGGCATTCTTTCATCTTGCTTCTCGTTTGTGTGATTTCATTAATATATTACTATATTTATTATTTCTACTATCTTTTTTTTTTCTCAATTCAATAATTATGCTGAAGAAATATGTGAAAACTTCTTATCTCATGGTTGAGGATTCGTGTTTTATGTTTGAGGTATGTAACTCAATTTAGCAATTAAATTATGAATTTGATGTAATTTGTGTATGTAGTTTTAGTTTGATCTTTATTATTTGAACTAGTTTTAAAAGTTTGAACTCGTATCTTTTGGTTCAATCATATCTCACAAATGGTTGATTTCGTAATATGATCATTATCATACGGTAGGACCTGTGTTTTGCATGGTAGGCAAAAAACATAGGTTTTTTAGTAGAAAAAATGTAATTTAAAGATGATTTATAAAGTTTTGTCCAGCCATAATGAATAAATTGAATGTATAGAACTAGTTGTAAAAAATTTGTCAAATTAAATGAGGTTGGCTCAATGGTATTAGCATGCAACGATAAAGAATTAAAGCAAAATAGATGTATTAAAAAAAACAAAACAGTGACAAACAAAAACAAAAAAATTGACTGTGAAATGTAAGTCCAATAAAAAATTTTCCTATTAATTTACTTTTCAGTTTGTCCATTTTTTCTCTTGTTCAAGATGAGAAATTGAATATTAATTGCATGCAGGTCTTCAGAATGTTACACTATTACATTTCACTATAATGGAAGGAAAGTTTAGACATAGTGTTTCATACTTTGGTAGAAATGTTTATGTGATGAAGGATATAAAACATGTTGGGCTGACGATGGTAAACTAGGGGTGAGCAACTAACTGATGTCAAAATGTACATATTTTTACCATTTATTTTAATATTTTTTTTTATATCAAAAGATACTTTTTGTGATATTTTGATTCGAGATGTCCTAAATTAGATAACATGAGTAATCGTCCTTTGAATTGTCTAAAGTGTGTTTTTAGTGATTTGGGATGATTATATGAGTTTTTAGATTGATTTTTTTACTATTTTGCAGATTTTGACTTCATTGCGACCACATCACTAGATTTATTGCAACCACATCAGAAAGCCCTAATTTTTTAAATTTGTGCCCAATCATTATAGTTGTTATTTTTCGGTCAAAACTGTTATTTAATGCCTAAAATGATGGGTAAACGTCGAGAGCATGATTTTAGGTCATTTCTCAACCACCTTGGCTTATATAAAGCACAAGAAGCCTCTCAATTCAAGCATCAACTCTCCACTCCATCCACGACTCTATCATATTTTACTCTCATTTTTCTATTGGGGATCACTCTAGGTCATTCTCATCTGAAAAAGGAGAATCATCCTCGGTAAAGACTAGGAAAGTGGGGATTTTCCTCCAGGCATATTAGAGTTGTATTTCCAATATTATTTAATTTATTTTCTTACAATTTCCTCTTTTCTTTATTTATCCGTTAAATACCATCTTGTAGCTATGATTTCTGATTTAATGAAGTTCATTCTTTTATCATTAGTCATGAGTTAAATTCTTTAAAGGATTAAGTTATATGGATACCTTAGGGTTTTATGGCTTGAGCAATACTTATGTTTCATGCCTATTTTTCTTTTGCATTCTTTCTTTATTGAGTTTGTGGAAAAATATTGTTAAGTTAAATGGATCACTTAATTTAGCAATCTAATGGAGTCCTAATACTAAGAAGGTTAGGATATAAACTGATGTCACAAACGGATATGAGAATAAGAGCCTACAAATAGGACTGTCAGGTCGCCTTAGAAATAAGGGGCACCATAGGGTGTAAAGAAGTTGCATGTGATTAATCAAAGATCTAGCTAACCATAGAAATATAAACATTAGCTACTTAGAACTTCTAAACGAACTTGACACAAGATCAAATAGGAGTTTCGTGCTCATGACTACGTCATTGTCTTGGTATGTTGCGGTCGCATTACCTAAGGCACACTACCCTTTTGGTTGAAGCATAACTACAACCTTGTTCAACACTCTTATTTACTTGTTTTATCAACATTCAACTTTAAAATCACTTATTTATTGATTACCCTTTAGTTTGCTTCGGAAAGCTTTCTTAGAAAAATTGAATTGTATAAATAGTCTCGTGGGATTCGACTCTTGAAATATTTCAAAATTTATTACTTCATCAACAATATATGCTTGTATTTAGACCATATTTATTCTCATTTTTATCACTCATACATTTGATCTGCAACTCAGTGGTTGGTTTTCTACACTGTACGGTCAGCGGTTGGTTTTTCAGTATAAAAAGTCGACCGTTGGCTGGTCGGAGAGCTAAAAATTAGAGCTCAACTGACCGATCCGATCAAAATTATGCTTATTTAAAAGGGAAAAAATATGTAGGACAATGTGTTGCCATGTCGAATGTGCCCCCTGCCCAACGTGATGGCTGGTTGGTGATGGGGATATATGGAAACCATGGCTGGTTTTTAAAACCACCTTGCTTTTCACTTTATAGATAATATCTACATAACCTATTTGAAAAAATATATATTTTTATTATATTTTAGTTTTAAAAAAAAGTTTCATTATTTCTTCGGGTTTTTTTAATGGAGGACCTCTTTTTAGAAGTCCAAACAAAAAGTAGTCCACAATTGAGATATGAAGAGAAAATGGTCTTATGTTCCATTAGCACATTATGAATTTATCCATTTGATCTTAAGAACTACCTGCAGTGATTTAGAAATTCACTCAATACTTGATGTTTGATGCTCTCCACTCTATGCTCTATGCTCTATGTTATATGTTTAATGCTTTATGCTCTACGTTCTATATTTGATTTAGAAATTCATTTGATCCTCAATGCTAAAAAAGACATAAAAAAAAGAACAAAAAGAAGAAAGAAGAAATGAAAAAAAAAATGCAGAAGAAAGAAACAAAATTCTCTCTTTTTTTTTTTTTTTTTTTTTTTTTTTTCCCCCATTTTTTCCACTCTTTTCTTCTTCTCTCTCTCTTTTTTTTTAAATATTTTTTACTGTAATTTTGTATTTTGAGTCTCTTCTAAGTCTCCTCGTTCCAAATAAGTAAAATCGATGAAATCGGTTGCCCAATCGAGCAGGTGGTTGATCGAATTTACCACTTTTGTCAAAGTCGACCAACACTGACTGGCTTATACCTACATGTCAGTGGTTGGTGTCAGTTTGAGCCCAAAATCGACGTCAACTGAATGATGATCACCCCTAGTTAAAACTCTTTGTCCTTACAACATCCTTAGGTGTGGGAAGTACAACATGGCTTGGGTATGTTTAGCTAGAGAAAACTATTTAAAATGTGATTAGAGATTGACTAATATTATAGAAAGGTTGTAGTTAAATTAGAAATAAAATAAGTTAGACATGGTTTTTCCGTTTGTTTATGAGTGATACAAGATAATTTTCAGTGAAAGTTATACATTCATATCTATTGGAACAGCTACCCACCGATGGACAAGATTTGACAATAGCAAACAGTCACAAACAGTGGTCGTCAAGAAAATGGAACCTGCAAAACAGAAACTTGTTATAGGCTGAGTCACGGATCTTGCTCTCTTTAAGACGTTCCACGACTTTGCCCAAGTGTGCAAACAATTCTACGAAATTGTCACGTTGTTCCAGGATAAAACAACACAGAATTTATAAAACTGATTCGGACAAAAATGCACTGTACTCGATCGAAAAAACTCATACTTGTCAGAACTGAAATGCTTGAAAAACGAAAAAGAAAAAGAGTTCGAGAGAGAAAAGACTGTGAAAGATGAAAATGAGATGATCAAATTGCTAAAAGTTTGCACCTTTTATAGGCCTCGAGAGCCAACTGTCTCGCGCAACTAATGGGGAGAGAAGCGCTCGCAACTTTGGAATGTGCGCATGGACCTCACATAAAATGTGGGAAGTTGCGCGAACCACGAAACCAGTGGAAAACTTTTTATTTTATTTAATTAAACAATAAATAATTTTTTAATAAAAAATAATCATACACACACGCTGCACCCGATTGAACGGCGACGCACGCGTGTGGGATGTCCACCAAACCCATATTTGCCTATCTTTTCACTCCCTCTAAAACATAGATACACGTTGGGGCCTAAAACCACAACTAAGGTGGGAGTATAAAAGTGAGGTCTCATTCCCCAATCTTAACAATGTGAGATTCTCAAAATATTTTTTTTTCTTTTAAAGCTTAAATTTTCACTAACAATCCCCCACTTGAAAATAAGAAAAGCATAGCAATATTCGTCTATACAATACTGTGCATAAGCAAAGGTGTCTTACGACTTGAACCTTTATGTAGTATAGATGATTCAGAATATACTAGAGCAACTCATGATTTTGAACTCTATCTCTAACATCTCACAGACAACATGGGGTGTAGTTTGAAAGCCCGTGCTTTAAGGCCTAACACGTGTATCCCGATTTAGTGAACGCTCTAGAGAGTTTGCCTAAAACTCCATAAGAAGCAGCCCTCACTTCCACATTCACGTATGTGAGTCTATCAAGAGTACTCCTATAGCTATGTACCCCACTTAACATCAAGTATAGATCTCATTAAGACCTAAGTTCAACCTTTCTTACACTTCAGGATATCATGCTCAGATTCTAGGTCATAGGAAGGGAACTCTGTGTTCATTTTAGCATGATTCATAATATATCACTTGTGATCAATTATTACCCATTGAACCTGTTTCTTGGGATTTCCAGTCTATAGGTTGGGGTTTCTTCATAAGTGATTCATCTCTCTATAGGCATGAATCCCATCCTTTTTGAGGTTTTGAAAACATTCTCTCTAGTCAGTTCTTTCGTCAAAGGATCTGCCAAGTTTTAATCAATTCGTATATGATCCACTCTAACTGCACCAGTAGTGAGGAACTCTCTAATGGTATTGTGCTTATGACATATTTATCGTCTCTTTCCATTGTAGTAACGGTTCTGAACTTTTGCGATTGCTGTAGTACTATTGCAATGGATCAGTGTGGCTGTTACCGACTTTTTCCATAGGGGAATCTCACGTAGTAGATTTCTAAGCCAGACTGCTTCTTCCCTAGTTGTTACTAGTGCTATCATTTCTAACTCCATCATAGATTGAGCTAAGATAGTTTATTTCTTGGACTTTCAAAAGATAGTTCTGCCTGCTATTTTGAAAATATAGCCACTTGTAGCCTTTGAATCATCCGAGTGGGAGTTCCAGTCAGCAACGTTGAACCCTTCCAAGATAGCAAGAAACATCTGATAATGTAATCCTAGGTTTTAAGTTTTCTTCAAGTACCTCATAACTCTTTTTATAGAATTCCAATACTCTACACTAGGTCTTCTTATAAACCTACAAAGTAATCCTACAGCATAAGATGTATCAGGCCTGGTGCAGTCAACAGCGTATCGAAGATTGCCTATGATGCTCACATACTCAATTTGATTAACACTGTCACCAATGTTCTTGAACAACTTAATACTAGGATCATAAAGAGTACATGTTGGTTTACATTCAAAGTAATTATGTTTCTTTAGAATATTTTCTACATAGTGAGATTGATCTAAAGAAATTTCCTTTTTAGGCCTAGTCACTTTTATGCCTAAGATTACACTCGCTTCTCCTAAGTCTTTCATATCCACTCAACATATATTTTGCATCATTTATGATGTGTAAGTTCGACCCAAATATTAACAAGTCATCTACATACAGACACATGATAGTGCAAAAATTATTTTCAAACTTGTAATAGATGCATTTGTCACTTTCATTAACCTTGAAATCTTTAAATAAGATTAGGTTATCAAATTTTCATGTCATTGCTTAGGAGCTTGTTTCAGACCATAAAGAGATTTATCTAACTTGAAAAACCTTGTTCTCTTGAACATGGACTATAAAGCCCTCAGGTTGTTCCATATAAATCTTTTCTTTAAGTTCACCGTTTAGGATGGCGGTCTTTACATCCATCTGATGTACTACGAGGTTATAAAGAGCAACGAGAGAAAACAAAACATAAATTGAGGTAATTCTAGTGAATAGGGAGAAAGTGTCAAAGAAGTCAATGTTTTCTCTTTGTCTAAAGCCCTTTACTACTAACCTAACTTTAAACTTGTCAACCGTTCTATCAGGTCCAAGCTTTCTTCCTTAGGATCCATTTGTAACCTAGTGCTTTGCATCCTGGAGGCAGGTTACTAAGTGTCAAGTCTTGTTTGACTCAAGAGGGTCCATCTCATCATTTATAGCTTTTTGCCATAAGTTGGCATCTATAAAAGATAGGGCTGCTTTTAGATCTTTAGGATCTTCTTTTACATTATAGGTCTGGCAGTCATCCCAAAATCCTTGATGGTTCTAGTTCTTTTATTTTTTCTAAGTTCTGGGTCGACTTCCTCTATAAAGGTAGGATTTCTAAATAGGATTAAACTACTAAATCCCAAGCCCCTACTATTTCTCGATTTAGAGGGAAATCTATTCTCAAAGAAGTCAACATCATTTGACTCAATGATCACTTGGTTTACTAGGTCATAGAACCTATAGGCTTTACTATTTATGGCATAACCTATAAAGGCACACTCGTAGGCTTTACTAGCAAGCTTCCTCCTTTTAGGGTCTAACATTCTTACAAAGGCTAGATAACCCATGTTCTAAATGAAGGATCTCATACCGAAAGTTCCATGAGCGGGTTTAGATCGCTTCGATTTCACAGTGATCGAAACACAAACGACATACATTCCATTCATACAGTTATGCATATAAAACTCATTATCGACATGCTCAGAGTACAAAATATAACAAGGGAAAAAGGTTCATACCAAATGAAGACTGTCTTTGTATGAGTGAACCCAACGCAGCGGAAAACCTCCCACCGATCTACTAGCACCTAGCGAGTCTGTCAACTGCAACAGTATGATTATAGCGTACACGAACAATGTCGCGGGGATAACACCACAACAAAAGAAACCCGGGTATCCTCGGCGTCAAAAACCCAAAGAGTGGGCTCTGGTGAGTTTGGTAGAGGACGGAGGAGAAGACGTCGTGTAGACGATAAGCAAGTGAGAGATAAACTCTGCTATCATATAGCGGAAATGCTTATCATATAGTAGAGCTACACGATCGTTTAGGAAAAACTGAACTATCGTTTAGAAAAGATGTATACGATCGTTTAGAGAATGCATGAAGTAGACGACTGTTTAGACGAAAAAGCTTCTATCATATAGGGTCTCGCGATCGCTCTTTCACGGATTTTTTTGGGCACGGGCTCCGAATGCACAACTGAATTAAATAAAATGAAAACTATTTTCATTGCTTTAATCCGCCGGTTACCATAACCTTCACAACCCCACTTCCCACGTCCGAACGTGGATTAATCGGTTAATTATCAAATAATTAATCAATTAATTTAATTAATAAATACAATCATATTATATTTATATCCTATAGTTTGATATCATATATTCACTACAGTATTTTCTCCTCTACTTGAAATAATTCATATTTATATCTAATTTCCTCCAAAATAATGTATCTCATACATTTAGCCAATTATATCATATATAACTAACCAGTCCAATTATATCATATATAATTGAACTTCCTCTTATCAATTTGAACATTTCAAATTAACCCAAACACTAGTTCTCGACTTTATCCAAGCTACCCGGGTGACCTAATGGACCTATGGCTCGAAGCTTCAACGGTACGTGAATAGCTGACAACACTCTTTAACCACAAGGTCCACCATCCGTTAACTATCAGTGATTCCACTAAAGACCAACAGCTGAACTCTTCTTACCACATATATATTTCTATGTCCATCGGATATAACCAATCATGAGTACGATGACTCTTCACAGATGCTCGTAAGTACAACTGGGCCAATTTACCATTTTACCCCTGTAGTTACATCTCACTCCTTAAGTACCATTGATTCCTTTAATGAACAATACAACATAGTCCAACTATGTGTAAACACCTCTCGGACCAAGAGAAGGTATGTGGTGCCACATCGTTCAAGTCCCGGAATCAGCCTTTAAGGGAGCCATCTATCTACTTATCTCTGCCTCGGGGAAGGAGTGAATTCCATCTTGTGTAGCTGAGTTCCCAACTCCCAAATCAGACGAATCCCCAAAATAGTAGGTTTGAATCGGCGACTTGGCTATTCGCACCCATACAAATCAAAGGACCGCCCTCAATGGCAGAAGTTCCCAACTCACTCAAGATTGAGGTCATGTTACCTATGGTCATCCTAGTAAAGTGAAGTCTCTGTCATGAACGGTATTATATAACAAGACATTAACACTTCATGGTTAGGTCTTATACAAACTCTTTGTATAGGATGCCCCCCATCGCATATCCCCAACACGAATGATCAGGATCAGACCAACTGTGGTAAGTCACAACACTTGTGATCATTCCACAAAGCAGGCCACGTCCGTAGCATTACCAGGATAAGGTTTCCTTCTTTACCCATATACTACAGACCATTTTGGTTAACACTCAAGACATGATCCACTTATATGTCACTGCATACATGCTTGAGTCACATACAGATAACCAGGGATTTTATGTTTATTGGTTTGTGGTAAAGTAAATAAAACAAAGAACCAAGTAAAACAACAAGATATGAAGTAAATATCATGTATTAACAATCGCTGGTGTTCGTATATATTGTTTACAAACTACAGGACAGGAGACTTTAGGGCATTAACCTCAACAATCTCCCACTTATCCTAAAGCGAAGTGGGGTGTACAAAAACTTAGTACAAAACAATAAACTAGGGCATAAAAGCCTAGTACAATAAAATCTTCCACTTGCCTTAGTTCTGCCGCGGGAAATCCTGTAGAACCATGCTCCGTAGGTGACCCTCAAACATTGTAGTCATGAGAGCCTTCATAAATGGGTCAACAACATTGTGCTCCGAAGCGATCTACGTGACGATCACGTCCCCTCGATGCACTATCTCGCGGATCAGATGATACTTCTGCTCTATGTGTTTTCCGCGCCGGTGACTCCTTGGCTCCTTGGAGTTCACCACTGCCCCACTATTATTACAATAAAGGGTAATGGGCCTAGACATATCTGGAACAACTTCCAGGTATGTCAAGAACTTTCTGAACCAGACGACCGCCTTAGCAACTTCGCAAGCCGCTACGTACTCCGCCTTCATAGTGGAGTTGGCGATGCACTCCTGTTTAATGCTTCGCCACACTACAGCTCTTCCGTTAAGAGTAAAGACTGATGTGGACTTACGAGAGTTCTTATTAGTCTGAAAGTCAGAATGCGTGTATCCTGTAAGGATCAAATCCCTCGAACCATACATGAGCATGTAGTCCCTCATTCTCCGAAGATACTTGAGGATGTTCTTCACTGCGGTCCAGTGACCTTGGTTAGACTGATACCTACTGACTATGCCTACAGCATAGCAGATGTCTAGATGAGTACAGAGCATCGCGTACATCAAACTGCCAATGGCAGATGCATATGGGATTTATCTCATCTCTTCAACCTCTTGAGAAGTCTTAGGACACATTTCCTTAGACAAAGTGACTCCATGCCTGAACGGTAGTAGGCCCCTCTTGGAGCCCTGCATCGAGTACTTGAGCAATATCTTGTCAATGTACGATGCCTGAGACAGTGATAGCACTTTGTTCTTGCGATCCCGAAAGATCTGTATACCTAGAACAAACTGAGCCTCTCCCAAATCTTTCATTTGGAATTTGGTCGCTAGCCAGTTCTTAACTGTAGTCAGTAGACCTACATCATTCCCAATGAGTAGGATATCATCATCAACGTTTTGGTCAAAGCCATACAACTTGATCGCAACATCAAATTCTATGTTCCAAGATCGAGACGCCTATTTCAGTCCATAAATGGACTGATTCAGTCTGCAAACCTTTTGCTCTTGACCTTGGGCTATGAATCTCTTGGGCTGCACCATTTAAATGATCTCCTCAAGATTGTCATTCAGAAAGGCCGTCTTGACATCCATTTGCCAGATCTCATAATTATAATAAGCTGCAATATATAGAAGGATGTGGATCGACTTTAACATGGCAACAGGAAAGAAAGTCTCCTCATAGTCGACTCGCTCTACCTGGGTATAATCCTTTTCCACAAGTCGAGCCTTGAAGGTCTGTACTTTCCCATCAGCACCCCGTTTGCGCTTGTAGATCCATTTACAACCTATAGGGCGAACCCCATCAGGCGGATCTACAAGATCCCATACTGAATTGATGTACATCGAATCCATCTCGAGATCCATGGCCTTGACCCATTCATCTCGATCAACATCCTCCATTTCCTTCTTATAAGACAACAGATCCTCAACGTCACCATCTGCTACTAAAGCAGGGATTTTTGTGAAACCCAGATAGCGAACGGATGGGTTCGCAACCCTCCCATTATATCGAGCTTCCCTCAACTCTTGAGGTGGAACCGACCTACTAGATGAACTCCCATCAACAACTCTTGTTGATGTAGCAGGCTCTTCAACAACTCTTGTTGAAGTTTCAGTAGTTTCATTGGAAAGTTCACGCAACACGACTTTGCTTCGTGGACTTTGCTCCCTTATATGATCATCCTCTAGAAAAGTAGCGTTTGTTGAAACAAACACCCCATTTTTCGTTGTATCATAAAAATAACCCCCTCGTGTACCTTTGGAGTAGCCTACAAAGAGGCATAACCTTGACCTGGTTCCAACTTCTTGGGATTAGCCTCAAGCACATGTGTAGGGCAACCCCAAATGCGAAAATGACGTAAACTAGCTTTACGCCTATTCCACAACTCTAGAGGTATTCTTGCAACACTCTTGAAGGGAACACAGTTGAGTATGTACACCACAGTCTCCACTGCGAAACCCAAAAACGAGTCCGGTAAGGAAACTAACTCATCATCGAGCGAACCTGTCTAACAAGGTCCTATTTCTTCTCTCTGCTACACCATTCTGCGAAACCCCAAATAGTCCTGAAATACGAAGTCCAAAAACTCTCCAATCTGATCGAAGTATTTTAATTCGTCTATCTAATACGTTTTCAACTTCAGCCTTGAACTCTTTGAACTTTTCAAAGGATTCAAAATTCCATTGCAAAAGATAAACATACCCATACCTAGAGTAATCATCAGTAAAACTGATAAAATACACATAGCCACCTCGGGCTCGCACATTCATAGGACCACAAAGGTCAGAATGTACTAACTCAAGAGGCTCCTTGGCTCTAAAACCTTTTCCAGTAAAAGGTCGTTTAGTCATCTTACCCTCAAGGCAAGATTCGCACACAGGTAAAGAATTTTCTTCTAACTCACTTAGAAGTCCATTCTTCACCAATCTATCAATCCTCTTGAGATTGATGTACCCTAAACGTAGATGCCAAAGTTGGGCATTTTCTTTTGGAGAAATTCGTCGACGTTTTGATTGAGTTACGACAGTTCTAAACATTTCAGTATTATGGAGTGGCTAACGGCTTTAGCACATATAAATTCGATTCTAGATTTGCTGTGCAAATAAAAACACCATCTTTATGAATAAGCGCTTTACTCAAATTAAAAGAAACAGTATATTTAAATTGTAATAAGCACTTTATAGAAATAAGGTTCATTTTTAGTTCAGGAACAATATATACATCATTTAAAATTAGAAACCTATTCTGTAAAGTCAACTAGAGTCCTCCCACTGCCACAGCTGAGACGACGTATCTGGTGCCTACTCGCATCGTCATCTCACCAGCCTCTAACTGTCACCAAGATCTAATCCCTTGAATCATCATCCTCCACTAAACAACTTTCGAGCACAAGTAAATCACATTTACCTTTATCCGCCTTGGCCTTAGCCTTGGCTACTTTCTTCTCCTTCAGATACTGAGGACAGTTCCTCTTCCAATGTTCATCTTGGTTGCAATGGAAACACTTTCCCTTAGCAACTGGTGGACGCCTCCTCGAGGCGACAGGCTGTGGGTTAGCAGGTGCCTTTCCTTTTCCCTTACCACCCTTCTTCTTCTTCCCCTTTGCAAAGTTACAAGTAGAAGGTGCTTTCCCTTTGCCTTAGCAACTATTTTCATTGCCTTAACCCGCCGGTTACCATAAAATTCGCAGCCCCACTTCCCACATCCGAACGTGGAATAATTGGTTAATTATCAAATAATTAATCAATTAATTTAATTAATAAATATAATCATATTATATTTATATCCTATAGTTTGATATCATATATCCACTATAGTATTTTCTCCTCTACTTGATATAAATCATATTTATATCTAATTTCCTCCAAAATAATGTATCTCATACATTTAGCCAATCATATCATATATAACTAACCAGTCCAATTATATCATATATAATTGAACTTCCTCTTATCAATTTGAACATTTCAAATTAACCCAAACACTGGTTCTCGACTTTATCTAAGCTACTCAGGTGACCTAATGGACCTATGGCTCGAAGCTTCAACGGTACGTGAATAGCTGACAACACTCATTAGCCACAAGGTCCACCATCCGTTAACTATCAGTGATTCCACTAAAGACCAACAGCTAAACTCTTCTTACCACAGATATATTTCTATGTCCATCAGATATAACCAATCATGAGTATGATGACCCTTCACAGATGCTCGTAAGTACAACTGGGCCAATTTACCATTTTACCCCTGTAGTTACATCTCACTCCTTAAGTACCATTGATTCCTTTAATGAACAATACAACATAGTCCAACTATGTGTAAACACCTCTCGGACCAAGAGAAGGTATGTGGCGCCACATCGTTCAAGCCCCGGAATCAGCCTTTAAGGGAGCCATCTATCTACTTATCTCTGCCTCGGGGAAGAAGTGAATTCCATCTTGTGTAGCTGAGTTCCCAACTCCCAAATCAGACGAATCCCCAAAATGGTAGGTTTGAATCGACGACCTGGCCACTTGCACCCATACAAATCAAAGAACCGCCCTCAATGGCAGAAGTTTCCAACTCACTCAGGATTGAGGTCATGTTACCTATGGTCATCCTAGTGAAGTGAAGTCTCTGTCATGAACGGTGTTATATAACGAGACATTAACACTTCGTGGTCAGGTCTTATACAAACTCTTTGTATAGGATTCCCTCGCTAGCATGTCCCCAACATGAATGATTAGGATTAGACTATCTATGGGAAGTCACAACACTTGTGACCATTCCACAAAGCGGGCCGCATCCGTAACATTACCAAGATAAGGTTTCCCTCCTTTACCCATATACTACAGACCATTTTGGTTATCACTCAAGACATGATCCACTTGTATGTCACCACATACATGCTTGAGTTACATACAGATAATCAAGAATTTTATATTTATTGGTTTGTGGTAAAGCAAATAAAACAAAGAATCGAGCAAAACAACAAGATGTGAAGTAAATATCATATATTTGTAACGTTGAAGTTAAGCTATATGATGCACGCACGGTTCAAACCGATTGATATACAATAATGCCCTGACTTGACTCAATTCATACAATACTACTTCTAGATATGTGTTATTCGTGGATGTTCTAGTAGTATTCTGTGCGTTGTCACAAGTTTTCTTACGTTAGAACCAAGTATAATTTCATCGCAAGTTTCTCGGTGTGATCCGAGGTCGAACACAGGGATTGTTTGAGGTTATTGCTTTATGTTTATGATACATGCGACCAGGTTTTTCAATCTTTAAAAGTATAGTTTATGCAAGTATATAAAAATTGCGATAAAGTAAAGGAAAGCAGTAAAAATGTGATAATAAAATAAAGTGCAGTAAACCTAAGCTAAGATGGTACAAGATACAGGCTTTATGATACAATATACTGAGGTCAAGGCTAGCTGTGAAGATTCTACAAAGATCATGTAATGTGGCGGCAAGTCTTATGTATGAAACAAAACAGAAAGATAATTAATATAACCATCACAAGTTCTTAATTGCGTTGAAGTGATAAGTACGGTTCTGTTTTTCCCTTAGCGTACACCTTTCAGTGATTGGCCGTGTTCCCACATGTCTGTGGTGAAACAGAGACGAACGTAATGAACGCAAGGTTGCTTCCTTGTTTGGAAGTACTACTTGCTCTAGTTAACGTATTCTTCTAACCTTCTCTCGATAGATCAGAACGACATCTTCACTTCTGCTTTCACAGGTGAAGATGCCGTCTAGCATGCCTTAGCTAAACGCAATTTATCTCTTTAACATAGATTAAGTACTCGTTTAATTCATATTAACTACCAGGGGATTAAGAACACATCATGAAGAAAGCGATAAATGGAGGAACGAAAATATAGTGGTGATGAAAGCGATCAAGACATTCAATATATATATTTAGCGTCTGATACATGGTGTGTGAATGTAGAGATAAAGAAGATGAACTACAATGATGAAAAGAGATAGAACATATACAAATAGCACCAACGTTTCGGCACTGATTTGGGTAGAGATTTACTTGCTGGATTGGATGGATTGGACGGTTGGATGAGTTTCCCTCTCAGGTTTGCTCAACCGGTAGCAGGGATCTGAGTAAAAGAGCTTTGCGGCGGGGATCTAGCAGATGAACACTGAGACTCACCTATCGATCTTGCCTCTTCTTCTTCCCAGATTTCTTCAGTTTAACATTCAACTCAGCCTTTTTTTCAATATAATAGCAGCAATTAGCCCCGTATCAAGTAACCTCTTTTTCTGTGAATTCTATAGGGTATTTATAGGTGAAGATCTTTGACTCCGGCCTTGTGGTCCCCACTTGTTGTTATGAAAATTCCAAAGATGGAGGGATATTAGTCCTTCTGTTATGAAATCAGACCGTCGAATTTGCACAGCTGTTAGTTGTACACGTATCACAATCCTCTGCTTTTGCATTGCTCGGCTGCATCTTTCGATCGAGTGTTTGCATGCGGTGTTGTTTTTATTAGCACATGCGATTGAAAGTCAGCTTTGAATCGACTGTCGCATTGCGCCATCATTGCATTAATCGTCTTTTCAGTGTGGATATACGGGTGCAATGTGACAGAGATGCGTTGATCAGTTCTTCTTGAGCCTTGACCGCAAACGGTGACTTGATTTCCTGCAAAACAGAGTAGAAATCTCCTTTTCTTCCATCTTAACAATGTTAGTATGTGTAATTGCGATAATTCAGAATTATTGTATTTCTAAGTTAATTTCCATACAATTGGCGCATATTTAATCTCTTTTGACCACAATATATAGATAAGGTAGTACAAATAACTTGTATTTCTATAAGTTATCAATATTAACAATCACTGGTGTTCGTATATACTATTTACAAACTACAGGACACGAGACTTTAGGGCATCAACCCCAACACTAAAGTATGATAAGTTTGTTTTCTTATTCTTGAGGACTTCGTAAGATGAAGTTGTGTTTTTAGAATTTGGTATTCTATGTAGGACCTGACACACGGTAAGATGATTTCACCCCACCAATAAGATGCGGCTCTTGAACTGAGTAAAATAGCAACTACTAGCTCAACTAAAGTTCTATTTTTCCTTTCGACTTTTCCATTTATTTCAGGAGAATAAGGTGCACTCTTTTCGTGTATTATTCCATGTGAGTTAAAGAACTCATTAAAGCTGTCTGAGTCGTACTCAGTTCCCTTATCACTATGAAGTCTTTTAACCTTTCTGTTAAACTGATTTTCTACTTCAGTTACAAACAATTTGAAAGCATCAAACGCATCACTTTTGTTTTTCAGAAAATATATAAAAGTGAAATCAGAGCAATCATCAATAAAAGTAATAAAATATCTTTTACTATACCTAGTCAAGATGCCATCAAATTCACATAAGTCAAAATGAAATAAATCTAGAGGCTTAAGTTCCCTAAGTACATATTTATGTGAAGTCTTAGTTATTTTAGCCTGACTATAATACTTGCATTTATCAAATTCATTCATGGATAACTTAGGTATCATTTCCAGCTTAATCATGTTGCTAATTTATTTCTTATTAACATGATAAAGTCTAGCATGCCAAACATTTAAAGAATACAACATATAAACAGACGACTTTATTTTATTTATGTCTAGGTTTATTTTGAACATTCCCTCAATTGCATAACCTTTTCCTATGAATATATTATTCTTAGTACGGATATATAAATCTACCCCTATTGTTTGGGTAAATCCGGCCTCATTGAGGAGATAGCTTGAGGCTAAGTTCTTTCTTACCTCCGAAGTGTTCAAGACATCTTTCAAGGTGAGAGTCTTCCCAGATGTATACTTCAGCTCCACCTTGCCGGTTCCAGTGACTTTCGTTGAGTGGTGATCCCCTAACAGAATGTTCCTATCCTTAGTTTCAGTATAAATTTTAAAGAAACTAAGGTCCTGACAAGCATGGTGCATAACGCCAGTGTCTATTTACCACTCCTCATAACCACTGATCACATTTACTTCTGTGATCATGGAAACTAACGGTTCTTCTATCAGGTTCGCCTAACCAGCAAGACGACACCTATTCCTCTAGTTCCTAGTCATGTGTCCAAGTTTATTACAGTTAAAGTAAAGGAACTGTATCGTTTCTCCCGATGGGGGTTTATACTTCTTTTAATTGTTCTGGTTGCTAGAACCACGGTTTTGACCTTTCGTTTTAGTTTTCTTGGACTTTTGGTCAGACTTTATCACGATAGAGGCGAATTTTCTAGGAACAATATTCACCTCCTCCCTCTGGTCCTACTTCCGGGCTTCTTCCTCAATCTTCATCCAAGCGATCAGACTCTCCAAGGAAAACTCCTTGGTCTTATTCTTGAAGGTGTTCTTGAAATTCTTCCACAAAAGAGGCAACTTATCAATAATAACGAAAACTTGGAATTACTCGTTTAGAAGCATACTTTCATTTATCATTTCATGGGCTATCTTCTGCAGTTCATGGGATTAGGCCTCCATAGATTTTTCGTCTGTCATCTGGAACTTAAGGTAATGGTTGACGACATACTTTTTCGATCCAGCCTCCTTGGTATTGTACTTCTTTTGTAGGATGTCCCAAAATTCTTTTGTTGTCTTCATTGTTCTGTAATAATCATAAAATCATCAGTTAAACCATCTAATATGAAAGTTTTACACAAAAAAATCATTTTCTTCCTAATTAGCAGCTTCTTTTATTTATTGTTCAATCGGATCTTCGTTTAGGACTGTTGGCTTCTCTGTAATACAAACGTCGGTGACCTTCTTAACTGTGAGGAAAAACAATATCTTCTACTTCCATCGTTTGAAGTTCGCTCCTTCAAACTGCAATGGACAGTTCAGGTCGGATGTCATAATGTCGTTCTGATTTGAAAGAGCCATCGCAGCAATAGTAGAGGAAAATATCTTAAAATTGTTGGAACCGGTACCCTCTGATGGACAAGATTTGACATAGCGAACAACCACAAACATCAGTCGTCAAGAAAATGGAACCTGCAAAACAGAAACTTGTTACAGGCTGAGTCGCAGATCTCGCTCTCTTTAAGATGTTTTACGGCTTTGCCTAAGTATGCAAGCAGTTCTACAGAATTTTCATGTTGTCCCAAGGATAAAATAGCCTAGAATATATAAAATTGTCTTAATCGAAGATGCACTGTATTCGACTGAAAAAACTCACACTCGTCAGAATTGAGATGATCGAAAAATGAAAAAGAAAAAGAGTTCGAAAGAGAAAGGACTGTGAAGGATAAAAATAAGATGATCAAACTGCTGAAAGGCTTGCGCCTTTTATAGGCCTCGAGAGCCAACTGTCGTGCGCAACTAATAGGGAGCGAAGCGCTCGCAGTCGTGGAACATGCGTGTGGACCTCGTGTAGATGTGGTGCCACGAAACTAGCGAAAGATCTTTTCTTTTATTTAATTAAATAATAATAGTAATTTTTAATAAAAAAAAATAATCACATGCCACACCACGTCCGACCGAACGGTGGCAGCACGTGCATATGGGATGTCCACCGTACCCACATTTGGCTATCTCACACTCTTTAAATCATGGGTACCTCTTGGGGCCCAAACCCACATCTCAAGGTAAGGGTATAAAAGTGAGATCTCGCTCTCCAATCTTAGCAATGTAAGATTCTCAAAATACCCCATTTCTTTTAAAACTTAAATTTTCACTAATAATGTTTGTTCAACAAGACGTGATATTATAATGTTAGCACATTTAGTCCTTATTGGACATTCATACCGTACATGTAGACTAAGTTAGCATGTTTAGTTCCTATTGTTATCATTTACTTGTTTATTGGACCAAAATGACAACTACCTGGATGTTTATATAAGTGTATGTATAGACTAAGTTAGCATGTTTAGTCTCTATTGTTGTTGTTTACTTGTTTATGGGATCAAAATGTCGACTAGTTGGATATTCATGTGTGTATGTGTGTAACCGAAGTTAGCATGTTTAATCCCTATTGTTGTTGTTTATTGGTTTTGTTGTTTACTTAATTTTGACTTCGCAAGAATTGGTAGACTAGGTGTGTTCACGGTTTGATTTGATCCGGTTTTAGACAAAATCATAGACAAAACCGAACATGTTGATTTCTACCATATTGAACTGACCAAAACTGAATATAGTTTTGTTTCAATTTTTTGAACTAAATCGCTTTAGCCGGTCTAGGTAAGTTTGGTTCAGTTAAAACTTTTTTTTTAGGATAACTCAACCCAACCTTTTTCCGTTTAAACTTTTCTAAGCCCTGTTGCTTTCTCTTTAATTAAAATTAAGCTAACCACAACCAAATGTTGCTTTCACCTATCCAATTTCTTCAAAATTCAAACAGTATCAACTATGAAAATTTAAAAAATATGAACTGAACATGAAACCATCCTGAAATTGAATATGAAAATATATGAACCGAACATGAAATCAATTTTAATACGAATCGATTCAAAATTTAAACACAATCTAAAATAAAACTAAATTTGTGATGTCCCATCAAACTTCCAACTTCCAAGATCTAAAAATTAGAACTTATCCTGCAAACTAAATAGAAAATACAATCCATCTAATACTCAAACCCAACATAAAATGGAATTAAAAGTGCACAAATTAAGTTTGAAAACACAATAATTTTGAATTACATAACTTTTCTCCAAGAGGAAAACTTATTTGTTGGTGAGTCTACAAGTTGTATCTGCAGCTCACTACGTGGCACTATATAGTGCCACGTTTCTTTATTTTTTTATTTTTAAATAAATTCATACTTTATCTCACGCCCTTAAATTTTTAATTATAAAAATTAAGTCCATAAACTTCTAAAAGACCTTTAAATTTATAATAATTATAAAAATTAAACAAACAAATGTTAAAAATTAGATCCTCAAACTTATATAATTACTATAATTTATACAATCATGTAAATTTGAAAGTCCAATTTAACACTAAAATTGAAAGTTTTAAGGGTATAATTACAACCACCACCATATTTTAAGGGAGTTTTTTGCCGTTTACACTTTTATTTATTTAATATAAACTTAAAACAAAATATACTGATGTTATAAGTTACAATTTTCACAGTTGCTTGGATTTTTATTACCAAATGATAGTATCTCCTGCACACAAAAAAAGAAATATATATAAATCATTAACAAATAATCTCAAACTAAAATATTTGGAATAAAAAGTTTACCACAAGTAATTGATTGAATGTCATATTGTTTTGCTAATCTATAGATTCTATTTTTGGTTTACCGTCAACAACAAAGATGTTGTTTGTGTATCTTTTTTCCACAATATTTTCCTAATCGATAAATAATCATTAGAATCATGCTAATTAATATACTCCGGAATCCATAAATAATAGATATAGTTGATGCGTGGTACTTTAATTTTGTGAAAGTTATGATATGACTTGACAAGGAAGAATTTTGTTCGACTTCACATTTTGTCTGTATTCCCTCTTTTCGAGTGGATTTTTATATAGATTACAACGACGTTCGATCGTAGGTTTTCTTTTAATTCTACATGCTTCTACTAGATTATTCTCAATCAAACTTGAACTTTCTACATTGCTTGCATCATTATTTTTACCGAAATATTTTTCTTTATCTTCTCCAAATCTTTAAGTAGTTGACAAAAATTTTGTGATGCGTGCTCAAATAACTTTTCATGTTCTACTGCTAATGAAGTAATTAGAAAAACATTACGACATAAGTGGTTATAATGCTTTCTACTTTACCCTTTAAAATTTTCACTTCGTGTATTTGATTCTCAAATCCCTTCAAGTTCGACCTCTTTTGTCTACCTTTTCAAAATGAATGAGGTAGGAATTTTGTTTGCATTCTACTTCTCATGCACGTTAAACGATTGGGTATATAAAATACCCATAAAAGTGAATTTCGTACCATTACAAGTGATTGTTTATGTTGAAGCTTCATATTTAACCAACCAGTTATGTGATCTTCCACAAAATGATACTTTATGTTAGAGTAAATTATGATTTATTCTAATTATAAATTTCCTATATTTTCTGTTCTAGCATTTTTTTTTTCTATTTCTTTTTTTTATGGGTATGTTGTTGTCTATTTAATTTTTTATTCATCTTTGTAAATTAAAGTTGATTGTTCAATATATTCTGATTATGCTAATTATTTAATAATATACACAAAACAACACTTTATACTATGATGTAGCATCCAACTTATCAATCTTAGAGAGGTTGCACACATAAACATATCTACATACTCTTTCCGAGACAATTTGAACATCTCTTGTGTCAACCACTTATTATCTTTAAGATTATACAAGTCCAACATTTTTTTGTCATGCTAGCAATTAATCATCTTTATCTCCATGTGTGGGAGATTATGCCCTAAATCTCGTGGTTTGTAATGTATAAACGAAATTCATTTATTTAATAAAATAAGGAGTTATTTTGTTTGATATTTAGACTTATGTAATTCAATCCAATAAACTAATATCCGAGTTTTTCTATATACTTAAACATGTATATGGTTGATATACAGGTGGATCACATGTTTAAGTAATAACTTAAATGGTCTGTAGTATATGGATAAGGTTAGATGCCTTATCCTGGTGACACTATGGATATGACCCACTTTGTAATACAAGAGTTGTAAAGTGTTACAAACGATTTGATCCTATTCGTTCATGTGAAAACATATGAGTGGAGGTATCCTATACAAAGAGTTTGTGTAAGACTGGATCATGAAATGATTGGTCTCTCTTTATAACACCGTTAATTGAAGAGATTAACATTTCAATAGAATGACCATAGGTGACTCGATCTTAATCCTAGGTGAGTGGTGAACTCCTATCTATGAGGGCAATCCTTTGATCTGTATAAGTAAGAATGGTCAGGTTCGCCTACTCAATAAGCCTACCATTTTGGGGATTTGTTCGAGCAGGGAACTGAGAACATAGCTACACAAGATAGAATTCACCCACTCCCATCTTTAGGGTAAGTAGATGAGTTGCTCTCTTAAGGGTTGATTTCAGGTCTAGAACATTGAGGCCTCACCTCTCACTGGCCCGAGAATGATTAGTTTATAGTTGGATTATAAACTGTTTATTCATTAGAGCGATCAATGGTACTTAAGGAGTTAGATGTAACTACAAGGGTAAAATAGTAATTTGACCCAGCTATAGTTACGAGCGATTTGTGAAGGGTCAACTTATTGTTGATTAGTTATATCTATGGATACATAAATATTTCTACAGTGTGAAGAGTGCAATTGTGGGTCTTTAGTGGAGTGACATGCAATTAATGAATGTTGATTAATTTAATTAAAGAGTTTAATGAATTAATCTCATATCATTGGTGCTTCTAAGTTGTAGGTTTATAAGATCTCCTTGCTAGCTCACTAAGGGTAAAGAATTGTTCAAATTAAATAAGGAAATTAATTGTATATGATACAATTAATATAATGTATATAGATACATTATAATATAAAGTTGATATTAAATAAGATTCAAACTTATACTTTATAATATGTGAGAGATAAATATTTGAGGAAGATTCAAATATTAATTATATGAATAAGATTTATATAATATATAGGTTATAATTAATATGAATAAGATTCATATTAAAATTATAGATTATAATTAATATGAATGAGATTCAAATTAAAACTATAGGTTATGTCAGAGGTTGTTATTTGAATATGATTCAAGTTAAATTAAATATATGATATTTAATTTATTAATTTGTTAATTGTTAATTAATTAATATTTATTTAATTATATATATTTAATTTGATATAATATATAATTTATTTTAAATTAAATTTTAATTTAAGGAATAACTTCATTGGGAGTTATTTGTGAAGTGTGGAAGAGAGTTATAACTCCCTCCCCAACCAGGCAACCACTTCATCTTGACTCATGAAAAGAGAAGGAGTTTTTTTTTTTCGAAGTTGATTCATTGGTACATATCAAAGAAAAAAGAAACAGTTTCTCTCTAAAAAATCTTCTTCTCCCTCACACAAAGAAGCTCTCACTCACAAGAACTCTCCTTACCAAATTAAGTCCTTTTATCCTTTTTATCCTTTTATCAAAAAATTCTTTTATCCTTGTCTGGAGAATAGCAAGGAAACTGAGTGGTGGTGTCTTGTTATGTGTTCGTGTTCATTCATGAGTTTTGGAAGAAGTTTCGTTGTTTGTGAGTTCGAGAAAAAGAGATGACTGCATTGAAGAAGGTCTTCAAGAGGTATTCTTCTTTTTCCCTTATGTTATATGTATATATATTTATCTTGTACATATTGTACGTTTTCTCTATTTTTCGAGTTCTCAAAATCAATAACAATGACATGTGCATTCACATACTTCTGCTATGGAATTCCATTCCTTCAATTGGTATCAGAACCAAATAGTGCCTCTATTTTTCATTTTTGAAACAAAAAGTTAGAGAAAATGTGGGTTGTTTTCTAGATAATGTATGTGGGTTTGCGTAATAGATGTTTACAAATGTTGGCACTTAGATTTACAACTTTTTACTTTGATTTGATCAATGTAAAGGCCCAATGTATTAGACATTTATTATGTAAATCAAGTCTGTAAGTCTGAGTCGCTCGTGGCAATTGGAAAAGACCAAAAACAAAGGTGAAAGACGGATTTTGGAGTGCTAAGCCAAAAGGTTTATGTGCAGATTTCTGTTGTCCATCGTATTTTGTACGTCATGAAAAGTATTGGACTATCATTTGTCATGAAAGACGGATCGCCCTATGGTGGTTGTTATTCTAAATTACTGAAGTATCATTGCAAAATGAATGATTAAGATTCATTACCTTTTCGTTAAAATTGATTGGATTTGTTTTAAGAGTTATACAAGATTTCTAATATAAATGATTCTGTTTGGTTTCAGCAACTATGTCAAATTCAATTATTTCCTTATTAGCTTACAAAAAGTTAACTGCTAAAAATTATACAACATGGAAAACTTGAATTAATACAAAGTTGGTGGTTAATGATTTACAGTTCATCTTAGGTGAGGAGTGTCCTTAGACCCCTGGTCCAAATGCTTAACGAAATGTTCCTAAGCTTATGACAAGTGGAGGAAGGCTAATCAACAAATTCGAATCCACATCTTGGCAAGTATACCTGATGTCTTGGCTAAGAGGCTTGAGTCTATGTAGACTACGTATGAGATGATGGAGTCTTTGTATGAGGTGCTCAAGCTCATTCACAATGCAAGATTGGAAGAGTGAACATCTGTTCGAAAACATGTTTTCAATATGATGGTCTATATAAATTTTGCTAAAATGAATGGAGTTGTCATAAAAGAATCCTTAACTGACGAGAAGAAGGCCAAATAGGTAAAACTGATTTACTTGTTTTGGACACATGCTTAGTGGAGAATGATGATTTTGCCTAGATACTTGATTCATGAGCCATTAATCATGTTTGTTCTTCATTTCAAGAATCTGATTCTTGGAAACAGTTAGAGGCTAGAGAGATGACAATGAAAGTACGATTGAGGGAAGCTGTCTCAACTATTGCTATAAAGAGTGTGAAGTTATTTTTAGCAAAAACTGTTATTTGTTATTGGATAACATCTATTCAGTTCATAAAATTAAGAGGAACCTTATTTCAGTTTCTTGCCTAGTTGAACATTATTTTATTGTTGCAGTTCTTGACAATAAAGTGTTTATTTTAAGAAATGGAATTTGAGATATGTTCAACTAGTTTAGAAAAGTAACTTGTGTGTGCTAAGATCGTTAGCATATAAATCACTTCTTAATACTGAAATGTTCAAAACAACAACTTAAATGACTAAAAGATGAAAAGTTTCTCCTGAAAATGATATCTATCCTTGGCATCTATATTTAGGTCACATTAATCTTAATAGGATTGAGAGATTGGTAAAGAGTATTAGGGGTGTTCAAATAACCCTACAACCTGAACAACCCAAACTACCCAACCCAAAATGTAAGGGTTGGGTTAGGTTAGTTTTGTTCTTGGGTTGAGTTGGGTTGAATTTTTCTATTTTTATTGGGTTTGGCTTGGGTTGTGGGTTGGCTAAAAAAAAATTTTGGGTTGGCCCAACCCAACCCGAATTTTATATATATATTCCTCTTTGTTTAATGTTTGATTTCTTTGTATTGATTAATTTTTAATATTTTTCTTTTAAAATTCTTATGATATTTGTCTTTGTTTAAAGTTTACAATAGATATCATAGATATTTGGTATTTAGTATCTTAATTTTATGAGATTTTAGTTATTAGTCATGTGTTGTATATAAATTTACATATTTTTCATTAAAAATAAAAAATAAAAAAAAGTTATAACCCGATAACCCAACCCAACCCAATCCAACCCGAATTTTAAGGGTTGAGTTGAAAACTTTATTTGAGTCATTTGGGTTACCGATCAAACCAACCCGAATTTTCTGGTTGGTCTAAAAAATTCCGTCAACCCAACCTAACCCAATCCATGTACACTCCTAAAGAGTGTATTTCTAAGTGAGTTAAAAATTGGCACTCTACCGGTATGTGAATTATGCCTTGAGGGAAAATGACTAAAAAATATTTTACTGGAAAAGATTATAAAGCTAAAGAGACCCTGGAGTTTAGACATTCAAACCTTTATGGTTCGATAAATATTAAAGTTATAGGATGATGAATATTTCATCTCTTTCATAGATGATTATTCAAGGTATGGTTATCTTTACCTAATGCAACATAAGTCTAAAGCTCTTGAAAAATTCAAGGAATATAAGACTGAAGTGAAAACTTGTTAGGTAAGAAGATAAACATTTTGATCAGATCAAGGTGAAGAGTACATGGATTTGAAATTCCAAGACTATTTGGTAGAACATGGAATCACTATTGGGATTTATGCTCTAAACCCATAGTCTGTAAGATTGTAAAAAAAAAATTCTATATAAATAAAAGGTTATTTATTTTTAATAAATAATCGTTATTTATTTAATCGCATAACTCAAATCCAATAAACTAAGATCCGAGGTTATTTTATGTAACTTGAATAGTATGTGGCAGACATACAAGTGAATCATGTTCAAATAATAATCTAAAAGATCTATAGTATATGAATAAGGTTGGGTGTCTTATCTTGGTAACGTTATGGATACAACCCACTTTGTAATTGTTACAAACGACTTGATTCAAATCGTTCATGTGGAGACATGTGAGTGTGGTATCCTGTGTAATGAAGGAACTCTATGAGGAGAGAACCATGAGCGGAAGTAAGATCGTCCCAATTTTCATTTTTAATTGAATATAAGTTTTACGATTAAACAAGAACAAGATATGCATTTACATAAATTATAGCATGCAATACTAAAAGAAAACTTAGGGTTCCAGAAACCCTTACCTTTGAAGAACACTTTCTTCAAGAATCCATCGAACAAGTCACGAACGGATCTCTTTCTCCAAACAGGACACCACCAAACGAAGCCTCCTGTATTCTCCTTAGGGATTGAGAATGGCAGGAGTTGTGGGCTCTGTCTTAGGGCTTTGGAAGAGGGAAGGAGATAGAGAGGAGGAGAGGGAGGAGAAGAACTTTTCTTCTCTGTGAATTTTTCTTAGAGAGAACTCTTTCTCTTAGTTTTTTCAGTAAGAAGATGAATTAAGCACATTCCTCTCTCTTACAACCTATGTAGATTGAGAGAATGGGGAAGGAAGTTGTAACTCCCTCCCTTCAATTAATTAATATTAATTTAACAAAAATAAATTATAATAATTATATAATAATAACAACCTTATTATATGTATATAAACTATATGCTATATCCCATATAACACATAATCTATAGTTACATATTGTATCAAATACAATATATCCTATAGATGTATCTTCTCTTAACAATACATGACATTTAATATAAATCACATTTATATTAAATTCACTTATATGAATCTCATTCATATAATTAATATTTGAATCATATTCAAATATTTAATTCCTCTCAACTTATTTAAGGTATTTAATATAAATCATATTTATATTCAAATATAAATATGAATCATATTCAAATATTTAATTAATATTTGAATCATATTCAAATATTTAATATAAATCATATTTATATATCATATTTTATATTAAATTTAATTACATGAATCTCATTCATATAATTAGTATTTGAATCATATTCAAATTCCTCTCATGTTACCTTATATTATAATGTATCAAATACATTATATTAATTATATCTCATATATAATTAATTTAATTAATTATATCTCATATATAATTGATTATCTCAATTAGTTTGAACACTTCAAATTAATCCAAAAATAATTCTCAATTTAATCCTTGTTGAGCTACAGAGGGGACATTATGAACATGTAATTGAAGCTCCAACGGTACTCGGATAATTAATTAAACTCTTTAATTAAATTACCCAACATCCGTTAACTGCCGGTCATTCCACTAAAGACTGACAACTGCATTCTTTGCATTATAGATAAATTTATATGTCCATTGGACATAACCAATCAACAATGCGATGACCCTTCACAAATTGCTCGTAAGTACAACTAGGCCAAAATTACCGTTTTGCCCCTATAGTTACATCTAACTCCTTAAGTACCACGGATCCCTTTTATGAACAATAAGTCATAGTCCAACTATGACCAAGTCCCTCTCGGGCCAGGAGAGGGTGTGGCCACTATGTTCAAGCCCCGGAATCATCCTCATTAGAGCAATTTATCTACTTACCCCTGCATCAAGGAATGAGTGAATTTCGTCTTGTGTAGTTGTGTTCCTAACTTCCTAGTCAGACGAATCCCCAAAATAGTAGCCTTATTGAGTTGACAATCTAGCCACTCTCACCCATACAAATCAAAGGACCGCTTTCATGAGCAAGAGTTCACAACTCACTTAGGATTCAGGTCGTGTCACCTATGGTCATCCTAGTGAAATGTAAGTCTCTGTTATTAACGACGTTATATAAAGAGACTAATCAATTCGTGGTCTGGTCTTATGCAAACTCTTTGTATAGGATATCCCCGCTCATATATCTCTACATAAATTATTAGGATCAGATCATTTGTAGCACTTTACAACACTTGTAATACATACAAAGTGGGTCGTATCCATAGTGTCACCAGGATAAGGTACCTAGCCTTATCCATCTATTGCATACCGGTTATGTTATTATTTAAACAAGATCCACTTGTATGTATCTACATACTTGTTTAAATTACATGAAATAACCTAGGATCTTAGTTTATTGGATTGAGTATATGCTTATAAAATAACACTTATTTTATTAACAACAGTATATTTATACAAAGTTTACAAACTACAAAATTACAAGGAGATTTTGGATATCAATCCCAACAATGAGATTATATATGATCGGACCACAAAATATATAGCCTCTCGTTATAACAGCGTTAACTAAAGAGATTAATATTTCAAATGGTTATCATGAAACTTAATCTGAATCCTGAATGAGTTATGAATTTCTGTTCATGAAGGTCGTCTTTGATTTGTATGGACGAGAGTGACCCTCGTTATCGACTACCATCTTGAGGGTGATACCAAGTGCATAATAACTAATTAGTTGTAGTTAGTTTTAAATATGTGTAGCTTTCTATTATGGTGTATTTTATCATTATTTTCTGTTTGGCCTTTTTTATAAATACTCTTGTAACCACTTCATTAATTAATGACGAGAAATGTTTCTAAATGAAAGATTTTATCATATATTCAGATTTGTTTGACTAACGTCCGTTTGATCCAAATAACCACATTCGCTACATTTATTTTCCCCTCTCCTCACAAAATATAGTATGCTTTTTGTGTGTCAGACCTTTTGCTTGTTAGACTTCCATTGTACACCAATTTCAGACCTCCATCCATCAGTCTTCACGTCCCTGTTCATCTTCTTCTTTTGTGCTTCAAGTTTCTAGCTATTGGTGAACCAACTGAAAAACTTTCTCCTCGAACTGTTCTTCTCTCAAATATTTGCAACCTTGTTTCAATTCTAACAAAAGCGAAAGACCTCCTAACGTAATTCAAATGGTATGGGAAGTTGATGTTGATGTTGTTGGGTGTCCTTCGAGGTTACTTGATTCATCCAATTTTTCCTTATGGAAGTTTCAAATTACCTCACTTTTTGAATGCGTATAAGCTTTTCGATTTTGTTGAAGGATAGATTCAGAAACCGTAGGCTTCATCTTCAACCTCTGCTGTAATTTAAGACTGGATAGCCACAGATTATACTCTCATGACAGTGATTGCAACACTTGCACCAGCTGCCCTAGCATATGTTGTTGGATGTCAATCCTCGAAAGAAGTTTGGGGATACTCTACTGAGTCATTTCTCCTCTAGTTTGTGTGCAAATGTTGTAAGCATCAAATCTGAACTTCAATCAATTTCAAAGAAACCTACTGAAACTATTGATCAGTATATTCAAGGCGTCAAAGAACTTAAAGATAAATTGGCAAATGTTTCTATTGTTATTGAAGATGAATACCTTGATAAATACATGAATGGCCTCTCTTATGATCACAACAATTTTCGCAATTCGATCCGCACTCGTGCATCCTCTGTTTCCTTTCAAGAACTTCCTGTTCTTCTTGTTTTCGAAGAAGTTGCTATTAATAATATAACGACTTCACTTTCTATGACTTTTATTAGGTCGTTACTACACGCATGCATAAATCTCAAAACGACTCTCTCATAAATTTTAACTAAATTAAATGAATTTTATTAAATAAATAACTTTTGTAAAATCTAAATAATTAAAAAAAAAATATTGCTAAATTTAAAACACTAAAACATAAGAAAAATGATGAGTATAAAATACTCAGTAAGTAACTCCACTACCGAAGTCAGGTCAAACATCTATGTAGATGCCACTCTCTAGTGGGTCATTCATAAACCTCTACTTTCCATGGGATGATCATCTAGTACACGGAAGCTGAAAAGAGATTTGAACAGTCGTCTTAAAAAACTAATATTGTGCAAAAGAATATGGTGTAATATGATTTAACCTCAATGAGCTTATTTGTTTCATTTTCAATCTCAGTTAGAATCATAAATGATTCTTCAATTAGTACAAATTCGATCAATATCAACAATCCAATTCTGCAGGAAGGAGGCCTAGAAAAGGTCAGCCAATCAAAAAATAATAATTGAACCTGTCCTACCATAGGTGAGATATATCTATAAACCTCTAATGAATTCCCGAAAGAGATCACTAGCCTCTCATGAATCCCAAATGAAACACAAACCTTTGGAGAAATCTCGAAGGAGATCACCATCTTTGGTAAATTCTGAAGGAAACACAAATCTCTGGTAAATACCAAAGCATATAAAAAAATTAATCCATGTTTGCACTCATAACATACTTCAAATATAATTAAGATAAACTTATTTTTCCTCATGCATCTCGATGCAAACAATCTTAGAATCCTCAAAACTATTCTTAAATTTATGACACAAAGGTAATTCCAATTGTAAGATTACTTACCTTGAATTGAAATTCCAAAATTAATCCAAGAAATCAACCTCTAACAAAAACTTGAATTAACGTCACAAACACTTTGTTTACTCCAATTTTATTCCAAACTTTGCTCAAAGATTCAAATTATTACTTATGCACTCCAAAGATCCGAAACTTGTTGAATAGTACACTGGCGACTTTTGAAAACTTGAATCGGTGCTCCAAATCAAATAAAAAACTATGACCGACGGAAGCACAACGGCGAACAACTAAATAAATATGAAAGTAATGAGGATTTTTATCTCTAATTAACCTCCCTTTGGAATAAAATGAATGGTTTGGAATGAAGTAGATGGTTATATTTATAAAGGAATAATAATCCTAATCCTAAATTATTTGGGATTTCATAACTTGAAGTATAGATAGATTAGATTTTCTTTTTTGAATAAGACATTTTCTCTAATTAAGAAATCCATATTTTAATTAATTAGAAAATCCATCCTCTAATAATTTAAATTAAATCCAATTTTTTCTTATCAACTCAATTTAAATTAATTATATTCTCTAATTTGGATATAAACTCTAAAATTAAAGAGGATAAAATTTAGAACTATAAGGTCCTCTTTCCTTCTTAAATTTAAAATTCCTTTTAATTTTCAAAATCCTATTTATTTTCATTTTCTTTAGTTTCAAATCTTTATCCAAAATAATCCAAAAATTCCAAATCTCTTATCAAATTAATCTCAACTCAATTAACTTCCCAAATTAACTTAATTTTGGCTCCAAATTAAATTTAAAGGGAACATACAATCTAAAGTTGAGATAAATTATATCATTTCAAATATTTAATCAATTTAAAAACATACTTTTTCCAAAATAAATTAATTCAATTTTTCCTTAAATTGAATTAGAATTTTAATTCTTTACAAATATCTTTTAAATTAATTATCTTGTTTTTCAAATTAAATTTTTAATCTCCAAATATTTCAAAATAATTTAATGCAAACTAGTTGAAAAATTGGAGATGGTAGAGATAAACAACTTGAAACCAGACAAAGCATTTGCACCTCCTACTACCTTATTGGCTACTCAAAATAATTATCGAAATCACACAATCAATCCTCCAAATTCGTTTGGACGAGGTCGAGGCAAGAACAAACAAATTTTTAAGGACATAGGTGTTGTTTCGAATCAAAATTGAGGAAGCTTCAATTCAAATTTCAATCCAAGGCATGGTCGAGGTTTTATTCCTTTCGATAATACTTCTACTAAATCTGATGGTTCCAGAATTATTTGTCAAATTTATGATAAAGCAGGACATGGTGCCTTAGATTGCTATAATCAGATGAATTGTAGTTTTCAAGGAAGACATCCTCCAGCACCATTAGCTACTCTTGTTGCTAATCGTTACTATGTTCTTTGTGCCTCTGAAAATTCTTATTGGCTCAATGATTCAGGTTGTAACACTCATGTTACCTCTGATCTATCTCAACTGGCCTCTGCCTCTGAAGACTTTGAAGATGACAATGTTGTTGCAGGTAATGGACAATATCTACCAATTGCTCACACAGCGTGTGTTGTTCTCCAAACTCTTCATTCTTCTTTTAAAATTCATTTCATGTTCCTACCATTTCTTCTAATCTACTTTCTGTTCATCAACTATGTACTGAAAATAATTGTTCTATTACTTTTGATTCTGACTGTTTCTCTATCCAGGACAAATCTTCGGGCAAAATACTCTTCTAAGGACCGGCCGTTATTATGTTTCATTTATTGATGACCATTCCAAAATATACTTGGTTGTATCCTATTACTTTAAAATCAGATCTTTTATCTGTTTTTAAGTCCTTTAAATTGCTGGTGGAGAATTATTTCAATTCTCGTATAAAATTTTTTCGAACCGATGGCAGAGGGGAATTTGTCAACCACTCTTTGGGAGCTTTTCTTCAAAAAATCAGGTATCTTTCACCAAAAATCATGTGCCTATACTCCACGGCACAACAAAATGGTGTTGTTGAAAGGAAACATCGCCATATCGTTGAAGTAGCTCTAACCTTAATGCTTTCCTTACCTTTAAAATTTTGGGCTTTTTCCTTTGCTAATGCACTATTTATCATTAATCGATTACCTTCACCTAATTGTGACAATAAGTCTCCTTTTGGACTTCTTCTCAAACGATGTCCTGATTATACATTTTTGAAGACTTTTGGTTGTGCATGCTACCCACTCCTCAAGCCATATTCCTCTCACAAACTCGGACCAAAATCCATTCGATGTGTTTTTCTTGGTTATCCTCTAGATAACGAAGGTTATCTTTGTTACAACATGAGTAATGACCGTCTCTATACCACACGACATGTCATCTTTGATGAAACTTTTTTCTCTTTTTCGCAAACTTCAGATTTTGCTTCATGTTCTAATAAGTCTAATTCTTTAAATTCCACAAATTTGTCTCTTCTTCTTTTGCCTATTGCAGATACACCACAATCTAATGAACATATTGGTAATTCCTTCTATTGTGAATGAGGAAGTTGGTTTGAAAAATGCTACTATTGTGATTTCTTGTGTTCATGATAACTGCTTCTTATGCTCTTGTCATGGAAAATTCTAGTGATATTATAGACGCTAATTCTACTAATCACTCTAATATTGAAACCTCTGTTGGAGCAAATTCTGATGTTAATACCTCTGCTGTTGGAGCTACTAGAAATGTCAATGAAAATTTTGTTGATGTTAATAATTGTCAAAATACTCATTCTATGGAAACAAGAAATCTGGAATATCTAAAAAGAAGCTCTTTGTTGCTCATGTTCAGACCCCTTTAACTGAACACTCTTGTGTTACTAAAGCTAACAAAGTAAAAGAATGACAGAAAGCAATGCGTGAAGAGTTTGAAGCTTTGTTACATCAAGAAACGTGGACTCTTACTTCTTTACCACTTGATAAAAAGGCCATTGGATGTCAGTGGGTATACAGAATAAAGAGACATCCTGATGGGATTGTTGCTCGGTGTAAAGCAAGATTAGTTACCAAAGGATATCATCAATAAGAAGGTGTAGATTATGATGAAACCTTCAGTCCTGTTATTAAAAAACCAACTATTCGTGTCATATTCTCCTTAGCAACTCAATATAAATGGCAACTCCGTCAACTTGATGTCAATAACACTTTTCTCCATGAAAAATTTCAAGAGGAGGTTTATATGCAACAACCACAGGGTTTTATTGACCCTTCTCAACCAACTATTTTTTGCAAGTTACACAAATCATTGAATAGTCTAAAATAGGCATCTCGTGCTTGGTTTGATTGTTTCACTTCCTAACTATTGACACTTGGTTTTGTAGCATCTACAGCATATTCAACTCTCTTTGTTTGAAGTTATAGTGGTTCTCTTACTTATTTTCTTTTATATGTCGATGACATAATTGTTACTAGAAATGCTCTAAATTATATTGATGGTCTTATCTCACAGTTGAAGCAACGATTTGAAATGACTGATTTGAATCTTTTACGTTATTTCTTAGGACTGGAAATATCACAGATTGATAGAGGAATATTTGTCCATCAAGCCAAGTATACTAGAGATGTTTTGCAGCATTATGGTATGATAAATGCAAAACACAATATCACTTCTTTGACTTTAACTCATTCATTAGATACGGGTCTGCCTTTTTCTACTGATGATGCTTGAAGTTATCGGGCCTTAATTGGTGCTTTTCATTATCTAACTTTTATAGACTTGTTATTAGTTATGTCAGCAAATTGTCTCAATACATGCATACTCTTCATGATTCTTACTTAATTGCTGCAAAAAGAGTGTTTGTATATGTCACTTGCACCATTGGTCTTGGATTATTTTTCAAGAAGTCAGACAAAGATTTTCTTCATCTATATGCTTATTCAGACTTTAATTGGTCTAGTGATCCTATGGATAAAAGATCTACCTCTGGCTTTGTCATTTTTCTAGGATCAAATTCAATTTCATGGGGAGATAAAAAAAACAGTATCTCGGAGCTCTACCAAAGCCGAATATCGAGCTTGAGCATCTACAACTGCTAAATTAAGTTGGCTTCGACAAGTTCTTAAGGATCTTTATTTTTTTGTTCTCAAGCACCTTTACTACTTTGTGACAATGTTTCTACCATACAGTTGTCTCAAAATCCTGTTGTCATGGTCGTACGAAGCGCATGTTGAGATAGATTTTCATTTTATTCAAGAGTGTCTTGTTTGTTGAGACATTGATTTATGGTATATTTCTACTGAAAATCAGTTGGCAGGCTTGTTTACAAAGCCTCACACTGGTACTCAGCTTTTCATTCCAAACTTCTGCCTTATACAAATCAATTTGAGGGGGGATAATAATTAATTAGTTGTAATTAGTTTTAAATTCGTTTAGCTTTCTGTTATGGTGTATTTTATTATTATTTCCTATTTGGCTTTTTCTATAAATACTCTTGTACACACTTCATTAATTAATGAGGAGAACTCTCTCTTTTTAAATGAGAGATTTTATAAGTGGAGAGCTAGGAACATAGCGTCACAAGATGGAATTCACTCCTTCCCTTCTTTAGGGTAAGTAGATAAGTTGTTACTGTTGAGGTTGATACCCTAAATCTCGTAAGGTCCTATAGTTTGTAATTGTAATGTAAAAACAGTTCATTTATGTAATAAAATATGTGATGTTTTATTTCAAAATTAGTTGCATTAACCATAAACCAATAAACTAACATCCAAGGTTATCTTTGTAGCTCAAACATGTATGTAGAGACATACAAGTGGATCATGTTTGAGTGATAACCTAAAATGGTCTATAGTAGATGAATATGGTTGGATACCTTATCCTGGTGACACTATGAGTATGACCCGCTTTGTAGATGTTACAATTGTTATAAAGTGCTACAAATGATCTGATCTTGATCATTCATGGGGAGACATGTGAGCGGGGATATTCTATATAAAGGAATTTGTATAAGATCGGACCATGAAATGTTTAGTCTCATTATATAACGCTGTTCATAATAGAGACTTTCATTTCACTAGGATGACCATAGATAACATGATCTGAATCCTGAGTGAGTTGTGAACTCTTGCTTATGAAGGCGGTCCTTTGATTTGTATGGGTGAGAGTGGCTAGATCGCCAACTCAACAAGCTTACATTTTGAGAATTCATATGATTGGAGAGCTGGGAACGCAGCTACATAAGAAGGAATTCACTCCTTCCCCAATGTCGGGGTAAGTAGATAAATTGCTCCCCTAAGGGCTAATTTTGGGACTTGAACTAGTGCCACACCCTCTTCTGGCCTAAGAATGATTTTGGTCATAACTAGACTATGATTTATTGTTCATTAGAGGGATCAGTGGTACTTAAGGATTAGATGTAACTACAGGAGCAAAATGATACTTTTGGCTCAGCTGTACTTACGAGCAATTTGTGAAGGGTCATCATACTATTGACTGGTTATATCCAATGGACATAGAAATATATCTGTAGGAACACAAAAATATATTTGTAGTGCGAAGAGTGCAGTTGTCGGTCTTTAATGAAGTGCTTGACAATTAATGGATGGTGAATAATTAAAATATTTTAATTAAAGGAGTTTAATTAATTATTCACACATCGTTAGAGCTTCAAGCTACAGGTCCATGAGGTCTCATCTATAACTCAACGGAAATCAATGAGAATCAATTTTTGGATTAATTTGAATTGTTCAAAATAAATTGAGAGAATTAATTATATGTGATATAATTAATTTAATCTAATTATATATGATATAATTACTATAATGTATTCTGTTACATTATAATATAAAGTTTATTTGAGAGGAAATAAATATTTGAATATGATTCAAATATTAATTATATGAATTTGATTCACATAATTAAATTGAATATAATTAAAAAGAATTTTCTTGAGACACTTTAAACCTATTCTATAAACTCGAGAACTAAGAAAATATATTTTAAAAACTCAAGGACCCAATGCATGTATTCTTAAAAACTTGAATACTATAAAGGTATATTCTGAAAACTCAAGGACCAAACATACATATCCTTTAAAACTCGAGGGCTAAAAAAATTATTGTTATTCCTAAAACTTATGAAAAGAGTATAGGCTAGATTATAAAACGTGCTCTTAAACTATGTATTTTGTGTAAAAAATACTCCTAAACTTTCAAAAGTTTAAAAAATATCATTAATATTTTTTTCAAAAAAAAAAAGTTCAAAAATACCATTACAGTTGTTTTAGATGGAAAACGTTAATATTTTCTTTAAAAAATGCCCTTAACTTTAAAAAATTTGAAAAATATCCATATTGTTGGTATATAAACATAAACTGTTAATACCTCGTTGTAAAAATGTTACGCCCCCTCCCGAGCTTACCTCTTTCACCCGAAAGAAGGCATGGAGATAACAAACATTACCCTTTTGTAACACATGTTATCTATCACCTTGCATTTACCAAACTCATCTCGTACTCTATTGTAATAGCTACTGCCTATCTCAGATTTATATTACAATAATTCTTTAACCATGTATGAAATAACAACAACTCTTTGGTTAATTTATTTTATATCAAACCATTATAATATTTATACAACTCCAGACTCAGCTTAGATAACTTTATTCCTAGGTTACAGAATTCATAAAAGTAGACCTTAACCCAGAACCGTGGCTACAGTGTGATAAACCTTGACCTTAGCAGAATCCTAGAACCTCACTTTTATGCTACCTAGAGGGAAAAAAATATTAGGAAAACATGAGCTGAGAAAGCCCAGTGAGTGGCATATTTAGTATAAAAATTAGATTTGTTGTTGAAAATCATGTTTGGAAATATAATTTCACAGATAATCAAACACAGTATGCATGACCTCAGCCTGGAAATCGAGATGACATTCGCATGATCATATGTTCTTCAAAAAGAAACAATCCCAATACCCAATACAACCCGTCAAATGTGCACATATCGCCCCACTAGACATACTCAAGTACGCTGACAACCCCAATCAGATTATACTAACAATCCCAGTCAGACATCCATGAGATATGCTAACATATCCTGGGTACAGTTCTAGTTTCCAATTCAGTTCACAATAAACATGCATCCACATAATATTAGAAAAATAGTCAAAACAACATGAAATAAATGAAGACAACATATTTCTCGATCATGCCATAACTTTATATATATATATATATATATATATATATATATATATATATATATATATAGCCATACAAACATATCAATTTACGAAGACAAAGAAAGGAGAACCACTCATAATTCACCAGGAAAAAGGGTTCCCTAATCTCCTGTATCTTCTTTTCTTCTTGAATCCCGAACCTATATTAACCCAAATATCAACTTAGAAACTCATGTTTAAGGTTAACATAATATTAAAACACTTCCTTAACCCCAAACCTAGCTTACCAATCCACAAGGCTCAAACTAAACCTTTAATTTGGAAAAGACAGTTGTTGGACACAGAGTTGCACTATTGGACGCAAAGTTGCACCGTTGGACACAAGGCTGCATTGTTGGATGCAAGGTTGCACTATTGGATGTAAGGTTGTTCCTCATAGATCAGTTGGACGCAAGACTGGCCCCTCTTCAACACGGGGTTACTCATGAATCTCTCAAATCACTTTCTCGTTGAGCCTTTTAAGATGTTTTTGAGTTGTGGAATGAAGTGAGAACCTTGGAGGGTATAAGAATCCATCCTTGTCATCTTATCCCACTCCCAATGCATGACACCTCCTCCTTGTAGAAAATTTAAGTGCCTTCCTCCTGTTGAGCCACCACCTCCTTCTTTACCACTATTGATTCAGAGTGTGTATGTATGATATTAAATGCTCAAAATGATGCAATACTACTTCTATTTATGTGTCAATTAGGAATATTCATGTAGTATGGTCTGCTTTGTCACAAGTTTCCTTACGATGGAGCCAAGTGTAACTCCACTGCAAGTTTCTCGGTATGATCCAAGGTCGAACACAGGGAACTGATTTTCGGTTATTGTGGTATGTTCATGGTATATGTGACCAGGTTTTTAATTCTTTATAAAGAGGTTTGTACAGGTATGTAAATTGCGGTAAAATAGAGGAAAGCAGTAAAGATGCGATAAAACATAAAATACAATAACCTAAGCTAGATGTTTCAGGATACAAACTTCATGTACAAGATGCTATGATTAAGGCTGGCTGTGAAGGTTGTGCAAAGATGTGGGATATGGTGACAAGTCTTATGAACAGAATAGAAAAAGAAAGATAAGGATTATAAACAACGCAAGTTCTTAGTTGGATTGAAGATAAAAATATTGTTCCGCTCTTCTCTTGGCGTACACCTCTCGGTGATCGGTCATGTTCCCCACATGTTTGTGGTGAAATAGAGTCTAACGTAATGAACGCAAGGTTGCTTCCATGTCTGGAAGTACTACTCGTTTTAGTTAACGCACTCTTCTGACCCTCTCTCGATAGATCAGAATGACATCTTCACTTCTGCTCTCACAGGTGAAGATGTCGTCTAGTATGCTTTAGCTAAACGTATTTTATAACTTTAATACAGATTAAGTTCTTGGTGATTCATATTGCTCATCAAGAGATTAAGAAAACATCATGAAGAAAGTGACTAACGGGTGAATGAAAATAGACAGAAAATGGTAGATGGAATCTATGGAAACATTTAATATTTCTACTAAACGTTTGATACATGATTTGTGAATGAAGAGGTAAAGAAAATATGGAATACAATGAAAGAGAGATAGAACATATACAAACAAGTGCCAACGTCTTGGCACAGATTCGATGGAGATCTGTTTGCCAGATCGGATGGTTTCGATGGCAGGAAGAGCTTCCCTCTCAGGCTTGCTCCACCAGTAGTAGGGATCTCTGCACAGAGCTTTGATCGGGTGTATGGCAGGTCGGATCTGAGATTTACCTTTCGGCCTTATCCCGTTCTCTTCCCGGATTTCTTCTCTTCAGCACCCAGCTCAGCTTTTTCTCTCTAAAATCTTATAGCACTTAGCCCCGTATCTAGTAGTATACTTTTCTCTAAAATCAATGGGGTATTTATAAAAGTAGATCCTTGACTCCGGCCTTGTGGTCCCCGCTTGATGGTTATGGTAATTCCGCAAATGGAGGGATATTATTCCTTCTGTTATGCAATCAGACCATCAATTCTGCACAACCGTTAATTGTACACGCGTCGCAATCCTCCGCTCTCCCGTTGCTCAGTTGTATCTTTCGATCATAGGTTCACATGCGGTGTTTGTTTTTATTACCGCATGCGGTCGAAGCATAGCTCTGGACCGACCGATAATCGTCTCTTCATGGTTGATCGACAGGCGCAATTGTGACATAGATGTGTTGATTAGTTTCTCATGAGCCTTGAGCGCAAGCGGTGACTTGGTCTCCTGCAAAACAGAGTAAAGTTTGGTTTGTCTTCCATCTTTTTGCGTTAGTGGGTGTAATCGCAAACATTTATAATTATTGTCATACTAGGCTAATTTTCATACAATTGGCGCATAATTACTAACTTTTGGCTGCAATATCTAAATAAGGTAGCATAAATAACTTGTATTTCTACAAGTTATCACACCCCCAAATTTAGATATATGTTTGTCCTCAAGCATATCTTCTACCAAGGCAATCGTCTCCATTCCTATCCTATATTTCTGTGATGATTGGTTGCTCTGAATGTTACACTTAGGCACATTACCTGACATCGCACTTTCCTTCTATCCTTATTAATTCTTAGCAAGCCTTACTTTATTCTTCTATGTAACAAAATTCTGCTCAAAGATACTTTTCTAGTTTTCAAAATGGAATGCTTATCTCTTCTTTATCAAAACAACTTGATGTATTTATATGCGGTGAGCAAAATTTTGCGTCATTTATTCACTTAGAGACAGTTGGTCATGGTTACATTCTTCGTTTTGGCTTGTCCCTACGGGTGTCATGCGAACAATCAACTACGGTTGTGTGCCAGTTTCAACTTTTAACTCATGATAATCAGAGAAGTCGTCTCTTGCCTTCCTTTTCTCTTTTTGGTTTATACTCCGTTGTTCTTGGAAACCCACCTTTGTTTTGGCTTGCTCCTACAGGTGTCATACGAGCATCCAACTACGAGCAGGCTCCTTTCACAACTAAACTCTTATCAAGTTGGGAACAGTTTTGAAATTTTTTCTTGCACTGACATTGTAGTTTTGCATAAATATTTTTTTTCTTTTTCTTTTTTTTTTTAGATGGTGTAAAAATGGACGCATTTTCTTAAATACTGCATATTCCTGATCTCATCTTCTCAGACCTTCCCCACCCCCAAATTTAAAGATGAGCAAGGTCCTCATTGCATTGTTTGGATAGACTAGACAAACAATTAGGACCAAAAAGAAGGTTTGAGCAGAACTTTGAAAGATAAAAGGTAAAGTACTGCTAAACTAAGAATTAACTAAGTGTTAGTTAGAATTTACTAAGTATGGGAAATGTTTCTAAGTGTAACACATAATACATTGTAGCAACGCAATGAAGATCGTAAAAATACAAGAGTAAAAATATAGCAAAGATTAACAAAGGAAGATAACGAAAGAGGCACAGGCAAAGAGTAGAGTGAATTATGTACTTTGCTTGTATTGACTATTAACAAAGTATGCGAATATATTATAAATGATTGCATTACAAAAACAAAATTTCTAATGCCTGTACAAGAGTCAAAGAATTTGGTTGAGTTACAGAATAATAAAAGAATTGAATACAAATAAAGAATGGTCGCATAAAAAAATCGTATTGGAAGAAAGTGTAAATGCTAAGGTTAAGAAGCAGGGGGATCTAGCGGATTTTGAGGTGGTGCAGAAGGCGCTTCTTCAAAATTTAAGTGCTGCCGGAGATGTAGGGGCACCATTAGACTATGAAGATATGCGATAAGAAAGTTGAAGTACTCTTGATTACGCTCCGCAATCATTCTCTAGTGCATATGAACTTTATAAATGTTATGTTGTATGTTAATCAGCACCTCTCTTGATGTGGCGGCACTGCATTGAATATCATCAATGCGTTCCATTGCTACCTCAAATCGATGGTTGAAGAAGTGATGCTGCTGAGAGACAAGTTCTTGCTGTTGGGCAAAGAGGGTTTTCATTTCAGCTAGCTCAGCTGCCAAGGAGGCGGAGGATGGTTGTGCCTGCGAAGTCTCCCCAGCACCGGTTTGGGGTCGGGCAGATGTGCCTTCGCCCAAATCATGTGGGTCATCAACTTGTGGCGGTGGGTAGGTGGGATGTGGTGGTGAAGTTGCTGGTGAAGGTGAGGCTACTGATTGAATAGGAGAGTTGGGGACAAGAGGAAGGTTGGTAAGAGGTTCATGAAGAGGGGAAGAGGGCTGCGCTGGCGGGCTTGAAGGGCCTGGAGATCTAATGACCAAGGGACGAGGGTTTATGAACTCTGGATCATGCATTGGAAACTCATGAACCCTTTCTTTTCCCTTATCTTCTCCTCGTCTTTTTTTTGGTCTGGGTTCCTGCGGCGCATTCAAATCAATCGTAGGTCTTTTTGCTGGTAACTCTGGGCAATGTGGGGAATCCTTGAGGAGCATCCTTAGAATTTTGATGTTGATGAGGCCGTGGACTTCTGGCATGGGCTTCTCATCAATGCCTACACCCTCACTCAGGCATAAATTTAAGACGATCCATGGAAAGAAATATTGCCCCCGTATATGCCCCACCAATGCTCTGATCTGCCCTGCGATCAATTTTCCCACGTCAATAGGAATGTCGCGGGCAATACAATATGCGGCCATCACCCGATCCCTTGATACAGTTCTGTCATACGTTGTTGGGATCAGCCGCTTCTTGACCAAATAAACCCAGAGCCTCCCCTTCGGCAGCAAAGACTTAGACTCCAGAGTGCGGATGCCTTTAGAAGAAACTGACCATCTTGTGTCTGGTTGCACTAATACCCTCAGCGCGTCTCTCATCAGTTCGTCTATAGGATCATCAATGATCTTGTTCCCTGGTGCATCAGGGTTGTCCTTCATCTGATAAAGTTCATTGATGTCCTTTGCGCTGAAGTATACTGTCTTGCCCTTAAAAGTCACCACATCCCTATTTCCGTGTAGACGCCCTCGATAGAAGTCCCGCACTACCTGAGGCACGATGATGGATGGGCACTGACAGAACGTGTCCTATCCATGCTTCATAAGACGATCATGATGAGGTTATCATCAATGATCTTGTTCCCTAGTGCATCAGGGTTGTCCTTCATCTGATAAAGTTCATTGATGTCCTTTGCGCTGAAATGTACTTTCTTGCCCTTAAAAGTCACCACATCCCTATTTCCTTGTAGACGCCTTCGATAGAAGTCCCGCACTACCTGAGGCACGATGATGGATAGGCAATGACAGAACGCGTCCCATCCATGCTCCATAATGACGCTCATGATGAGGTTAGGTAGTGGGGTCGGCGCAGGGTAGAAGCCCATCTCGATCAGCATGTCATCATTTTCCTTTCTTTTAGATGATCGCTTCTTGGTCGATGCAGGCTCGCTGCTTTCTGCTACATATTTTCCTTGGGCCTGCACAAGGCGAGCTACTTGCCTTTGTCTCTTTTCCCGCTCCTTGCGCTATTCTTCTTTCTCGCATTCAGCGAGTTCTTTGCCCTTGCTTTTGTACAAATGCTTCTTGTTAGCTTCGTGCTTCCTCTTCTTCTCTTCCAACAGCAGTCTTTCCTCTTCTTCCTTCTTCCTCTTTTCTTCTTCTTTTGCATCTCTCTCTTCTTTCTCAAACTCTTCTTCAAACTACTCAGAGGCCAGCAATAAGTGTTGATCCTCTTCGCGTTTTTGGATCCCTTCAAGTCGGGTAAGCTCGTTATTGCTACACATATCCTCAAATTTCAATCTTCTTCTTCTATTCCCCTCTGCGATGATGAGATTGCCCCGCTCCATCTTTTCTTGCTTCTCTTCTTCTTATTTTCTTCTTCTCTCCTCCTCTTCCAATGCTAACATTAAACATTGAGGGTCGATGCTAGACCCTTACGGTGCATTCTCCCTGCGACGCCGCATTAGGGGGGTTCCCTCTGTTTCTTCTCTTTCGTCCACCGCAACCAATTTTGTTGCTTCAGGTTGCGGCGGCTCCATCAACTGCGCTGTTTCCCCCCTATCCTCCCTTACGGAAGTCGATTCTCCATCCTTCTTGGGGCTTACAGCCCTCTGCTTTGCTTTTTCTTCTTCTCTCAAGCGTCTTTCTTCTTTTGGCACAATCTTCTCTCTTCTTTCTCCTTCTTCTCGGCCTCTTCATCTTCATCATCATCCTTTTTCTCTTTGTTCTTTCTTGATTTGTGATGATGTGACGACTCCGCCTTTCTACCCTTATTTCCCTTATTATTATTCTTCTTCTTATCTTACTTCTCGGCCTCATCAGCCTTCTTCAATCTAGCTTCTTCTTCCTTCTCTGCCTCGGCTGCCTTCAACTCTTCCTTGTTGGCCTCTTCTGGCAGCCCATCCCCTGCACCCTCCTCTATCGCAATGTTAGGGGTTATTAACGCTATTTTCGCTTCTCCAGCCTCATCAACTGCGATCTCATTTTCTTCTCTTCCAATGATTTCAATTTCATCTTCTTTCATTTGTGGAGGCTCATCAAAAATCTCTGCGATGATGGTGGCCTCCGAAGTCTCCGGGACCAGAACATCATTCTCTTTTCCTTCTTCAACCACCACTTCTTCCACCACCATTACTCCATCCTTTATTGTTTCATCCATCACAACCACTACCTTCTTCTCCGTAGGCAGTGGCTGGTTTACAACCTCTGCCTCGGGCAGTCCACCTCCTTGCTCTAGAGTGATTAAGATGTTGCCAAACACCTCCGTATCGTCTCGCCTCTTCCGTTCACTTTCAGTGGAGACGGATGGTGTTGGCGTGGGCATGCTCTCAATGCTTCCTTCTCTCTTGAATGCATGAGGCCTAACGCCCAAAATATTTCTTCGGCATCTTCCGGTGGGTCTGGGGACGGTATGGGCTTATGCGGCAAGCCTGCGACTGGCAGCCTGGAATGCTGCCTCACGCATGACTGCTTGGTTAGGGACGAAAGGTGAAGCAGGTTGATTTGATGTTTGGTTGGCCATGGAAACGAATTGGAAGGTCTAGTAAACTTCGAGATTTTGGGAGAAGAACAGGGTTCTGAAAGCAAAATGTTTAGGGTTCCGATTTGCTGGTAAAGAATTTCCAAAGATGGGGAAGGGGTATTCATAGGTTGGGCCGTGGTGGGGCCCAGTGCGATTTGTACGACAACTGACCTCGAGCAGCTCAGCAGGTGCGTCGTTCCACCTCCCGCATTTATGGAATTTTCAGAAAAAGCGTCCTTTCATCTACCAAGCCATAATTGCTTGGGGATATGAATCGATTGGACTTCTTCCCGAATTACCAGACAACATTTTCTTTAATATTTTATTTGAATGGACGCATGATAAGTTATAACGCATTGTGTTCAATAGCGCAACTGTATCCCCGCAACATACCCCTTAACCAATGCATTTCTAGAGGATACATCGACATAGTGCATTTGGCTAAGGACGGGCAAAGGACATATACGAGCGCAACACACCCCTCAACTCAATACAGTTGAGTTAGGTGAACATAGTGCATTCCTAGTAGGTTTGGGATGCGTCCATTGTCATTTTGCTTTCTTATTGTTAAATGTTTTATTATCGAACTTATATTTTACACATCAGTATTTTTTTTTTTTTTTATGACTCAATCATTTACAATTTAAAGACATACGCTGACTACAGAAAAAAACTCAAAGAATTAAAGGCAGGAATGAATTAAATGCACAGAAATAAATGAAGAATTAAATTCGAAGAGTCAAAATTTGAATTAAATGAATAATTAAAACTGGGTTCAAAAATCAAAGAAGGAATTCAATAAAGCAGAGTAAACGTAGTATTGAGATATGGATCGAAAATTTTTGCATTGTCTCTGATGATCGCAATCCACATCTCCGCAGGTGGTCAGGCTTGCCTACTCAATGTCTTCACGGACATTGCTCTTTCCCTATTGATCTTGGGCCTCAGAATTGCTGGGCAGTGTTCCAGGTGTTCGACTTCTCAGCTCAGAGGCCAACTGGCCCACTTGGATCTCCAGATTCCTTATAAAGGACGCTTGCGCTTGCATAACTGCATCATTCTTGTCCATGTACTGTTTCAGCAGCACCTCTAACAATCCTCCCAACGCATTAAATGATGATGATGGTTGTTGGTTCTGCGGTCTTGATTGCCCCTGGTTGTGGTGAAACGGAGGAGTTCCTCTTTGTCTCCTGATGGTTCATTGGCCCCTATAGGTTGGGATTGCCACCCCAACCAAAGTTAGGATGACTCCTCCAGCCCGGATTGTAGCTGTTGTTGAAAGGGTTGTTCTGGATAGCACACACCTGCTGAAGATTCAATGGGCATCCTTCAGCTCTGTGAGCCCCTCCACAGTTGACGCAACCCATTGCGGCCACTTGAGCCGGTGCAGCAGGTTGCGCTGATTGTGGAGCAATGACTCCTTGATTAATGGCCACTGATTGGAGGATTGAGATTACCGTGGCCATCTGGGCGACCAATGTAGTCATTGTCTCTGCAGGGACAATGGCTGTTTTAGCTTTTCTTCTCTCGGCACCTCGGCCTCTATATCCGTCATCTATCCAATCATCCACATTCCGCGAGATGTAGTCAAGGATAACTTTGGCCTCCATGTATGTCTTGTCCATAAAACCTTCTGCCGTGGAGGCATCAACAACAGCCTACGTTGCTCTATTCAGGCCATTGTAGAATGTTTCCATCAAGATGCAATCGGGAATCCCAATATACGGGCAATTTTTCACCAACCTTATAAATCGCACCCAGGCGGTGCTCAGGGTCTCATTCTCTTTTTGTTCAAAGTTCAGCACATCCTTTCGTCTTCTTGCGTTGACAGCCGGTGGGAAGAACTTCACCATAAACCGCTCAACCAATTGCCCCCATGAAGTGATTTCATTGGGCTCTAATGAATAAGCCTACTTCTTAGCCTCATCCCTTAAGGTGTAAGGGAACAAATATAACCTAATATTCTCTGGTGTCACGCTAGGTAGGGAGAAATTACCGCACATCTCGACGAAGCTGGTCAGATGGGCATGCGGGTCTTCACCTTGCAGACCCCCAAACTGCCCTACATTCCGAATCATTTGTAACATGACTGGCTCGATCTCAAAGCGTGCATTCTCCTCGACAGTTGGTCTTGAGATACCAGGCGAAAAATCGTACAAGTTGGGTGCCACATAGTTTCGCATTGGGATATTGCGATCGGTTGGAAGGAATATAGGATCCTGAGCCAGTTGAACAGCCCCATGATTCACATCTGGCACCACGTTATCGTTATTATCTGCCATGCTGGCTGCCTTTTTTTTCACCGATTTCTGTTCTGACGCCTTGCGCGGAAGGTTCACTCGATCTCAAGGTTAGCTACGAATTCTGATTCAGCACCAGGATTCATACACCATCAGGCTGCTCTCCACGTTAAACAGTCAGTACAATGAGATCTGTCCTGCAAAATACCAAAAACCACTCAAACAAGAAACCGTTAACCAAGTCCCCGAAAACGGCACCATAAACTTGTTGATTCAGAGTGTGTATGTATGATATTAAATTCTCAAAATGATGCGATACTACTTCTATTTATGCATCAATTAGGAATATTCATGTAGTATGGTCTGCGTTGTCACAAGTTTCCTTACGATGGAGCCAAGTGTAACTCCACCGCAAGTTTCTCAGTATGATCCGAGGTCGAACATGGGGAACTGGTTTTCGGTTATTGCAGTATGTTCATGGTATATGCGACCAGGTTTTCAATTCTTTATAAAGGGGTTTGTACAGGTATGTAAATTGCGGTAAAATAGAGGAAAGAAGTAAAGATGCGATAAAACATAAAATACAATAACCTAAGCTAGATGTTACAGGATACAGACTTCATGTACAAGATGCTATGATTAAGGTTGGCTGTGAAGGTTGTGCAAAGATGTGGGATATGGCGACAAGTCTTATGAACAAAATAGAAAAAGAAAGATAAGTATTATAAACAACACAAGTTCTTAGTTGGATTGAAGATAAAAATACTGTTTCGCTCTTCTCTTGGCGTACACCTCTCGGTGATCGGCCATGTTCCCCACATGTTTATGGTGAAACAGAGTCTAACGTAATGAACGCAAGGTTGCTTCCATGTCTGGAAGTACTACTCGTTTTAGTTAACGCACTCTTTTGACCCTCTCTCGATAGATCAGAATGACATCTTCACTTCTGCTCTCACAGGTGAAGATGCCGTCTAGCATGGCTAAACGTATTTTATAACTTTAATACAGATTAAGTTCTTGGTGATTCATATTGCTCATCAGGAGATTTAAGAAAACTTCATGAAGAAAGTGACTAACGGGTGAATGAAAATAGACAGAAAATGGTAGATGGAATCTATGGAAACATTTATATTTCTACTAAACGTTTGATACATGATTTGTGAATGAAGAGGTAAAGAAAATATGAAATACAATGAAAGAGAGATAGAACATATACAAAAAAGTGCCAACGTCTTGGCATAGATTCAATGGAGATCTGCTTGCCGGATCAGATGGTTTCGATGGCAGGAAGAACTTCCCTCTCAGGCTTGCTCCACCGGTAGCAGGGAGTTTCGATTAGGTGTATGGCAGGTCGGATCTGAGATTCACCTTTCGGCCTTATCTCGTTCTCTTCCCGGATTTCTTCTCTTCAACACTCAGCTCAGCCTTTTCTCTCTAAAATCTTACAACACTTAGCCCCGTATCCAGTAGCATAATTTTCTCTAAAATCAATGGGGTATTTATAGGAGTAGATCCTTGACTCTGGCCTTGTGGTCCCCACTTGATGGTTATGGTAATTCCGCAGATGGAGGGATATTATTCCTTCTATTATGCAATCAGACCATCAATTCTGCACAACTGTTGTACACATGTCGCAATCCTCCGCTCTCGCGTTGCTCAGTTGCATCTTTTGATCATAGGTTCGCATGTAGTGTTTATTTTTATTATCGCATGCGGTCGAAGCATAGCTCTGGACCGACAATCGCCTTACTCTATCACGTCAATAATCGTCTCTTTATGGTTAATCGATGGGTGCAATTGTGACATAGATGCGTTGTTTAGTTTCTCATGAGCCTTGATCGCAAGCGGTGACTTGGTCTCCTGTAAAACAGGTAAAGTTTGGCTTGTCTTCCATCTTTTTGCGTTAGTGGGTGTAATCACAAACATTTATAATTATTGTCATACTAGGCTAATTTTCATACAATTGGCGCATAATTACTAACTTTTGACCGCAATATCTAGATAAGGTGGCATAAATAACTTGTATTTCTACAAGTTATCAGCCATCACCTACTTACATGTAAGTTGGTTGTATATTCACCTAAGCATGTCCAACACATGCTTACCTTTGAGATGGTTGTCCCAAATTTCGCATGCCCAACCTTGCATCTCCCCTTTCCACTTTCTACTTAAATTTGTCAAGATTTCATCCGAAGAAGTCACATTCTTCACATTGTTGCCATCCACCTTTGTTCAACGCATAGATGCTCCTTGTTGAGTGCATGGTCTCCTCTTTTATGTGTCCAACTCCTCCAATTCTTACCCCTTGAGTCTAGCTTCCTTTTCTTAGCATGGTTTCTCCCTCTGATTATGTTCAAGGTACTCCAATATGCAAGGTATGCGCCCACTTCCTCTCCCTATGTGCCCAACCTTCTCTTTTCTAGGGTTTCTTCATTTTTGTGTCCTATGTTGTCCAACTCTTAGCCAAATTCATAACCTAGGTTTCCCTGTGCGTCCACTTCCAAGGACTATATGTCCAACCTTAGTTCTTCCACTTGGTTGTGCATAGTTCAACGCATGGTCTTTCAACATTAAACCAACTCTTTCCTTACCCTAATTATCCCAAAACAACACCTCCTATGCATCCAAAACCCTCTAGTTTATGTCCAATATGCCCGAGTATGCACCCAAGGTAGTGTTCCTATGCTGTGAGTTGAACTTAAGCAACATTCCTCATTCTTTCCTATGATATGAATTCAATTCTCATAGCATAGTTTAGATACTTAGCCAAATTTTTTACCCCAACCTCTTATGCCTTCACTACTTAGAAATTTTCCTTTCATCGAGGTATAGTTTAGGTACTTAGCCAATCATTTCCTTCCAAGGCTTTTAAGTCTAAGCTCTTTTCTCAACCTAAGGAATACTTTGAGGACTAGGGTGTCACAAAAAATATATCTAAACTTTCAAAAGTTGCATTACTACCCTTACTTTAAAAAAAATGGTGTTAAAAATGCTCCTATAGTTTATCTACACTCTATCACTTCCCTCTCTCATTTCTTTTCTCTCCCCTACTTTAATCTATCATTTTAACACTTCTTTGTTTTCCCTATTTTTTTCCTCTCATTTCTTCTTTAATATCCTCTTATTCTCCTTCTTTGTTTCGGTTGTCCCTTGATTCTCTTCTTGTTACTGATTATGTTGTTTCATGTTAATTGTTCAATATTTGTTTATATGAATAAAGAAAAGAAAAAAAAAAACTACCCACTTGAGTTAAGGCATATAGACTATAGTAAGAAGAAAGAAAATAATAGAATCACTAAGAGACCTTTTAGGACTTAAATGTTTTGACAAGGTTATATGTTAGTAGTTGAATGTGTGTTAATGTGTCGTTTGAGTTTAATATACAATAAGATAGGCACATAGAGATATAGAGACACATTTAGATTCTGATCATAATTTTGAGAATAATTTGTATGAGAGATGAAAAAAAAATGTGCATTACTATATTTTTAGCAAAAAATACTTTGTTGAACATTTTTGCAATTTAAGTTACTCTATTTAGTGTGATCAGTTAAGAAGCTTCAACCGAATATGATATTCTTTTGTTGGTCCTTTTTGTATGTGATCATTTATCATTTTGCTAAGTATTAAGAAGAGATTTTGCTCTTGGAGATTTTGTGGGATTTTATGTTTTAACTTGAAGTTTTGATTTTTAACTGGTTGCTAGAAAAAAATTGGTGTACAAATTAGTCAACTGAGAGAAAAATGAGAATATCTATATGAAAAAAAGAGGGTATTTATATAAGTTGTTTTAAAATTAGCTCTCTTCTAACTCAAGATAACCTCAAATAAATTAATCACTATACTAACAGTTGAGCATTTTTAAACTTTTTTTAAAAGGTTAAGAATATTAATATGAAAATTTAAAGTTCAATGATATTTCATGAAACGAGGTATTAATAATTTTATCCACATAAAATGATAAAGGGTATTTTTGAACTTTTATAACGTTTAGAGGTACTATTAAACTTTTGAAATTCAAGTGTACTTTTCTAACAAATTACGAACGGTTTTTATCCAAAACTAACGGTAAGAATATTTTTTTTTAACTTTTTTCTTTTTTAAGTTTAAGATTATTGTTGAAACTTTTGGAAATTCAGAAATATATATTTTTACTAAAAATACAAAGTTAAGAGATATTTTTTATAACCTACTCTAGAGTATATCTTTGAAAAGAATTTCATGATGACACCAAACTCTTTCCTCCAAAGTATAACCTTTAATCAGAAAAAAATGATTAACTAATCAACTAAGAGTAACTTTTACAAGTAGATTTATTTTTAAAGAGTTTAATATCACTCAAGGTTTGGACATTTAGAGTGTATTTGGTCCAAGAAATTGTAAACTTTTCTCCTCGTTTGGTTTAAGGGGGTGTTTGGGGTAAGGAGTGGAATATTGAAGAGTGAGAAGTTATGAAATCTAGGGAGTTATGAATTCTTGAGGCCCATTGTGTAAGTGGTTGATAAGATATAAAATTGATATTTTTTTGTCAGTGGTACTCACCAAATTCTTGGGCCAAACAAGGATTAAAGTTCATATACTTAGGCTTCATTTGGGATTGTTGTAGCTTTTAAAACAATCTCTGGTAGTTGTGCTTCTAGAAAAATATCAGTTGTTGATAGAAGTAAAAGAGTGTTTGGTATTTTAATTTTAAATTAAAAAAACTGGTTAAAATGTTTGGAAAATTAATACTAAATTAGTGTAATTTAATTATATAATTATTTTAAAATATATATGATTTGAATTGTAACCATTTTTTTAATTAAAAAAATTATAAGAATTTGAACTAATTAAATTTTGGAATAAATGTGATAAAATAAAATAATGAAATGAAAATTTGAGATGGGTAAGGGAAGGTACTAAATTTTTAGGAAAACTAAAATCTAGAAGCCCATCAAATAACTTTTGCATGTTAGAACAATTTTAAAATTGATTTTGGGTAAATTAATAAATAAGTTGTTTTACCAAACACCCTAGGCGATTAAAATTCTCATAAAATAGCTTTTTAGGATTTCAAAAGTAATCCCAAACTGGCTTTTAAACTTCCCAACTCCTTGGGCCAAACACACTCTTAGAAGTTAGGGTTAGTTGCATAAATAGAATTTAAGCCCAAAATTAGAGAATATGTCCTACATGAATAAAAGAATTGCATATATAGAACAAAAAATGGTAAAAGATAAAAAACCCCACGCCTAGCCACCATTTTGTGCGTTGCTTCCTGGTTTTCTCAAATTAAAAGTTATCGCTGATAGCTGCTATCAGTGATAGTTTTCAATTTGAGAAGTGTGTTATCAGTGGCTATCATCAATAGTTGTTATCAATAGCTATTACTAATAGCTGCTATCAGTGGTAGCTTTTCAATTTGAAATGGTTGCTACTATCAATGAATATCACTGATAGCTGCTATCAGTTATAGTTTTCAATTTGAGAAATGTGTTATTAGTTGCTATTATTGATAGCTGCAATCAGTGATACTGCTATTAGTGATAACTTTCAATTTAAGAAATGTGTTATCAATTGCTATAAGTGATAGCTTTCAATTCAAGAAATGTGTTATCAGTTGTTATTATTGATAGTTGTTATTAGTGATGTTGCTTTCAGTTATAACTTTCAATTTGAGAAATGGACTATTAATTATTATTACTGATATGTTTCAATCAATGATAGCCAAATAGTGACTATTGCTGATATTATTCTATTGATGGTAATGTTTTGATATTTTTTGTTGTTTAAATTTGATATCATGTTAAACTTGTGATGGAACATAAAGAACAACATGCACAACGAAAACAAGGATCGATAATGTTCTAATTAAATAAAACTAAGAATAAGCATGCATAAAAGGTTGGAAAATACAACCTTTGTAGAATCCTCACTATTCTCCGGTTGAAGAACACGGTGGTGGGACCGTTTTGTTAGTGAAGGCGATGGAATTTCACTCTAGAAAAGTCTTCGTAGCATTATCTATTAGAAATGAATTTTCTAACATCTGACTCCATACCACTGAAGGATTTAGATAGTAAATAGATTTTGATGGAAAAGTCAAGTGAAAAGTCAAAGAAGCATTAGTCTTTTACACATTTGAAAAATCAAACTATCTAAAGACAAATTTCATGCAAAATCCTATTTTGCATGTTTTTCACCTAAAAAACCACTACATGTAATCTTTAGGTGTTAAGCTTGGGAAATGTCACTTTTTGGATTTTTCCACTAACTAATTTAAAAAATAAATAAATCAATTTTTATGAAAAAACATTTCCATAATTTAGAAAATATTTAAAAATAAATTTAATATCATATATTAAATTATTTTTACATCTAAATTTGATTCATCACATTAATCAAGTTTAAAAAACACTTGCATGCTAATGTTCAAGAATACTTTAAAAAATAATTAATAAATTAATTATTTAATTTATTATATCTCATATAAAATACAATTTTTTCTAATACCCAGATTTGAACATTTCAAATTTTTACTTCACTTAGTTCTTCAATTTTGTCTGTAGTGAGCTAGTAAGGAGACCCGATAGACCTACAGATCATGGGCTCCAACGATCCGAGACTAACCGGTCAAATTCTTTAACCTAGTTAATCAACATCCATTAACTAACAGGACTGTCCACTATAGCCTGTAATTGCACTCCCCTCACTGTATATATATTATGTGTCCATTTGATATAACTATGATAAGTAAGTCAACATTTTCACTGGTTGTTCGTAATAACAGCTAGGTCATAAGTTGTTTTACCCTCGAGATTACATCTTGCTCCTTAAGTCTCTCTGTTCCTCTAATGAACAATTGTTTGTGATCCGATCACTAAATCGAGTCCCTCTCGGACAAATGAGAGGGTGGGGCCACTTGTTCAAGACCCGGAGTCAACACTTAAGGAAACAACCTCTCTACTATCCCTAAAAGTGGGTATGAGTGAATTAATTCCCCAGCTATTTGCCCGGTCTTACCCCTGATATGGAAAGTTTATTGAGCTAGCGCTGTTGAGCCAATCCTCACCCATGAAAATTTAAGGATAATCCTGAATAAACAGGAGTTCATAGTTAGCTCAGGATTAAAGTCAAGTTACCTAGGTCATCGCTTTGAAATAGTCGGTATTAAACAGTAAACAATGTTATAAAGTAAGAGTGACTTAATTCTTGGTCCGACATTATGCAAACTCATTGCGTAGGACGTCCCCACTTTTCATTAGAGATGTCCACAGAGTGGGACGGAGCCGGGGATGCCATTCCCAATCCCCATCCCCACTCCTCATTTCATTTCTCATCCCGTGAAATTCTACATGGGGATTAGAGCGGGGATTCCCGTGGAAAATTCGCAGGGATTGGGTTTTCCACGAGGAATTTTTTCTAGCTACTTTTTTTTGGTAAAAAAACAATTAATTTAAATCACTAATGTGAATTTTTTTAATTAAATAATTAACTTTATCACTAAATTGTTTATTATGGTTAGTTTTATATGATAATTTGAATTTAAAGATAAATTACTCAAATTTTGGCTTAAAGAAAGCTAATTAATTTTTTTAGTAAAAATAAATAAGTATAAATCAAATTATGCACATATATAATCTAAATTTAAATATTCAATTTAAACATATTTATTATCTTTTCCAATAAGTAATCAAATTTGAAATTTAAATGTAATATTTATATAATAATAATAATACCATAACATAGATAACTATACTAAATAAATATGTAGAAGCTAATCGGAACAGGGGCGGGGGCGGGGGTGGGGAATACATTCCATGTCCCCTACCCTGTTTAGCTCATGGGGAATTTTTTTTTCTCCCACTCCCTCCCCCATTCCCCGTTTAATCGGGGAATCCCCGCAAGCCCCGTCCCTCGTGGAAAAATTTGACATCTCTAGTCCTTATGTCAATACATAAACGAATCAGGATCACTTCGTTTGTAGCACTTTACAAAAGATTGTAACAACTACAGAGTGGGCTGCATTCGATAATGTTACCAGAATAAGGTATCCAGCCTTATTCGTATACTATAGACCATTTTGGGTATTTACTAAACTTGATCCACTTTTATGTTTCCACATAAAGTTCATGTACTCATATAATACACATAGATCTTTAGTTTATTGGATTTAGACTTTACAAGTGCAATTCACATATTCAATAATAGTTTTATTAAATAAACGTCAATAACATCTTTACGATAATATAATATGTTTAACATGGCAAACTACGAGTTTTAGGACATACAACCCAACAACTTGTTTCTAAATAATCAGGATATTTGGTTCATTTGTTGATACATATAGTGTGCTTGTATGTCGTTATTGATGCATATAGGTATAGAATGATATCCTTCTACATTGATAATCATAAAGGATATCATTGATAGTTACTATCAGTAATATTTTCTATTGTTATCAATGTAAATGATATCGTTGATAGTATTTATGTATTATGTAATGTTTGGAGAGATGGGGAGATTGGAAAGATAGAAGCAAAAACTTGAGAAATGAAAGAAAATAAAAATAATAAAAATAATTTAGAGAAATGAAAAGAAAATAAAAAAAATAAAAAATTGGAGAAAGAAAATTTAAAAAAATAAAAAAAAACTGGAGAAAGAAAATAAAATTAGACAAAGGAAAAAGGAAAAAAAAGTTTTTCAAAAAAAAAAAGGAAGAAAGGAAAGAAAAAAATAGAGAAAAGGAAAGAAAATTAAAAATTAAAAAAGAAAATGAACAAGAAGGCATATAGCAAACAAGGGATGACAAAATTGAAAATTAGAAAAAAATTCAAAAGTTGATTAGTTAATACTTTCATATTTGCAAATATTTTAAAGATGTACTATATTTTTAGATTTTTTCTCCTTATTGTTCTATCTCTTACAAATATCCTAGAAGTTATGACCTTTTAATTTTAAGATCATATACTTAAACTAATTGAATTATGCTCAAATTAATTTAAATATATTTTTTCAAAAAATAATCTAAATGTGTGGAATGAGAAAATCGAATTAACAATATTATAAGTTTTATACTAAGTTAAACTAGGTTCAAGCTAGCAATCTAAATATATTACAAAAATGAAACTAGAAAAATTAATGAGTACTTTAAAAGAAAAAAAGAGAGAAAATTAAGCAATAAAGGTTACAAAATTAATTCATAACGTTGGGAAAAAACATAATGTAATGTAACACAAACTGAATTTTAATTTTTAATTCATAAAGTTTTGTTTTTAAAAAAGAAAAATTGGAGGAAGACACGTGTTAATTGGAGGGGTAAAATGGGTAATTGGATCTACCTTACAGTTTGTCGTAAAAGAAAATGGTTATCTTTGCAAATATTATACACACCCGCCAATTTCCCCCTCTTCCCATTTCACCCTCTTACGTTACCGTCTTCTTCTTCTTCTTCTTCTTCTTCTTCTTCTCGGATCTCACTTCCTCAGCTTCCCCATTTGAGAATTTTCCCTGCAACTCTCTTCCGTTCCGATCTGTCACCGGTTCTTCCGCCATGGCTCAGCCTCTTGTCAAGAAGGACGACGACTACGACGACGAAGGTGCTTACTCCTTGTTCTTTGGATTGCGATTACTTCCATCTCTCATTGTGCTTACGGAATTCGATCTGGTTTTTTTTGGAAATTTTGAATTAGTTTCATGGTTTTCTTACCTGCAATTTGTGTTTCTATTGTCGAACTTTGGCAGATCTCACTGATTTTGTCATTTTAGAGTTACATGTTGATCTAGTCTCTTGATCGTATTATGGATTTCAGTCTTACTTTAGTTTTTTGGATGTAGTATTCGTCTTCTTTGCGCGTGAATTGAAATGTATGTGTTTGTTTTATTGATGTGAATGGAATTGTTAATGTTATGCTGCTCCTGGTTGTAATTTGGTGGATTTACCTGCGTTCTGATGTTTTGATCTCTACATGTTGATCTATACCCATTTTGCCACTGTCTTCTGATGCTGGTTGGGTATTTCTTTTTTTCTTTTCTTTTCAGAGGAATATTCTCCGTTTTTGGGGATTGAGAAAGGTACTGTTCTTCAGGAAGCAAGGGTATTCAATGATCCTCAGCTAGACACGAGGAAATGCTCCCAGGTATATGTTTTGAACCAATGGAAATGGTTGATATTTTAGACATCAATTTTTCATTTCTTCCTAGTTTAGTTTTTGCTTTTCATCGCTTTTATGTCTGGTACTCAGGTCATAACGAAGCTTTTGTATCTTCTCAACCAAGGTGAAACCTTCACAAAGGTTAAGTTGCCTCTACTTCAATTGCTCATTAACGTTTTAGTTGTTTTTCTTCCCATATTATGTTTTCCATCTTACAAATGAATTGAGTATAGACAGACACGAGTTTTTGCTTTGTGTATTTTTAGTATCTCATTATATCCTTATTGATCTCTGAATTATTATAGGTTGAAGCTACAGAAGTGTTCTTTGGTGTGACTAAGCTCTTCCAGTCTAGAGATATAGAATTGAGGAGAATGGTTTATTTAATGATAAAGGAGCTCTCTCCATCTTCTGATGATGTTCGTACTTGTTTGATTTTATTTCATGAGTTTACAGTATATTGTGAATGCAGAAATACAAACTGACCATTCTTAAATTTTCATAATTGAAGGTTATTATCGTGACAAGCTCCCTGATGAAGGACATGAACAGCAAGAATGATATGTACCGTGCTAATGCTATACGTGTACTTTGTAGAATTACAGACGGTACCCTACTCACCCAAATTGAGCGGTATCTGAAACAAGCAATTGTGGACAAAAACCCAGTGGTTGCTAGTGCAGCCTTAGTTAGTGGGATTCATTTACTCCAGGTATCATCTAGCTGTGTTTAATGGTAACAGACAACCTTTTTACATGGTAATTCTATTTAACAATGTTTGTCTCGTTACTTAGACCAATCCTGAGATTGTGAAACGATGGAGCAATGAGGTCCAGGAAGCTGTTCAGTCAAGGGCACCACTTGTGCAATTTCATGCCTTGGGTTTGCTTCATCAGGTATGTCAAATTTAGTATTCTAATTTATTATGTGCTTACTACTTAGAATTCGGAGGGCATGTTTGGATTGACTTTCTAAGTGCCTAAAAATATATTTTTTTGCACATAAAAGTCAATCCAAACAGGCTAGGAGTTTTTAATTTTATTTCATCTATCACATTTTTCCAATGCTATTGATTTGTAGATTAAAGGCTTCAACTTAGAATTATTTTCATATTTGATGTGTTCATACTGCATATTAGAGTGGTGATTAGCCTGATAGCTTTAGCAGTTTTCTTACTAAAATTAAATTTGCGCCAACCATGACTTATTTAGGCTTCTTAAGCAACCCAGTTTTTTTCCCCTTTTCTTTTTTTGATGAGAAACAGTGTCAATTCATTTCCTTGAATAAATGAAACCACAAAAAGGCAATACGCCATGGGAGTTACAAAAAGAATTTCCAATGAGTACAGAGAGATGTGAGACTATAAGGGAAAAGTTTACCACCATGAGAGGGCAATAAAAGTAAGATGGTAATAAAGAATCAAATTCCTTCGCATTGTCAAGGAATCAAATTCCATTGCATAGTCGAAGATGTGTCGGTCGTGCTCCAACCACCACAGGCAAAAGAAGGCTCTGGTGAAATTTAGCCAAAGAACTTCCTTTTCTTTGTAGAATGGATGGTCCACAAGGATGAAGTCCAGCAAAGTCATTGGGGCCTGGCATAAAGCAATGGACCTATCTCCACAATCTTTACAGAATGATTCACCACATGGACGAACAAAGAGATGCAAGTCAAATTCACAATTTTGATAGCGAAAGACATGCAAATGGGGAGCCGACCAGAGTCATGGAGGTTTTCTTTAGATAATATCAGCCATTCTAATGAGCCATGACTAAGCTCCCTTAAGAAAAATTTTATCTTCTTAGGATAAGATCCCTTTCAACTGGACTGGCTGCAATCCTTTTTTAGATAAAGAGTGACAGAGAGATTTTTTGGAGAAACCATTCTTGTTGTCAGGTCTCCATAGCCAATGGTCTTTATGATTAGGGCAATTCATGTTTGGTAGGAGAAAAGACAGGCCAGCCCATTCAACAATTTCAGCATTAGTGAGGTTGCTTCAAAATCCCAAAACCCAAAAGCCTTCATCCATGTTCCAACATTCTACTACCGAACCATCTTTCTCCAAGGAAAGAGCATAAGTACAATGAAAAACCAGCTTGAGTGGGGAGTTACCAACCCAAGTATCAGACCAAAAATTGAAATAGTGTGGAGAAACCATTGCCAAATTCTTAAGTATTAAATCCTGCTGCCTCAAAATTTATTTTCAGGGATCCTTGGAGTAATTGAGCTAATGACAACTTGGCTTATTACCAAAATGTGTAGAGACATACTTGATTGCAATGACCCTCGTCCATAATGTGGCTTTTTCAGTGTAGAATCACCAAATTCATTTAGATATGAGGGCCTTGCTCTTCAACATAATGCCCAGAAGGCCCAAGCCACCATCAGATTTAGGGAGCTTTACCTTTTGCCAATAAATGCGATGAATCTTGCCATTTTCCTGTTTTTCATTCCACAGAAATCTATGAAAGTGCTTTTCACTAGTGCTAGAAGCCGTGGATGATAGGTAAAAGAGGGAGAGGCAATAGGTAGGAAGATTGTAAAGGGTGACTTGGAGAAGAGTACGCCGCTCACTTTGGAGATATAAGATTCCTTCCAATTATTTAGCCTCCTAACCATACTCTCGATGATTGGCCCCATGGGATACAGTTTGAGGGTTTCCATTTAGAGGCAGACCTAAGTAAGTGGCTGGCCAAACACCCAATTCGCACCCAAAATCAGTAGCAAGTGTAGTCAACATTGTTGACCCTAAAAATTCAGATTTGTGATGGTTAATACTCAAGTCGTATATATCTCAAAAGAGTGAATGGTGTTGAATAAGTTTGTAAGAAAAACTAGGTCTGGGAAGGAATAGTGTATCATGTCTCTGGCGAAGAGAAGGTGATTTATGGATAAATTGCCATTTCCAATGTCAATTGATGCCTCATAAGTAATCATATGGCTCAATACATCCAAAGCCAAGATGAATAAGAATGGAGATAGGGGGGGCCCTTTTTTCGATGGACACGAGAGGGTAATATTTTTTCCCTTGGTGTCCCATTAATGAAGATCGAGACGTTTGCCAAAGAGATGCAACCACATATCCATCTCCTCCATTTTTGACCAAAACCTTTGGCCCTAAGAATGTCATTGAGAAAGTCTCAATCCACCGTTTCAAAAGCCTTCTCAATATCAAGCTTAGTGATGACCCCCTTCTTCCTTCCCATCATCTTGTATTCCTCAATGAGTTTATTTGCAACAAGGGAGACATCAAGAATTTGTCTCCCTTTGAAAAAAGTGGATTGGTAATCTGTGATAGTGGATGGAAGAACTTTCTTAAGCCTTTTTGAAAGCAACCAAGCTATGATCTTGTAGAGGCAAGATGCAAGACTTATAGGCCTGAAAATTCCTCATGGTTTTCACATCACTTCTCTTAGGAATAAGGAAAATATTTGTGTCATTTAGGCTTGTTGATGATAACACTCTCAAATAAGTCTTGGAACACCCTCTTGATATTGACTATGAGAATGTTCCAAATCTTTTTATAGAATTTAGAAGTATAACCATTGGGCCCTAGAGATTTATTAGTACCAAGATCCGTAACCCCATGCCAACTTTCTTGGTCTGAGAAGGATCCCTCAAAATCTGTGGTTTATTAGGGGATAATAGGATCCTTATAGTCAAGGGTTGGTAGTGGACCATGCCTCTGCCTTTTTGTGTACAAACCCAAGTAAAAATCCAAACACTCAGCTTCATTGTCTCTGTCAGTGACCCAACTAGCTCTTGAATGTAAAGGAATCTCCACAATTGTGTTCATTCTTCGCCCATAAAACATCAATCTATGGAAGAACGTGCTGTTTTCATCACCCTTGATAGCTCATTTCAGTCCTGATGGCAGCCCCTCTCTGTTTTTGTTGAGAGATCAATACCCTCATTATCCTCGAGCAACCCAGTGTTTTAAATTAACTTCTTTTCAAATCTGCAACTATTCCAGTATTTCTACACAATTTTGCTCGATATAGAGAGCTAACAGTTTGTCTGCAAATTTTTGCCTAAAAACTTTGTTCTTTTTCCAAACATCAGTTGTAAATCCTACTATATTGCTGGATATCTCTGTTCGTCAATTTATTATTATTTTTTTTTTTTTGATTTGTAATCGTTATGTATTTCTGTCTCTAGCAATGCCACACAAAAATGGGCTGAGATCTGGTGAGAAAGTTTCTTGATAGCTGTATGATGCGCATGAAATTTGTTGAGATTGGACATTATAGTAATGATTTAATATTTGTGTGCATAATGGATACTATTGATCTCTGGGTTAGAATTTTAAATATATAATGAAAAATTATATTTCAAAACTGCAGATTCGTCAGAATGATCGTCTAGCTGTTAACAAGTTGGTTAGTAGCTTGACACGGGGCACTGCTCGCTCTCCACTGGCCCAATGTCTTTTGGTTCGTTATGCCAGTCAGGTGGGTTTCAGAATAGGGTCATACCTAGCACCAAATTTCTCTTTTATGTTAATGCATAAATGGAAGTCATGGAAGTCTTTTGCAGGTTGCTAGTGAGTCAGCTGCTAATAGTCAAACTGGGGACCGACCTTTATATGATTTTCTCGACAGTTGTCTGCGGCACAAATCAGAGATGGTCATCCTTGAGGCTGCCAGAGCTATTGCAGAACTAAATGGTGTGACAAGCAGAGAAGTTACTCCAGCAATTACTGTACTTCAGCTCTTTTTAAACTCTCCCAAGCCAGTACTGAGATTTGCTGCCATCCGTACTCTAAACAAGGTCCTGTACATTTGAGTCATGCTGTTTTCTGTAACAAGTTTAGTTTCTTTTTCTCTTAATAGATGGTTAGGCAATATGAATTTACTTGGCAGATGGAAATATGGAAGAGAACTATTTCTTTTGTTTTTGTGTGCCCCTTATTTAATTTATTTAATCATGGGATCTAATGTGGGTTTTTCTCGTATTTCTACTCCATTGTTATTACTACCTTCTTGACGTCAGTACACAAATAAACTTGTACTTTTACAGGTGGCAATGACACATCCGATGGCTGTCACAAACTGTAACATTGATATGGAGAGTTTGATTTCAGATCAGAACAGAAGCATTGCAACTCTTGCAATAACCACACTTCTAAAGACTGGAAATGAGTCAAGCGTGGATCGCCTGATGAAGCAGATAACAAATTTTATGTCAGATATTGCTGATGAATTTAAAATTGTAGTTGTGGATGCCATTAGATCCCTGTGTTTGAAGTTCCCATTGAAGTACAGATCTCTGTGAGTAAATATTGTTTATAATTTAGTGTTTGAATATTACATTTTTTGCTCTTAGATTGTTTTCTTTTCACTATAGTAATACACGCAAGTTTCTTATATATAAAAAAACAATATTATAATTTATTGGGTGCATACCTACGGTATGTAATTTACATTTTTTTTACACAATGCACTTACTAATGTGGTTTGTGTTTTTGTTATCATAGGATGAACTTCCTATGCAACATTCTCCGAGAAGAAGGTGGATTTGAGTACAAAAAGGTGATAGTTGATTCAATTGTGATTCTTATTAGAGATATCCCTGAAGCAAAAGAAAATGGTTTGCTTCATTTGTGTGAGTTTATAGAGGACTGCGAATTCACTTATCTTTCTACACAGGTGAATCTTCCATCATTATTTTGATAATTGGTTGAGAAATTAGATCTTCTATTCCTTCTAACGTTGTATATAAGTTTGCTCTTCTTGTATTAGATACTTCACTTTTTGGGAATTGAAGGTCCCAAAGCCTCAGATCCTAGCAAGTATATACGTTATATATATAATCGTGTACATCTTGAGAATGCAACTGTTCGAGCCTGTGCAGTGAGCACTTTGGCAAAGTTTGCTGTCATGGTTGATTCATTGAAGGTATTGTTTCTGTGCCACTCACTCCCATTAAAGTGAAAGTGCACGTTAACTTTTTACTGTGCTAAACTGATTGAAAATTTTCTAAAACTGTTACAGCCCCGAATATATGTTCTCCTTCGACGATGCCTTTTTGACAGTGATGATGAGGTGAGTCTATTATTTAACGGGTAACTACAATTAGTTTTTTTATTTATAAATATTGTATCAAATACATTTTAAATAATTTTTTAAAATTAGAATCTAATTTTTTAATCTACTACCAATCAGATATTTGAAAGCATAAAATACAACTTTGTTTTCATTAATTCCCTTGTTTTCAAATTTTTGTTTTCAGATTTCCTACCAAACAGACTCTAAGTTAATTGAAATGGACCCTAGCTCAAAGGGTTGCTCTAAGCTATGAGTTAATTGAAATATTACCCCCTTAAGGGAGATTTGAGCAATAAAATAGTGTTTTTGTCAGTCAGTCCGTTGTTGACCAGTGATCACTACGAATAATAGCCTTTCTCTAAGAGCTTGTTGAAGGATAAAGAGTGAAGACAAAGAAAGTATTCGCTATATTCTTAACACACATAAGGTGTACTATGATTTGAACCAGTTTTGTTCACCTAGTCGTAGCCCTACTATCTAATTATATGAAAATTAAGATCCAGTTTTTGGTTTAGAATGTCTTGAAGTATTTAACAGAACTAAACCTGGTTAACCTCGCTAAGTCTAATCATAATGCACTCTAGACTTATTCATGGGTGGCACCAAAAAGTTGCAATCATAAAGGGAAGTTCGTTAGCTCTTCCTTTTGTGAGCAATCAATAGGAATGATCATAAATAAGGTCTACAAGTTTTCAGTTGTCTAACTATGAGGGGTTAGACTTTCTTTAAGTAGTAGAGTTGAAGATAGGGTTGTAGCTAACATCTGCTTGCCCATCCGTATATCTGACTTGATGATATGTAGTTATGTTGGTTTATGCATAGTATAGTAGCCAGTTATCACGAACATTTGTTAAAAATTTGAGTCTTAATTACTGAAAAACATGAAAGAAAAAGAAAAGAAAATTAGGGGAGAACATGCAGTTGGTAAAATGCACATCCCTACATGATATACTATTCCTTGATCATTATTAAGTCATTTATCATCATATCTTGTTGTTACAAATTTTGCATTCAATGTTGATGCTGTGTATCTATCATCATTGTTATGGTGGTTCTATTGCTTTGCTTTTTCTTATTTGTTTGGATTTCAGAAATGAACTCCTTTTGCTTATTTCTATTTCTCTGAGAATATGAACTTGGTCTTTTCCCTGAACAAATGTGCAACTATGGACCAATTGTTCGCCGCAGGTTCGTGATAGGGCAACCCTTTATCTTAAGACACTTGGAGCAGATGGTTCAATTCTTGAAAATGAGAAAGACGCCCAAGAAATTCTTTTTGGCTCTCTAGACTTGCCACTGGGGAATCTAGAGACCAGTTTGAAAAATTATGTAAGGTGTTTTAACCTGGTGTTCTTAAATTTAGTTTACCACAGTCACTCTCTCATCCTCATTGCATATGGGCACAGGAACCTTCTGAAGAACCTTTTGATCTTGATTCTGTACCTAAGGAGATTAAATCCCAGCCACTTGCTGAAAAGAAAGGCAGTGGTAAAAAATCAAATGGGCTTGGGGCTCCTCCCATTACCCATGCTTCTTCCGTTGATGCTTATGAAAAGATGCTTCGCTCCATTGAAGAGTTTGCTGGCTTTGGGAAGCTTTTCAAGGTTCTTTCATCAGTCATACAAAATCTTATATGCTAGTCTGCCATGTTTTTATTCTGGGAACTTCTTTGTTGTCCTTGCAGTCATCCGCATCTTTGGAGCTTACAGAGGCAGAAACAGAGTATGCTGTCAATGTTGTCAAGCATATTTTTGATAGACACGTTGTCTTTCAATATAACTGCACGAATACAATTACTGAGCAACTACTAGAAAATGTAATGCCTAAAATCAAATGCAACTTTTTGTTGAACCACCCAGAAAAATGCTTTTATAATATTGTCTACCTCTGCAGGTCAATGTTATTGTGGATGCCTCAGAAGCAGAGGAATTCTCGGAAGTGGTATCCAAGCCACTCAAATCTCTTCCTTACAATTCTCCTGGGCAAACCTTTGTGGCATTTGAGAAACCAGATGGAGTCGCTGCAGTTGGAAAATTCTCAAATATGTTGAAGTTCATTGTCAAAGAGGTATGGAATTTTTCCGTATTTCTCATATTGTGCAGCATCCTTCTCTGGTGAAGTATTTTAATTAATTTTGAACAAAGCTTAGTCTCTCATTTAAGCTCAATCATTTTGTTGTGCAAGTCTTTGTTAGTTCTTTGTTATCGATGGATTTGTGAGTTCTATTATGGCATTTCACTGTAAGAATGAATGTACAGATGTTAGATGAACGTTTTTGTTTTTGAGACACCAAATTTCCATGTTCTGCTGCTATTTGTAGTTATATGTCCAAATGTTGACTCTTCCTTCAAAACTTCTTTTCATCCACATCACATTTGTATGGAGAGAATTTAATGCTCGTAAGCCCTTGGAGATGTACTTTTTCATCAATAATTAAGCATTCAAATAAACTACCACGGGATATCTTATTCTCTATTTGGTCTTTCTAGACTGATTCATCTTTCTTTTTCTTTTTCCTTCTCCTTTATACTTTCTGGAAAAAGATTGATCCGTCTACTGGCGAGGCAGAGGATGATGGTGTTGAAGATGAATATCAGCTTGAGGATGTTGAGGTGGTCGCAGCAGATTACATGTTGAAAGTAGCAGTGTCTAACTTCAGGAATGCATGGGAAAGCATGGGTGAAGATGGTGAACGAGTAGATGAATATGGATTAGGTCCAAGAGGGAGCTTGGCTGAAGCTGTGCATGCTGTCATAGACCTTCTAGGCATGCAGCCTTGTGAGGTATGTGCATATGGATTTATGTCGTACGTGCATAAATATTTCCATCTTATGAAACTCTTCTGAATAATTGAACAGTACAATTAATGTGTAAACATTTGGGAAAACAAGTTAAAAAAATGAACTGTTATTAGCGGTTCAAGACCTTTCTGTTTACGATGTTTTTCTGAACTGGTGACAATTAACTGCTTTAGCTACATGGTAACAACATTAGCAACTTGGGTGTTTTTTATGGGTCAATGTTAAAAATGAATGTTGAACCTATTCGAAGGCATGGCCTACCTTTTGTTTCATATCTTTTCCCTCTGCTGCCCGATGAAGTCAACCTATCCATTTGCTCGATAATTTTGGTAATTAAGGCACTCATTTTGTTTTTGGTTTTATGATTTTGAAAAATATGCTTGTTTCCACCCAAATCTTTTTTGGTAAGTTTTCCATGTTTCTTAAAAGCATATGTAGATGCTAAGCAACATTTCAAAAACTACGTTTCTTAGTTTTTATAATATGTTATGGTTTTTGAAAAACATGTTTTAAAAGTTGGTAGTAAAGCAAGAAAACTATAATTAGAAGTAGTGATTCTAAACTTAGTTTTCAGAAGTAGAAAACAAAATAATTATCAAAGATGTAATTTCTGTTTTTTGTCTCTTCGTTTCATTGTATCCCAGGGTACAGAAGTTGTCCCAAGCAATCTGCGGTCACACACATGTTTACTATCTGGTATATTCATCGGAAATGTGAGAGTACTCGCTCGTCTCTCATTTGGTCTCGATGCTTCAAGGGAGGTTGCAATGAAGCTGGTTGTTAGATCGGACGACGAAACAGTCAGTGATCTCATTCACGAGATTATCTCCAGCGGCTAAGCCCGTCCAGTCCCTTGTCGGAAATTCTTTCTCAAGTCTTGCTGTGGATCAAAGGTTGTCGGTTTAAGAAAGATCAACCATGAAACCACTTCATTTTTGGGCGTTAGCCTTCCAGGTTTACTTTTCATTTAGCTGTGTTATTTAGCTCCATTATATTTCAGCTAAAGCATCATATAGTATAGTCCAGTCCATGGGAAGACTTAACTCCTGCTGTGTTAATTATGACCCAACCTCTACTTTGTCAGCGTATTTTTTTAATCCTCTTTTTAGGTCATATGTTACCTGGAAGGGGCAGATTTCATTCGTTGGGGGGAGCAATCAATTTGCTTCACAAATATATGTAAGACAACGCAAATATATCTTGCCATTAAACCATTTTTCCTTACTGTTGAGAAAAGTACATTTCAAATCTTCAATAAATTTCGTTCCGAACTTAGTTACTCTTTGAATTATACGCAGCCAAGTGGTTTCTGTTCCAAATAAGATTTGGCATAATATTCTCGATTGTAAGAAAGTCGATTTTCAGGTACTTGGTCCAAGGAGTTGGAGTTGGGGAGTTGTGAAATTCACTACTTGTTTGATCGAAGGAGTTCGTGAGCCCCATGACTAAAAAAACATAATTTCTTATTCTGTGGGTCTCACGACTTATAACTCTTTAAACTTAAATTCATACTTTATGGACAGATTATGCTACAAGTATTTGACGCATTTACTACCTAAGTGGTTCTACATCAAGAACTTTGAGATTAGAAGATTAATTCCCTTGTCCATATAGTTTCCTCTCATTTTGGAGAATAATATATTTTCTTCAAAACTTATTATAACTGCAATATTTCTGGAAAATAAAATTCCAAGAACGGGCCAAAAATGCTGGATTTGATTGTGGGTAAAATAATCTAAGTTAAAAAACACTTTGGTCATTGAACTTTAATTTGTAACGCTATACTTCTTGAATTTTAATAAGTGATAATAACGATATAATCTCTATACTCTGAAATTTATAACAATTTAGCTTCTATTGTTATTGTGTAATGAAGTCTTAGTTTATAAATAATTTTGATCACCGATCAGTTGATTGAGTAAATGTGCCAGCAATTTTATAAAATTCTAAAAATGTTTTTTACAAGGGGCAAAATCACTATAAATTATTAAAAAATACCAGAATTAAATTGTCAGAGATTGAATTATTACCAGTTTGAAATTACAATGACTAAGAAATAAAGTTCAAAGAATAAATCATTTATATCTATAAAAGTTTAGAGTCAGTTTTTTTTTAATCCACAATTAGTCCAGTTGGATTAAAGTGGGCGTTTTTATAATTGAGAAATATCAGATATAGTGCTCGCAGTTGGATGAAACACTGGTAGATTCGAAGGGAAAAGTACTACACAATCTCAATATTCATTATATCAAAACAAAACATAAAGACGTTTGGGACACTGAATTGAATTATAAAGTCTAGAATTGATATCTGTGAAGTTATGAGTATCCGGTATAGTTTTTGTAATATAAAAAAATATAATTTTCTAGTGGTTATTTTTGTTTACTTAACTTTTTGTTTAATTTTTCAATTGCACATATCTTTTTCCAAATTTTCAACACTTAATTGAGATGTAAACTTGAAACTTTCACATATATTTTACAATTTATTTACATATAATCATTGTTCTTAAGGTAGACAAAGAATATTGTTTCATACAAACAACAAATTAGAATATACTTTCATACTAATGGAATGTATGAGTGTACTATGCACAAAAAAAAGATCATCAACGGGTTCATGGCTTTTTATGGTCATCTTATGTCAAATTATAAGTTAGGGTTTATTATACATGTATGTTGGTGTTTGGGATGATAGAGTATATAAAGGCGGACAATTCGAGTTTGTTTGGATTGTCTAGGAAAAAAATGTTTTCCAAAATGTCATTCACATTTAAACATTTTCTATAAAAACCGTTAAAGATAAAAACATGCAATGTTTCTATTAATATCAAATTACTATATAAGTCAACTGTTAAACACTACGAACTAATAATTTCAATTTTGTATTTAAAAATACCTTCATCGGCCTTTTTATTTTTTTATTTTTTGTTCTTTTGAGTATATGCTCGGTTGAGTTGGTCATTACTGTTAGTTGTTAGAATTGATCGATAGAGTTGGAGGACGGACTTGGTCGTTGGAGTTGGAGTTGGATCATCAAAGGATGGCTGTTGGAGGAGGTACCCTAGCAAAGTTGGACCTCAGAGGTGATCACTAAAGATGATCGTCGAAATCGTTTTTCACCAGCTATGGTTTTAGAAGTTTGGCTGTCGAAGGTGGTCATCAGAGTGTGTCACCAGAGTGAGGTGGCGGTAGTCGCCAACAGTGTTTGTTGCTGAAGTTGGGCGTCTGGAGGTGGTCAATAAAGTTAGGCCGCCAGTCGTGGGAGCATATCCCTAGAGTGAGACAGCAATAGTCGTCGACATGAATTGCTACAAAAGTTGGGCGTTGGAGATGGTTGCGAAACATATCATTAGAGTTGGTCGACGATGGCTAGCAAGTGGAGTCATTGAAAATATTAGAGTGAGGGAGAGAAAGAGAGAAAGATGAAGTTCCCCGATAAATGCGCAAACTTCAATAATTATCACTATTGAAATTGGTAAAATTGAGTTATTTACACCGATTTTGAAGTTGGTAGACCCAACACTGAATTAGGTTAAAAACTCAACCCAACTCAAATCTATTGAGGTTTACACATGGTTTAAGAAACACTTGGCTTTCCACATTTTAACTAATTCTTACTATCAATTTGCATGTAATAGGGAAACAAATACATCATTCAAGAAATGGGTCTAAAGAACAAAACTATGGAGAGAGTTACCAGGAGAAGAACGAAAAGTTATTCATTATGTTGAAAGTTTTAGAAATTGAAGAATCAAAATGAGGTAGAAGGTAGAGAAGAAACACACTAAGTGGTTCGATCAAGGTAAGACCTAAATCCACTGTGTAACCAGGAGGCAAACTTTATTAATCAAAGTATAATTACACAAGTTTTCTTGACCCAACTCTCTTAGATTTAATGCCTTTTATAGAGATGAATATTAAGAAACTCGTTTTATAAAGAATCTTTGAGTGGAACCGGATCGTCCAAATCTCATTTCGATTGAAACAAACATTTACAGTGAACAGTACAGATTATGCATCAAAACATAAATTACAACATGCTTTTGAACTAGAAAAAGGGTTAAAAAGATTATACCTTTGAATAACTTTTCTTTGCGTTAATCCCTTGAACCAACTCGAACACTTTGAACAAACACGAACACTCCAAACAACAGCAAGAACTCAAACCAAAGGGAGAGGACACTACCACTTAGTTACCTTGGTAATCTCAGGGTGAGAACCCAGGAGTGGTGGACTCTGGCTATTTTGGTTAGGAAGGAGTTTGTGGTTTGGAGGAGAAAGACGACTGAAGGAAGAACAACTCTGTCGCATAGGTTTTTCTTCAATCGTGTAGACGATCAAGTCTATTGCATAAACTCTCTAAGATTTGTGTAACTCACTATCGTGTAACACACATATTAAGGAAAAATAAAATCATATTTCATTTATTCCCTTTGCCACAATAAACCACTTAACCTCCCACTAAGGTGGTTAGAGAGAAAATAGGTATTAATTATTAAATAATTAATAATATAACTAAATATGATAACCAACTTATCATATTATATTTATAAACTATAGTTTTAACATTGCATCATATACAATATATAAGTTATAGTTCTTTTTCTCTATTTTATGACATTTAATATAAATCATATTTATATTAAATTTAGCAACTATGAATCTTATTAATAGAAAATATATTTGTTCCTCCAATTAAACTATAATGTATCATATACATTATGTCAATTATATCATATATAATTGAATTTATTTAATTATATCATATATAATTAAATTCTCTCTTATTAATTTGAACATTTGAAATTAACCTAAAAATTAATTCTCAACTAAATCCTTTTGAGCTACCAAGGGGACCTTATGGATCTATAGCTTGAAGCTCCAACGATATATGAATAATTAATTAAACTCTTTAATCACATTATCCACCATCCATTAACTGTCGGGCACTCCACTAAAGACCGACAACTGCACTCTTCGCACTATAAACATATTTCTGTTCCATTAGATATAACCAATCAACAGTACGATGACCCTTCATAAATTGCTTGTAAGTACAGTTGGGCCAACTTATCATTTTTCCCTTGTAGTTACATTTAACTCCTTAAGTACCACTTATCCCTCTAATGAACAATAGATCATAGCCCCGCTATGACTAAACCTCTCTCGGGCCAAGAGAAGGTGTGGCGCCATATTGTTTAAGACTCGAAATTAGCTCTTAAGGGAGCAATTTATCTACTTACCCCTGCTTCGTGGAATGAGTGAATTTCATCTTGTGTTGCTAAGTTCCCAACTCCCCAATCAGACAAATCCCCAAAATAGTAGACTTGTTGAGTCGGCGATTTGGCCACTCTCACCCAGACAAATCAAAGAACCGCCCTTATAGGCAGGAGTTCACAATTCACTCGGGATTAAGGTCATGTTACCTACGGTCATCCTAGTAAAATGAAAGTCTTTATTATGAACGACGTTATATAACGAGACTAAACATTTCGTGGTCCGGTTTTATACAATCTCCTTTGTATAGAATATCCTCACTTACAAGTGCAATACATGAATGATCAGGAACAGATTATTTGTTGCACTTTACAATATTTTAACACTTACAAAGTGGGCCATACTCATAGTGTCACCAGGATAAGGTACCCAGCCTTATCCATATACTACAGACCATTTAGGTTATCACTTAGACATGATCCACCTGTATGTCTCCACATACATGTTTAAGTTACAACGATAACCTTGGATGTTAGTTTATTGGTTTGTGGTTAATGCAACTAAAATATCATATATTTCGTAGAATAAATGAATAAAATATCAAATATTATTAATCACAGAAATGTTTGTTCATATAAGGTTTACAAACTATAGGACCCTATGAGATTTAGGGCATCAACCCCAACAGAATATACAGCTCTTTACAACTGAATACTAGATTTTAGTTTAACAAAGAGTTTTGTTTTAATAACTCTTCAATTCTCTACCTTGAACTGAAATCAGTGTTAATTCTGTTTGCTCCCTTGTTGATCCTTCTTTAACCTTTCTCGGGATCATCAAATCCAATCACTCTAGGCAACAGTTAAGTTTCATTTGAATTATTGGTTTTGTAACCATATTTGCTGCATTTTCAGAGGTATGGATCTTCAAAACTTCAATGTCTCCCTACTCAATTTGTTCTCTTACAAAATGATATTTAATTTCAATGTATTTTGTCATGTTGTGAAATTGTTGGTTTTTCTTTTTTTTTTTTTTTTTAAGATGTATTGTGCTTTGATTACCACAGTAAATCCTTACTGTTTATTGACTTATCCTAAAGTCATTTAGAAGCCTTTTTAGCCATAACCCTTCTTTTATAGATTTTGAGAGAGCAATGAACTCAGCCTATGTAGAGGATAGTGCAACCACTGGTTGGAAGGTGGCTTTTTAACTTAAGATATTATTTCCAAATAGAAAAATGTATCTAGTGAATGATTTTCTTTTGTCAATATCACCTGCATAGGCCGAGTCAACATATCCATACATTACATAGCTTTTATCATTTCTTTTGAAGAGAAGTGTTGCCATTTGAGATCCTTTGAGATATCTTAGGATCCATTTAGTGGCTATTTATTGACCAAACTAGCTGAATAGGATAAGTTCGGCCTAGTAGATATCATGAGGTACATTTAAGCTGCCAACAACTTGTGATAAGGGATTCTTGACATAAACTTTAAGTGTTCTGATTCATCAACTTTAGGAGAGTTCTCAGCTTATAATTTGAAATGTTGAGCAAGAGGAGTTGATATTACTTTTGCTTCAAACATATTAAACTTTTTTAAGATTTTATTATAGCAGGATTGCTGACTGATATAGATGATTCCTTTATTTCTAAGCTGAGTTGTATCAACTCCAAGGATCCTCTTTGATTCTCCTAAGTCATATCAAATTATTCTTTCAAAGAAGTTTTGAATTCTTTTAGATCTGTTGATCACAACAGGGGAGAAAATTTCATTGAAATCTATTCCTTCTCTCTGTGAAAACCCCTTTTACTACAAGCCTTGCGCTTAACTTTGGAATTCTTATGATTGAGCTACCGAAAAGGAAGGTGCATCTTATTGGTATAGGTAGTAACTTTTAATTCTTTTAAGCCTTTCTTAACCATACTTTCATGTCCTCAGGATCCCTCCCATTCAGATGTGATATCGGTTTATTCATGTACCCCTCCTAAACTCGGGTCATTACATGCCCATCAGCTTCCGCTTGGTTTGTCCTCGAACCACATCTTACTAGGAGAGGTTCCGCTCTGATACCATCTGTAACGACTTGACCCCCTAGGACTTAGGTAAGGTCGTTACTAAAATAAATGCATGCACAAAATTTAAAACGACGCTCAGTTATTTGAAATAAATGCTAATTAAACAAGAGGATTCAAAAGACATTTATTAAATGTAATTGTTAAAACAAATAATAGGGTACCCAAAATTCTTAAAGACTAACAAAAGTATATATAAAAAAATAATCCTTAGTAATAAATTTTAAACAGTAAAACTAAATATGAAGAGGAAAATAAGGACTCAAATTTCAAGGTGCAGAAACGAAAAAGTCTAGTCCCAGTGACACGATCATGAATTCCGCTGCCATCGCCGGTGCATCTTTACCTTTTCCTGAAATATCAATATAAGAAATGATGAGTATGAAAAACTCAGTAAGTAACCCCACCACTGGAGTCAGGCTAGGCATCTATGTCCTCTAGATACCTACCTATGGCACATAAACAGATGAAACAGACAAGAGATTGAGTCCTATCCTATTGTGGTTAAGTATGCCCAAAAAACTGATGAATCTCGAAGGAAACACGAAACTGGTGAATCCTGAAGGAAACACAAAACTGGTGAATCCCGAAGGAAACACAAACTGGTGAATCCCGAAGGAAACACAAAACTGGTGAACATCTAACTAATCAATGAGGATATTCACACAGTCTCAACATTCAAGAAATCAACACCGTACAATTCTGAAACATACATGAAATCCTTGGTACCATGGCTCCATCACATACACATAATCCTCAATAACATATTATACAACATTCATGTAAACCTTACATCATAATTCTACAACATACAAGTATGCCTCAACACCAGCAGATCAAACATCGACATATAAAAACACATACCATCACATACTAATGATCAAGTGCTTAGGTGTGTATTTAAACAATTCAAAACTCATGCCAGAACATATCTTAATTCAGGTCATACTATCAATCAACATGCTAACAATTTACCATAACATACACTCACCATGCTAGCATACAACTAAAGTCTGGCTCGTGGGTAGTTCCAGTGGTAAGATTACTTACCTCGAAGTCAAAATTATATCTAAGCGACAAGCAAATTAATCTTTCTCCTAGCTTAGATGGATCTTTAATTAGGCCTAAACATAATCCAAATTGCAATTAATAAAAGAGCTCAGTTCCAATAACCAAATTAACCAAATAATTCCGAATAATCTTACCCAAAAGCTTGTCGAAACCACAACCAAATCCTCTTGACAACACATTTTTAACTTCAAAGCTTCTCCAAAACTTGATTTTTAAAGCCCAAACAAATATGTGTCCATAGATTGAAGCAGAACACCATTAACCAATAAATCCAATTAAAAAAAATGGCACAATCTTACCCCAAATCCACAAGTTCCGACGACCCTTACTGTTGGCAGCACAAACGACGAGAAACGACGGATTCGAAGCACCCTTGCGTGAACTAACAGTGAGCGACCTGGCCTTTGGGTTGTGAATCTTCAAATCTGGGCGCGAATGACTGTGGAATCTCGAGACTCTGAGCGATGACCTGCAATCCACGGAGACCAGCGCAAGTTGGCGAGCGATACCGTTGGGGTTCGACAATCAGAGACGCGGTTGATCTCGTGAATCGAGTGGCGACGACTACTTTATGGCCCAGATGACTGAAAGGAGTCGAGTCCACTTAGGAGGCATGCCGCTGAACAGATGCTCGCAGTCAGAAGAGGGGAGGCACGACGTTCGTGGGTTTGGACGGAGGCAGCGTGCGGTTGAGAGGAAAGAAGAAAGAAAAATTGGGGATGGTAGGGGTTTAAAAAAAAAATAATAATAAATGTAATAACTAAAAAGGAAGGTATAATTATAATAAATTCTTTCCGTTTCGAAAGGAAAATTAATTTCTGTCATAACTTTCACATTGAGATTCAAAATTAAATAATTTTCCGCCAAACTTAAATTCCCGCATTTATACTTGAGATTCAAAATTCAAAAAATGCCCTCCGACTAAGCAATTATTGAATTACCAAATAATAATGTTACTGAAATTACATTATTATATATAAAAAAAATATGCGGGGTGTTACATACTAGTATCCAGGTTTTGTTTATTAATAATGAGTTGATCTCCTCATTCATTGCACTAATCCAATGCCTGGCATTGTGCAACTGATAGCTTCATCAAAGGAAGTGGGTTTAAAATCCATGGATATCATGGGGCTTAAAGCTAGATTCACATAATTAGCTTCACTGTATCTTGAGGAAAGAGTTATCGTTCTTCTTTGTCTGTCTCTAGCCAATGAATAATTCATTAGATCATCTTCCTCTTGGGTTGACTCTTCTTCAGTGAGATCAGCCACTTGGTTGTTGGTTCTAGGTTCCTCCATACTTGGATTTAATTAAGTACTTTGGATAAGTGATGGCTTCACTTCAAATCTGGTAGTAGCAGGTTGAGTGATTTCTTCAAAAGAACTTTGGTTCATCATAAACATCCCCTCCTCTCTAAATATGATATCCCTACTATTAATTCACATTTTGTCAATTGGGTGCCACATGTTGTAACCTTTTACCCTTTTTGTGAAGCCAATGAACATACAGTTTATGGCTCTTAGTTTCAACTTCCCTTGATCTTGATGGACAAAGCAAGTGCATCCAAAAACTTTAAGATAATCAGGCTTTGGAGGATGCTCTATCCATTTTTCTTCAGGAGTAATGTTTTCTAAGGCACTATAAGGACTTCTGTTTAGTACATAGATTGTATATACTACAGCCTCTGCCCAAACCTTCTCAGGTATCATATCATCAGACATTTGGCATCTCACTTTGTCAATGATGATCCAATTGAACCTCTCAGCTACCTCAATTTTTTGGGGTATATGTTTTATAGTCTATGTCTAACAATACCATATTGTTTACAAAAATTGTTAAACTCTTCACTGCAAAACTCTAACCCATTATCGATTCTAAGATATTTTATTTGTTTAAAAGTCTATTGTTCAACTAAGATCTTCCATTCTTTAAATTTTCCAAGAGTTTGGTCTTTAGTTTTAAGAAAAAAAAAAAAAAAAACTCAACATTTTCTTGAGGAAATCATCAATAAAGCTCAAGAAATACCTAAAATTGCTTAGGGATGGTATTTGAGATGGTCCCCAAAGATCGAATTGTATATAATCAAGAATAACTTTGGTGTTATGATCTCCACTTTGAAAGCTTTGTCTGGTGTACTTTTCCACTGCACAGTGTTCACAGAAGCTAAGGTTCTCTGCCACTACAGCTGGCAATATCCCCTATTTAGTCAAAGTCGTAAGGCCTTTACTATTGATATGGGAGAGACATTTAAGCCACAAGTTTCCTTTTGTCAATTACTATTTGTAGCCACAAAAGTAAAAGTTGTCATCTGGACATCTTTAATCAAATAGCGACCAATTATTTTCTCTCTAACAAGGACTATTTTAGAGTCCTTTGTTACTTCAAACCTTCCTCCACCACCAGAATATTCACATCTAATAGCATCCAACATACCCAATGAAATGAGATTCAATTCAAGTGTAGGCACATGTCGCACATTTCTTAGATGTGTTATGGATCCATCAATAATTTTGAGAGAAATAGATCCAATGGCAACAATTTTGTAGACATTGTCATTACCCATAAGCACTTCTCCTCCACCCCAAGGTCTATAGGTTGTAAACCATTTTGTACAGCCAGAGTCCAGAATCCAATTTTGTGTTTCTTGGGAAGCTAAGGTTGATGTGCTTTGTTTGGATGTTGTTAAGGCCACAAAAGAAGTATAAGGGCTCTATTCTACCACTGATGCCTTGGCCTTTACCTCTTCAGCCTATACTCCTTTCTTACTTTTCTGATTTAAATTTTTCTTCAAGAAAAAAATAGTCTTCTATCAAGTGTCCTTTCTTATGACAAAAATTACATTTGAGTTTGCTTTTATCTTTCTAATTTTTACTATCTTTCTCTTAATTCTTGTTCTTTCGTTTTCATACAGACCTTCACCATTATTCTGGTCTTTCTTCTGAGCAAGAATCTCAAGCTCTTTGATTTTGATGGTTGAAATAACACTATTAATGGTTAGTTCTTCTTTCCCATACTTAAGAGCAACCTTTACCTCTCTATATATTTCTCGTAATGAGTTCAAGAGAATAAAGGACTCATTTTCTTCACCAACCTTGTCACCCAAAGTTTTGAATTTTCAGACAATCTCTTGAATTCACTCAAATTATCAGTGAATGATTTGTTTGCATCCATTCAACATGTGAAGAATTTTTTTTTCTTAAGTATGCTCTACTGGGAAGATCTCTTACAAGATATAGCTCATCTAATTTAGTCTACACCATAGGTTGTTTCTTGATCAACTTCTCTTAGCACATTGTCTGTCAGATTTAGAACTATTGTTTCAAATGCTTTGCTCTCCATTATTTCTTTTTCTTCACAGAGATAGTGGTTGGGAGTTTTGTTGGATGTCAAGGCCTTTAAGGCCTTTTGCTGTACAATAACACCTTTACCTTTACCTTCCACAAAGGAAAGTCATTTTTTTCCATCAAATTTCTCTAAATCATATCGTGCAACTGTCATTTTCTTTGATGAGTGAATTAAGAATTTTGGACTTGAACTCTTCTTGAATACTTCAGGGCTCTAATACCAATTTGTTAAAGTTTACACGTGGTTTAAGAACAAAGACACTTGGCTTTCCATATTTTTACTTATTCTTACTCTCAATTTTCATGTAATAGGGAAACAAATACATCATTCAAGAAAGGGAGTCTAAAAAACAAAACTATGGAAAGAGTTACCAAGAGAAGGACGAAAAGGTATTCATCATGTTGAATGTTTTAGAAACTGAAGAATCAAAACGAGGTAGAAGATAGAGGAGAAATACACAAAGACTTAAGTGGTTCGGTCAAGGTAAGACCTACATCCACTGTGCAATCAGGAGCCAAACTTTGTTAATCAGAGAAGAAAATTATAGTATAATCAGATAAGTTTTCTTGACCCAACTCTCTTAGCCTTAAAACTTTTATAGAGATAAATATACAGCTCTTTACAACTGAAATACCATATTTTAGTTTAACAGAGAGTTTTGTTTTAATAACTCTTCAAAATCAATACCCAAACACCCTCAAAAGCATTTAAGAATAGTGGCCCAACAAATAAAATAATATAGTACTATATGACGTATCAAATTGTGAGTGGAAAGAGTACGTGCATATGGGTGGTAATGGTTCGTCTGTAAATTTATGGGGAAGAAGGTAGGCAAAGTGAATAAAAACTAAGAAGCATATGAACTACATCCAAACTCTAAGGACCAAAGATATGTTTTTCTCTATATTTAATAAAATGGGGATACATAGAAATCTTTGTGTGGAAGTTCGAGTCTATTTGATAGAAGGAAATGAGTTTCAACTCCATGTATTTGACAAAGTTTATATATATAGTGTATATATACTATGTATAATGAAAAAATCAAACCTCTAACCTCAACACCTCTGATCACCCTTGCCAAATCTGCTATTTGGATAATCCTCCATCACCTGTTTCTTCTTGATTTTTCTTTCATCTTGAGGTTTTGAATTACATGGTTTCTGGAATTTCAATCTGTCTTAGGTTAACTAAAATTTAATTTTTAGGGCAGTTTTTTCTGCATCCTTCTACTAATTTACCTTCATTGGAGTACTCAAATCCTATGAGAAAGAATGAGAAGGGAGTAGAAACAACAAGAGAGAAGAGGGAGAGACACAAATACCTACAAATAAACTTTAATTTAATAAAATTAGGTGCCAAAAGAGTATAATTGATCAAATTGACGTGATTATAATCACCCTATAGTTTAGAGGTGGTTTTTAAAAAAAAAAAGTTTTCATTTAAAAGGTAATGGAGTGTAAAAATATATCAATTAGAAAACGGGTGAATATTTAAAAATTGACATGATAGCTGAGTTTTTATTTAATTTTTTTAGTATAAAAAATTGATTCTATATCAGATTCGAAATATTGATGTCGATAGAAATATCAAGGTCTCGATTTGGTGAAAATATCAATATCGATGAAAATTTTGGGAAACTTTATGGAAATTAATGAGAATTGTTGGAAATTGTTATGATTAGTTACTGAAACTTTGATTGTGGCTAAATTATACTATAATTGATCATTTTTAATCATCATTTCTATAAAATAAGATAGCTTTTAGATGCATATTGTAAAGTATATATATAAATGTTGATGCGGGAGTATAAATTTAAAAAGAAAATGAAAAAATAATTACAAAATTTAAGGACATGAAATATTTTCATACAAAATAATATTAGATTGTTTATTATAAAATGAAATGTACACAAAAATAAAAAGTCACAACGTTAAACTTGCATGACATGACATAACATTATAAAGATGTAAAAACCATAACATTAAACATAAAAGAGATACAAAAAACATAAGATTAAATATAACACAACAATGGAAAAAGAAAAAGATAACTCTACAAGTAGATAGAGTTTAAGAGAAAACAAGATAAATACAAGAAAACTCACATCAATTCAAGTTTGAGGTGAAATGATGTAAAACTTTAATGAAAAGAATGTTGGAATTTATGCCCTAAATCTTGTAGTCTGTAAATTATAAACAAATTATTGAATAAATAGAATATTATTTATTTTGAAATAAATAAGGTGTTCTTTATTATTTGCATAACTCAAATCCAATAAACTAAAACTAAGATCCAAGGTTGTTTATTGTAACTTGAACAGTATGTGGTTGACAAATAAGTAGATTATGTTGAAGTAATAACCTAAAAAGTCTATAATATATGGATAAGATTGGGTGTCTTATTCTGGTAAACACTATGAATATAACCTGCTTTGTAACTGTTACAAATATTATAAGTGTTACAAACGATTTGATCAAAATCGTTCATGTGGAGACATGTGAGTAGGGCTATCCTATACAATGAGTTTGTATAAGGCCGGATCACAAAATATATAATCTCTCTTTGTAACACCATTAATTGAAGAGATTAATATTTTAAACGATAATCATGTAACTCGATCTCAATCTGAGTGAGTTATGAACTCCTGCTTATGAGGATAGTTCTTTGATTTGTATGGGTAAGAGTGACCTTAGTTGTCGACTCAATAGGCCTACCATTTTAGGAACGATCAGAGTTAGGAGTTGGAAACATAACTTCACAAGATAGAATTAACTCCTTCCTACCTTTAGGTAAGTAAATGATTTATTCCCTTAAGTGGTAACTCCGGGACTTGAACAATGAGACACCATTCTTTCACTGGCCCAAGAAAAATTTGATTTATGGTATGATCATAAATAGATTGTTCATTAAAAGACCAGTAGTACGCAAGGAGCAAGAGGTAATTACATGGGCAAAATGATAATTACAAACTCATATTTATTTTATTAGAGAATAATTCTCTGTAAAAGATGATTCTCTTCCCAACCACACTAGGATCCCACAATCCTCCTTTATTCTAAGAGGGTAGCAAAGAAGACCTTTGGTCATGTTCCTGTTGTGAACATGTTGTGTTTTATTTAGAAAACTAAGAGAAGATCTTTGATGTTTTGATCTATAGAGGTAGTTAACTTTCTTCCCTATCTTATAGAGAAGCATGCTTAACACTGGACTCGTATGTTTGTGCTATATAATAATTCCTACAACAAAATTGGGACAAAATCGATCACATGCTTCTACAGGAATTTGATTCCTTCAAAGAAAAGTTTGAGTGAAGTAAAAAATAAATACGTGGTTTCTTAGGTAATAAAAAATTTTTTAGGGTAAAATAGAAAAACTTTCATTGAACTAGCATAGTTAAAAGAAAAAAAAAAAACAAACAAACAAACAATATTTTGGTGGAAAGATCGAAATTTCGATAAAAATTTTGAAAATTCAAGAAATTAAAAAACATGAAATTCTCTCTGACCCGAATTTCGATATTTTGACCGAAATTTTCTACTATGGTTCTATGGTCTATATCGTACATCGAATAAGCTTTACTTTTAGGCCCTGCTCAATTTTTATTGATATTCCTGTGTTTTTGAAAGATTTTTACTTCTTTTTTACAAACAACTAAATAGATAAATTTAGCAACAATAAAAAAAATGAACAAAAGGTAAAAGTTCAAAATTCAATTTGAAACATCAAGTCAAAATTAGGTGATAGGAACCTCCTTTTAAGGCATCAAATTATTTTTTATATTTTATTTAATAATTTTGATGTAATTTAAGTATTTTTCAATTTTATTCTTTGTATCACATTTTAAGTAGTATTTTTGTAATTTTATTATAAATCATGATGTAACATTAGAGTTTTCTCGGGAGGCTCTTTTAGGTTGTTTGGAGAAGTTTTACGATAAATTGAATTTTGTCCTTAGTGCTTTCTCTTTTAAGTTTAGCTAGAGAGCTTCTTGAATTTTACAATTCATATATGTTGAGTTGTATGCGAAAGATATTCAAATGGGATTGACCATCCTATATTGTAGAGTATTCAAATCTTGTGCCAAAAACCTTGTTTTTTGTCTCAAAATATTTGATTTTAAGGTAACCCATGTCTAACCCAATTCTTAGTGTTGAAATCGAGTTGATTTAGGGATTTTAGTATCAAGAATCAAGGATTCTCATTCCAAAAGAGTTTCTAATTCCAATTTGCTAGAATTTTTATATCATTAGGGTATGGATTGATTTTTTTCCAAAGGGAAAAAAATACAAATATTGTTATTCTAAATGAATTTATGAAGGAAGGCACTTATCAAGAATGTCCCCCCCCCCCCATCGGCCCACAATTTTGATGTTGACAAAATTTTGGACCTAGGGAAAAGTTCAATGGACAATAGCAAATTGTAGGCCAGTTAGATTATTGCTTCATTTGTTTGTTTTCAAATATCATAAAATACCTAAGCATTGGAGAAACTATTTTTTCCTTTTTTTTTTTTTTTCTTAATCTGAACTCAAAGGCAAAATATGATCTCCCTCCTTAGGTACTTCCTCCTGGGTACGTGCAAGCATTATAACCTGAAAATCCACAGAAAACGTAAACACTTCAATAAAAGCAATAACATATAATATGTAGTTTCAAACTATTGAAAACTGAGAATCGTTGAGTTTTGACAATATATTAAAAGTACAGTTATCTCACATCTGAAAAATTCATAGAAGTAATAGGCTACACGCACCATAAAAAGAGTCTATATTTTTTTGTTTCTAATCATTTCGATTTGAAGCATTTTAAACTTTGTATACTAATTCAATCGTAATTGTGATATAACTTTTTAGAGTGCTCTTGTAACAATTTTCTACCTAGTAGATTTTTGTCTGGTCTACATTTTTTCTCCGTTTTGGAGTTATTCCACATTAATTCCTATATTTCTTGTTTTATTGCTTTCTTTTAGTTTCTCTATTGTTTTTCTGTTTATTCCCCCGTAGTAGTGGGAGGAAACCCCATAAGAAATACTATGCTCCTTTGATAATGGCCCCTCTCTCTCCCTTTCCCCGTTGCTTGTTTGTTGAATGGAAGAGATATAAGAAAAGAAAGCTTACTAGGATTTGTGGATGTTAGTATTGCTGTCTGTGAGAAATCACAGTTCCATGGATTCTTGCCAAGTGATTGATAGTAGAGATTCATAGCATAAGCAGCATGTGAATGTACAGTATTTGGCTCAAAACAGGCACCCCCTGGTTGGATTGGCCCGCAATCAATACCGTGCCCACAAGCGTAGTCGAGATTTGACTGAAGTTGATCATCAGGAATGCCTGCCTTTGGCAGGCACCAAGCAGGTGCAGTCGGTTCCGGCGATGGGGTGGCTGGTGTTGTTGGAGTTGTTGGAGTCTGGAACATAAAAGGGTTAGCTTCTAGGGTGTAAGATTAAGATGATTGGATTTGATTTACTTTCCTGGTTAAGTACATCAAAGTAAAGTTGTTGAAAACCATACAACTTGATGCAAGAAGCTTGTTTTATCAAACACATTTCAATGATTCAATCATTGACTACAGTATGAAGATTCTAACCTGGCTGTTCTTTGAGAGTCCGACATCATATGTCATGGTTAGATCGGGACGAAACAGCCCAAACGATCGTTCGGAGGTGGGACCAGGTTTCAAGTTTTCATCATAGAGAGCGAAGATATATGTATCCACTGATTTTCCAGGCATCAATGGAGTACCCACCATTGATCTAAGATGTGCAATCAAATTGCCGTTGTAAGCTCTTGCATTTTCCACACTTGGTCCAACTTCATTGCTATCCCCGCGATACGCCCACCCCGTCTCAGCCACCATGATCTCAACGTCCTTGAAATCACCAAGAGCATTCAAGGCAGACCTTACTGCATCAAGCTGTTGAAATCATTATGGGTCAGGGACCAAATAATAATAGCTCCCAATAATGAAGGTAGTAGTTCAAATTATTAAAATCTGTTGCAAGACATCATGAATACAAGTTTTAAACAGACACGGTAGTTGAAGACCGCAAAAAGAAATGCCACTAAATTCAGAATGTGCTGGTTTTTGGCTGTGCTGATGGGGACACCAACACTACCCTCCAGTAAGAGAGCCATCATATTCTGTGGTCCCTGGATAATCACAAGTATTTTCCATAATCACCCAGACCAAAGCCAAGATATCTGAAGTAATTAAGGAGTCATTTGGGGCTCAACTTGTTTTGGGTAGAGTGTGCTATTATAGTCCACTCAGTGTTTGGGTCTTTCATTCTAATAGTTGAAGTTTCCAATTATTATAACTCATAAATAGCTACAACAAAATTATTTGAAAATCCTCGTTATCTATAGTGTTTATTATTTTGTAACTATCCTCTCTCCTCATCTGTAATCCAAATTACAATAGTTTGCATCCAAAATACAGACCATTATAATTCAGACTAAAAAAGTCTACATTACAAACACAAACTATTACAATTCATAAACTATAATAACCAACTCAGTGTCCCAAAGAGTTTCTACTGAGATGTTGGATTTCTTTGATCCTTGAAAAGAAAAGGAAGAAAAATTGCAGGCCAATAATATGTAAGCATTCCTTCATCTACTATAATAATTGATATATTTGGAAGCACTTACCGACATTAAATGCCATTGACCAGCTGTAACCGAGCATAAAATAGGTCACATCACACAGAAAAAGCAAGCTAATTTGCTAGGATTCTAAAGGTGAATAATCTCCCAACCCCCATTACTTTTTTCTTAAAACTCTTTTTGGCCTTTTGGGTTAAAAATACAACAGAATATTAGGCAAGCGAGTGATCTTCATACATTTGATTTCTTTCTGGCAATATCACAAACACCTTGCAAGCAGATACAGTCTAAACTTTAAAACACATTGTTATGTTTTAAGCAAATTTAGGCAAAGTTCTCACAAGCAAGCAGCAAATCTAAATAGACCACAAGAACTATACATAGCAACAAGATCTTTAAAAAGTATTATTGTGACCTTCCACCTATTAAATTCCAGATCTAGCTGCTAGGAAGAAAATAACCCAAATTAATAAAGATTCTTAACGTCTTCCAAAATACTGACTCTGAAAATGGTAAGATTGAATCAAATATCAAAGTGCTGCTGATTTCGATGTAAATGGAAAGCTTTATTTAACCTCAATTGAATTAAATAAGAGCATCAGCGACAGCAACCCCAAAAAGAGTGACGTTGTGGTTTGGTTTCAACAACCCTACGGAACTGGACAGAGACAAGTTTGGTATATCTTTATAAATAAGTTTGGATTTTACTAGTGTGTATATATATTAACAGCCAAAGATTTTCAAAAGCCAATGTTCAAACATTTTAGCCTTTAAAAGAGATATTTTCTGGATTTCAACCTAAAACAAAGTTGGTCACTATTATAAATCTTCATGAGAAATTAATAAATTAAAAGAAGAAATTTCTAATATTAAAAATATAAAATTCACAAATTATGATTTACCATTCTAAAACTCAAAACTCTTGGAACCAAAATTTTTGGGAATTTCCATTTCGTAACTTAAAAACATTTCCAACAAATTTTCATTTTATCTAAAAAAAAAAAAACTCGTTTATTCTTTAAATTTATTATGAAATTACTACAGAGATAAAAAGTAGATCCTAGTAAAATTAATTTTTCAAAAAGTTGGAATTTTTTTAGTTTTGACTCCAACAAAGTGGATTTTTTTTTTCTTTTTGCGAAAGAATAAGAATAATTATTTTTTCCTCATAATTAATTTTTTATAAATCATTAAATAGAACTACCTTATGCACAATTTAATCTTCAATTATTTATAAATTAATATTATATAATATAAAGACAAAGTTCAGGTTTTTTTTCATTTTAGCAATAAATGTGAGAAATGAGGATTTGAATATGCAATTTCAAAATAAAGAATATGTTAATAACCATTAAGCTATACTCATATTTGCAAATGGAGAAAAGTATTGAATCAAATATTTGTTACATTTGCATTGAAAATATTTAAAATGATATTTATTTTGTTAAATGTTGATTGTTTCAACATAAATCTAAATTTCTATCAAAAGTTATAAAAAAAATGAATGTAGAATTTTAAATTACTCTTTATGCAAATTAAAATCTATTTTCGGCATGATTGGAATTGATTTTGCATGAGTTTAAAATAATTATGTGAAAATTTTAACAGATTTAGACATGCTTTTAATAATTCAAAATCAATTTGTTGTGTTTGCAATCAAAGAAATCATGGATAAGAATACAAAGACGACGTGATATATAAACGATGACACGTCAATTTTAAAAAAGTAAAAAGAAAATGAGCACAACATCGATAATTTTATTAAAATATACATTTTTAAACGAGACGAAAATTCAAAGCTAATAAGTTTGTGCATCCATATGTTTTAAAAAAATTAATTTGACGTATTTTTCTCTCAAAATTTATTATTTTTGTCCTATATCATAATGTCTCTATTTAGTATGTTTAACAAACCTCTATCAAATGTTAGACTCATATTGAGTTTAAGCAACTAAGTATCCAAGTGTTCATATTATTCTTGTCTTACTTTAATGTCTAATAAGACATTGTAATGCTAATTTTATGTCTAATAAGTTTATAAACTCTCTCACTAATTCTAGAATTACTAAACACAAAATTAAAATTGCGGCTAGTTAAATATTTACCAATCAGATCAAGATTTAAAAATATAGAAAGTTATCCAGTTTAAGAACCTAATTAGAGATTAAAAAGTTAGATAAAATACTTTTTTTACTATAAATTTTGAGTCTAGTTTTCATTTGGTCTCTAGATTTTAAAATATTACAATTTTATTCCTTAAGTTTTGAGTTGGATTTTGATTTAATCACTAAATTTCAAAATATTATAATTTAATACAAATCAAACTCAAAACTTAAAACTAAAAGTGTAATATTTTGGAACTTAAGAACCAAATAGAAGTTAGACCTAAAATCTAGGAATCAAAAAGCTATTCTTTTCCAATATGATGAATGTTTCGAATTACCCTAGAAATAGATAAAAAAAAATAAAAAAAAGTTTTTTGCTCCCTATTTGATCTCTACCGTTCAAAATATTGCACTTTTAGTCATTAAGTTTTGATTTTAATTTCAATTTAGTTTTAAATTTCAAAATGTTATACTTTTAATCCTTAAACTTTGAATATTGTTTCAATTTGGTCTCTAGATTTCAATATTTATAATTTAACCTCGATTTTTCATTAAAGTGACTCAATTTTGATATTAGTATTTATTAATTAATTTAAATTAATTTATGAAGTGAAATTTTAAAATTAATTCTACTAGTGATGAAAAAATAATTAACTTTATTAATTATAATTTTTTTTAAATTAATTAACTGACATTAATACTAAAAACCAAAAACTACATATTTAGTGAAAAAAATCGAAATTTTAAGTATAAATGTTAAAATTAAAATAAATGGATAAAATTATAACGTTTTAAAATTTAAAGATTAAATTCAAATCAAACTCATCTTTAAATTCAAATCAAACTCAGGAATCAAAGTGCTGTATTTTTAAAACCAAATAGAAAGTAAAAACAAAACATGGGAACAAAAATATATTTTTTTTCTCCAGAATTTAAAGGTAACAATTATTGACACGTGGCAGAATTTAAGTGTATTGCCGTTTGACTAAACTTAACGTATACGTCGTCGATCTTTAAGGAGTAGGACAAAGTTTAGAATTCCATATTTAAATATATAATTAATTAATTGATTAATAAAAATATGAAATTGAAGAGAAATGAATTGGACTATGGAGTGGGTCACTGACCTGAGCATCGAACATGTTCATATACTTTATTCCACTTCCTGAGTCGACTCGTCCCGAGTTAGGTTGAAACAAGCAAAACGCCAGCGTTTCAGGCCTCGGATCACTCTGGTACGCGAAAAACGGGTAAGGATTTATGGCAAATGGCGATTTCTTCTCCTTCAGAAATTCCACCACCGCCTTCATCGTCTGTTCAAACACCGGATTAAACCTCCCTGACGACGGCGGATCCGACTGACTCAACACCGCCATCGAATGCACCGTCGACACCTTCACCTTCCCGCCGAGATTCGCCGAATTCAGCGCATTCTGCACATTCTGCATCGCCGGAACTAACTGCGAAATCAAATTCTGATCCATCGACGACATAACCTCATTTCCGACGGTAACGAGCACGATATTACTCGCCGGATAGTAAGGATTAACATTGGTGTTGATCCACTGCGCAGCGGAATTCGGATTGGAAGCCAAGGCAGGAATGTCACCGTTAGCTACGCCAATTACGATTCCAATTCCGGTGTTGGCTAGGGCTTTGATTATGAGTGGATCGGCGCCGTAGAGACGGATTTTGGCGATGGAAGTTGAGCGAAGGAGATTGGCGGTGGAGGACGGTGGTGGAAGATTGTCGGCGACTTGGCCATAGTTGACGCCGATGAAGGATTGAGAATCTGCAAAGAAAGAGAAAGGTGTAAAGAAAGTGGAAAAGTGAAAAAGGAGAATAAGAAAGGGAGGAGGAGAAAGAGACCGGCGAGGTAAACGGCGGCGAAGAGAAAGAAAGAGAGGAAAGGGAGTAAAAAGGAAGCCATAATTGAAAAGAATGGCAGAGAGAGAAGTCTCTGTATTTCTTCTCCCAGCCTCTGTTTCTGTGTGTGGCTCTGTGTGTTGTTTTTGTTTTTGTTTTTGAGAGATGGGGAAGGTGGGGCCCTGGGTGGCTGTTGGAAGAGAGGGGTAAAATTGGAAGATTGCCTGAAAAGAACACTCCCTTTTCAATTGGGAGGCCCACTCAAGTTATTACATCATGTACCAATTAAAAAAAAACATACAAAACATAGCAAAGTATGGTATAGTTGCAAAAATGTAAGATGTCGAATATTTGTAGATTCTCGAACATCTTAAAATATCCATATCTGGAGAGTTTTAGATATTCTCTTGAAACATGAATTTTCTGAACTACCGCATTGAAGGCATCATCTTCTTACTTTTTTTTAACCTTCTTTTTTCTTATATACACATAAATATCACTTTTTTATATTTTCATTTTGTAACTAAAATAAGGTTAAATTATACCAAATAATTGAAAATTTTGTATGGATGTCCCAATTTTTGAGGTTCAAAATGTCAAATAACCCATTTTTAAAAAATAATGCCAATTGACCATATGCTGACATTATCGTCATACCAAATTACGTAAATTGCCCTTACTTCTTCGTCTTCTTACCTTTTTACTAAGAAACCACCAAAACTAAAAACTCTTCATTCAAATTTTCCAAGGGCAACGGCTTCGTATTGCTCATCAACTAAAAAACTCTTTATAATCCATCATTTCGGCTTGCAAACGATTCTACTGTCGCCGAAAAATCGAATCTGATCAGTAAATCTTTCAATCTGTGCCTAAAAATGTCTTACACTGATAGGTAATGGGGCTCTGTAGGTCGTTCTGGGTTTAGAAATACATTGATATGTTTTTTTTTTTTTTCGATGTGTTCTGTGGTTGAAGACGAGTAGAAAGAGTTTGTGAGCGAGATAAGTTAGAGTGAAATCGGTAGAGCGATATTAAAGAGAGCCACGCCAAAAAGGGTGGGTCGTTCTAGAGTTTAGAAATACTGTGAACCTATAGTTTTTTTGGTTTATTTTTCTGGTTTTCGATGTGTTATGTGGTTGAAGACGAGTAAAAAGAGAGAATATGAGCGAGATAAGTGAGAGTTACTAGAGAGAGCGACACTAGAGAGAACGATACCAGTAAGAGCGAATCCAGCGAGAGCGAGTCTAGCGAGAGCGAGTCTAGCGAGAGTGAGTCTAGCAAGAGCGAATCTAGCGAGAGCGAATCCAGTGAGATTTAAACAGAATATTGTTTTACAATTTTTTTTTCTGAAGGAGTTTACTGATTGAATCTTTATTTCATACAGAAGTGATTTAAGATGGCAACACGTTTCAAAATGCCCAAAGCCGACCGATTTCCCGGTCAAGTAACGAGCTTGGCCCACATTGCTAATACAAACAAGATTATGAAGGAAAAGCTTACGCCAAGGTAGTTAGACATGTTCAAGAGAACAGTTTTTGGGCGATTTGTAGTCGTTGACATGGTGTTTAACAACCCAATTATCCATCACATGTTGATGAGAGAAGTGAAGAGGATGAGAACAGACTCAATATCATTCTCTGTTTGTGGAAAGGTTGTCACTTTTTCGAAGGATGACTTTTTGTTGATGACTGGTTTGTGGCAATCCCCAACACGAGTTAATCAGAACCAGCAGTCCTCGTATGAACTTGCTATCAAGTATTTTGGTAATCGAGTGACGAAGAACACCTTACATCTCCGTCAACTTGAAGAAAAATACAAGGAGTTGGAGTTTGAAAATGATGATGATGCTGTGAAGATCACAATAGTCTACTATACTGAGGTCACAATGATGGGGAAAAATAAAAAGAAAAATGCAGTGGACCTCAAACATTTTAAGGACGTTCAAAACTTAGGGTACTACAACAGTCTTGATTGGGGTACCATTATTTGGGAGAGGACATTGGATGCCCTAAAGACTGCGTTGAATGATAAGAGCAGTCTATACAAAACGAGGGTAAAAGGAAATAAAAATTACGTTGTGAAGTACTCTTTACGTGGATTTCCACAAGCGTTCCAGGTAAATTTGCTTAACATAATAATCGTGTTGTTTGATTTAATATTACTATTGTTCTTAATATATTTTAAATTTTATTTAGGTATGGACGTATGAGATCCTAGCTTCATCAATAGCTGGGAACATTGCGGAGCGAAGAAGCAAGGTGGCTTTGCCCCGCATATTACGATGGTCATGCTTTCACTCAGTGTCTTTCAAAATACTCGAGAAAGAGATATTCAAGTCTAATAATGTATATTTACTCTATGCATAATATGTTTATATCTAGTTGTTAAATTGACACTAACCAATTTACTGGGTTGTTAATGCAGATAAAGGTTAAAGAGGGTACTGTCATGTCAGATGCTGAGATAGAGTTTCGGGATACCCCAGTGGACAAACGACCTATATTTGATCTAGGGTGCGGATGATGATAGTTCTGAAAGTGGCAATAGGTCGACTAGTAATGGGGGTAGTCCTGAAAGTGAAAGTGACGATGATGAACATCGTAGAGATGACAATGATGAAGTTGTCAGGGTGGAGGAAGGGGATGAACCTGAGCATTCTGAGCACGAGGATGTTGAATATGGAAAAGTGGAAGGAGGGACATACACACCTAGTGATGATATGTTCCATGATGTGATGGGGGATGTATGCGATGAAGACGAGTTGAACCAACTTGTTGTCTATCTTACGGACTCCCGTAGAGAGCGACCTATGGATGAGGAGTGTCTTGAGTGTCCAGCCCGCTGCAGGGAGGGAGCCAATCTCGACGATTCTATTTATTCGTACCTAGGACCATTGATAGCTCACTATCGAGGTTGGATGATCGTATATCAGGTTTAGATTGGCGTAACGACATGTGCATGCACAAGTTCACCATCTTACCAATTGGTGTAACGGTAAATTTTGATATTTCATTTCTTAATTTCTCATTATATTTCGTTACTTAACTTCTCATTTTATTTGACAAAGTCACCTTAATGCTCGAGGCGGGGTATTTAAACAAATAAAGAATAAGACACTTCTAGAGGTTGCCCTAGCATGGGAAGATGAAGACACGTATAAGGTCTACGTCATCGATAAATTTGATGTCAAATGGGCAGATGTGGATTTCGTTTATACGGCAATGAATATCAGCGACCACTAGATGGTCCTTGCAATGGACATTAACGGAGGCCACATATTCGTATTCGATTCACTTCTGTCATACACACCAATAACAAAGCTGGTGAATTGGCTAGAGCCATTGACGGTCACAGTACCATCCCTACTTCACTACTATGACGTGGATCGTTCAAAGCCAGACCTATCCACAGCCGGTTGGAAAATCTCGCGACCTATGAACGTCGACATATAACACGGGTCGCTTGATTGTGGCATCTTTGCAATAAAATTACTAAAACACCTGGTGACTGGTGCTGATCCGTCTATAATCACTCAGGAAAAGATAAGTGAATATATGATGCAGTTAGCGTGTCAACTATGAGCAAACACTTCATATTTTTTATGTGTATAGAACATGTATTTTTTATTGTATTTTTTATGTATGTAAAAAAATTTATTTTTATATATAATGGAGCTACTACTCTTTTCATTGTATAATTGAACATATATTTTTTATGTAAGTTCAAAGTTCAAAGTTCAATATCATAATTTTATCAGAACATGTATAATTAAGCTACTGCTCTTTTCATTGTATCAATGGTATGTAGAACATTATATGGTTCAAGGTTCAAAGTTCAAACATTGAGAAAGCGAGATTTTGAGAGAGGGCGAGATTGAGAGAGCGAGATTTTGAGAGAGAGCAAGATTTTGAAAGAGAGAGTTTGAGAGAAAGCGAGATTTTGAGAGAGAGCAAGATTGAGAGAGCGAGATTAAGAGAGCATGAAGTTATTATTTTTTGTTACAAGTATGAAGATTGAGAGAGTATGAAGTTATTGTTTTTTGTTATAAGTATGAAGATTGAGAGAGTATGAAGATTGAGAGAGTATGAAGATGGAGAAAGTATGAAGATTAAAAGAGTATGAAGATTGCTATTATAGAAATACTCCAGCTTGTTATTGTTTTTTGTTTACAAGATGAAAGTATGAAGTATGAAGTGTTACAAGTATGAAATATGAAAAAGTATAAAGTATGTTACAAGTATGAAAAAGTATGAAGTATGTTACGAGTATGTTACAAGTATGACGCATGAAAAACTGATCAATGATAGTTATAACAAATGAAATGTTACAAGTTAGTTACAAACTAAACTAGATGAGGGGTGTTTGTGTCACAGTCTCTGGCATTTTCAGCACGTCGCACGGTTGTAAGCGGTTCGGTATAATTTTGGCGATTATGCCCATAATTCCCACACCGACCACATTTCATTTGTCTGCGAAATTCTCCTCTGGATGGTATTCTTCTCACTCTTCGTCACCCGGCCTGTGGCACAAACTTCGGAGGAAGGATAATCTTTTCTACATATCCAGGAGGTCTTTTCCATTCAGATATGTGACCAAGTGGATTTATAGGCGCCGCTTACACAGTTATTAAAGAGTCTACTGTATAAAATCGACTACAAAGACTATGGATGGGTATATTTCGTTCCTTGGCAGCAACAATTTCATGCGAACACGGGATACCAAGTGAGTCAAATTCCTTATATGTGCATTCCTTCGTGTGAAGATTGACAATACTGTCCAATTGATTATCTCGCACATGTACCCGATAACAATCAATAGGCTCCACCCGATATCGTCTGCCCTTATTGGCCTCACTTGCCAATTGGGTTTCACAGTAGTCAGAGTACAATGTCGCTCGAGATGTCTAGTAGTTCCTCCGTTCGTAGAACCATGATTGGAGCATTCCTCTAACATGTTCAATCAAGCATACTATGGGAAATAATTGATACTCTTTAGTTAACGAATTGAAACACTATGCACTGTTAGATGTCATGTTATCATATCTTCATTCTATTTGGTAAACTCGTGCCCACCTTTAAAGATTAATGTCTTCCAAATATTTCGTGACAGCACCGTCTCGAAAACTACGGAGTTCGTCCCATTTTGTCTGGAACTCTGTCATGCGAAATGCCCTTGTTGCATCTCTAAATATCCCAACAACCGTGTCATCCTTAAAGTTTGTAACTAGATTTTGTTCTATATGTCATGTGCACAATCTATGAAATTTCGTGGGAAAAAATACACGAATAGCATTGCCGATAGATACCATCCGATCAGACACAAACACCAGATTATCGGGTTCTCCGATATTGCATTTCAAGTTTGACATAAACCATTTCCATGATCGATTAGTTTCATTGTCCACTATTGCATACGCTAGTAGGTATAATTGATTGTTCCCGTCCATAGAAACCGCAACCAACATGGTGCCTTTGTATTTTCCTTTCAAGTGCGATCCATCAACAACAATACAAGGCCGACAGCTTGCGAAACCTCTAATACAAGGCCCTAATTCTATAAACATATACTTGAAATGCACCTCATCTTTAAGTTCGATCTCAAAGACTGTACCCGGATTGTCTATTTTTAACGCTTCTCCATAAACATGTAGTATGGAGTATGAGTATTCTGAAGTACCTCTAGTGAGATCATACGCGGCTTCCCTTGCACACCACGCTTTATCATAACTTATGTTCACGCCATAATCTCTCCTCATATCCTCAACGATATGACAAGGTTTAAAAATATGTCATATTCTCGTGAACTTATCTTTAATGAGTTGACCAACAACCGTAGCAGTTGCTTGTCTATGGTCATGATTCAGAATTCCAATGGAACATGTGTGCGAACTGCAGTACTTTGTGATCTTGAATATATCAAACCCTTCCATTTTGACTGCACGAAGGCTCCATTTACATGTTCCCCAATACATTTGACAGTGAACAAAGATTTGGTTGATTTTCTGACCTTAAATTCAAAATTTTTGTTGATAGACAGAATAGATAATCTCATTTTCAAGTCTTTTTTGCTAAAAAATAGTTGACCAATTTTAACGTCCTCTGTCCCAGATGAAGAGGTGTCAGGCATAATCAACTTTATCCTATGACTTGAAGACACAGATGGTGGAACCACTGAAGCTGCTGTAAAACGACGCACATCTCCATGATCACGATCCATTTCATTCAATCCTGTTGGTTGCTCATTCACATCCACTGCAGGATCACAATCCATATAATCGAATGTTGATGGTACAGTGTTGGTAGATAATGGAATATCATCCTCTTCTCGACGAAACTGATATGATTCCTCATATTGTCTATCTACAGCCATATCATCATAACTCACATTTCCAAACCCCATTCCAATATTTTCATCCTGATTAGATTTCAATGTTACAGTTATCTGAAGTCTACTAAGCTCTTCTCGCAAAAGAAGGAAGCAAACATCATCATCATTCCTTATGCATTGTGGAAGGGCTTCAAATTCAAGCTTATATTTAACTTTCAGGATAAGATCAAACTCTGAAAAACTGACATTTATAACCCTATAAATGCGATATTTAAGTTCTTCATACTTCAATGTATGAGGCACAATGATTTCTGTCAACTGTCCCCCAATATACGAACTTTCATTCTCATCCTAATCACCTCCATATCAAATAAGTAGACACTTTTTTGTCATCCTACAAAGCAAGAGAACATTTGTCATTAAGTTGTACAAGCAATTGAAATGTACTCTCGCTCTCAATCTCGCTTGCTCTCTTTATTAATCTTGCTCTCTCAATCTCGCTTACTCTCGCTCTCAATCTCTCTAACTCTCTTACAAAATCTCGCTCTCTCAATATCGCTCTTTCACAAAATCTCGCTCTCTCAAAATCTCACTCTCTCTCTTACTCTTCATCTTTCTTACTCTCTCCCAATACAAAATTTCGTAATGCTACCTTTCAAGAAATAACACAACAAAAATAATTAAACAGATTCAAAATAATGAAACACCTTTCTGAAAAAACTGTTCCGTTCTGAAAAAGCCTCGTCTTGGAAATCCCCGTTCGAAA